>NC_137064.1:29305573-29405573 GCF_032717465.1 Coenobita brevimanus | reverse complement strand
CACATCATAACTGTCAAAATATACAACTGCAGCTGATACACATATGCACTGCTATCACTACATACACTCCATTCTCATTCCCCCTTGACCAGTAAAAAGAAAGATAAATTCTGACTACCACTCCCGTTCCGAGAAATTTGGTCTTACAGAGGATCTCCTAATAGTCTGATACAATTACCCGTAGTTACTACTTTATCTTGTTTGTGTAAACTTTGTACTTTTTTCTATCTGAATGTGTCTCAAGAAATTCTTGAAGTAGTTCAGCTGATCAGCATTGTTGTAAGTGATGAACTGTGATCATATTAAGCCCTATGATTACTACGAGGTGCTTGTAAGGGAAACCGTCATGTTGTGCACCGACATAACAACGCAGAGGAGCCGGTTACACAAAGGTCCATCATCTTCCTCTCAATTCCCCGAAATGAGGATGGTGGACTGCAGGAGACGGGCAACTTTAGCCAACAGTTCACTGGGTTCATATTTAAATGGGCCTGGGCCTACAACAACAACTGCTAGGTTTTCTCTTGACCAAACAAAATCGTATAATGTCAGCCAACGTAAATGTCTCTGTCAACCAACAACAGTCAAAGGGTTCCTACATATATATTTTTTAAGCCTTTGCCTGCTGGGTTTCCTCCCAGCAGAACAAACTAAACAAAATCGTCTGAAGGAAGCAAAGGGATGATTTTTGAGTCTTGACATTTTAAGGAACAGACATCTTAAGCATTTGACATTACCAAGAAGCTCTGGAGAATGTAAGGATATCTGTGTAAATGGCGATGTTTTGTCCAGTCTGGTAATACATATGTGGATATTTGAATGAGGTGAATAGGAGGGTGTGAAAGAATGAATATCACGGTGAATATAAATGTTACGGCGAGAAAGCAGCTGATAGAGTGACTGTGAGAATACAAACTGCATGTGGCTACAGCGATCAGTGTTAGGAAAAGAGTGAAACTGACGGTGTGGGTGCTCGTATAGGCTATATGTTAAGGAAAAGCAAGCGTGTGAGTAAGGGTGAAAGGCGTGGGTGTCAAGGCAGCCAGGAGCGCTGAGGTGAATGTTAGAGTGTGCACAGGGTGAAAATGAGGGTGTGGCTGTGGATGTATAGTGAGGGTGTGGGAAAGGATGAAAATTAGGGTGCGTCTCTCTCTCTCTCTCTCTCTCTCTCTCTCTCTCTCTCTCTCTCTCTCTCTCTCTCTCTCTCTCTCTCTCTCCCTCCCTGCCCTGTGTGTGTGTGTGTGTGTGTGTGTGTGTGTGTGTGTGTGTGTGTGTGTGTGTGTGTGTGTGTGTGTGTGTGTGTGTGTGTGTGTGTGTGTGTGTGTGTGTGTGTGTGTGTGTGTGTGTGTGTGTGTGTGTGTGTGTGTGTGAGGGTCAGGGAAGGATGAAAGTGACGGTGTTAGGCGTAGGCGTTAAGGTGAAAATGAGGGTGTGGGCGCGGGTGAGTGGGGGCGTTACCGAGATATATCCACGATGTGATGGGGAATGGGGGAGAGGGGGGAGGGAAAGTGGGAAGGGGCACGTGGAGGGAAGGGGGGAAGCTGTCAGAAGTGGGAGTAGGTGTAGGGGGGAGCTGGGGAGGGTTCGGAGGGGGAAAAGTTCAGAGGGAGAGGGTTCGATATCTTGATGTACACCTATCATCCTTTACCTCTCTCTGCCTACACCTGCACCCACACCCACACCTGGAGAGGAGAGAGGGGGAGAGGCAAGAGGGAGGTGAGAAGATGGAAGAGGAAAAAAAAGGTACAAGAAAACAAAGTACTGGATTTTAGCAGAACAGAGTGACGTCGGAGAGAGAAAGAGGAAGAGGAAAGTAAGTAAAAAGGGTGAAGATGAATAAATGGAGATATGATTTTTAAGTGTGGGTAAACATGTGGATGGGATTAAGGAAAACGTGGACATGGGTATGGGTGAAAATGTGGGTGTGGGTGTGGGTGTGGGTGTCGGTTTGGTTACTAGTGTTAAAGTGTGGGTGTGGATGCTAAGGGGACAATGTGGTTGTGGGTACTAAGGCGAAAGTGTGGGTGTGAGTGTTAAGGTGAAATTGTGCATGTGGGTGCTAAGGTGGAAGTTTGAGTGTGGGTACTAGGGTGAAAGTGTGAGTGGGTGTGAATGTGAGAACGTGTGTGAATGTGTGTGGGAAAGACAGTGGGTATGTGATATATGTGTGGGAGTTAGACTGGGTGTATAGGTATGGGTGTGGTTAAGGGTATGGGCGTCTCCACGATGTATCCGAGGTGTGATGAGGGGAGGGGGAGGGGGAATGGTGTGGAGATCAATACCGTGACGTACACCCCCGCACTGCCCATCCCTCATCTCCTGCTGCCCACACCTGCACCCACACCCACACCTGGAGGGGGGAGGGGGAAGAAGGAGGAGATCGGAGAGGAGAGAGATGAAAATGAAAGAGAGGTGAGAGAGAGATAAATGGGATGAAGAAAAAAAAAGGGTATAAAACAAGACAGAATTGAGCAGGAAGGAGACCAGGGAGAAAAAAGACGCGAAAGGTCTAGAAAAGAGAGAGGGAGGGAGATACAGAAGAATGAAGAAGAAAGCAGAATAGAGGACAAGGCATAATGAAGGGAAAAGCCAGGAAGAAGTACGAAGAAGACAGCAGGGAGGAAGCTGAAGGAGAAAAAAAAGACTAACAGATCAAGATGAGAGGAGGAAGGAAGATAATGAAAAAATAAGGAGAGAGAGAGAGAGAGAGAGAGAGAGAGAGAGAGAGAGAGAGAGAGAGAGAGAGAGAGAGAGGAAAATGATGTAGAGGAAAGGGCAGAAAAAACAAAGCACAGAAGAATGTGTATGAAAAATGGGTGGCTGGAAAGAGGAGGAAAAAGATGAGAGGCAGGAAGAAAGTAATGGTAGGGCCGAAAAAGGAAATATAAGTGAAGAAGAACTCATAAGTAAGATAGACGGAAGGAACCAAACTTAAAAAGAGAAAGGATAACAAAAACTATTCTTTAGTTTTAACAAGTAAACAACGAATACTGTACTTACTATTTCAAATTGGTGACCACTTATCCCCACGTAATAAAACCTAACCTAACCTAATCTAGCCATTTTCTGAGATTTTCTCCCCTTTCTATATTTTCCTTACACTCGGCAGGTGTGAAATACCTGAAGATTTTTGCTGCGTACAATTAGACGATTTCATTCAACCACCACCACCACCACTTCGTAATGCCTTAATACTCCTTTTAATATTCAATTCCTGATCTTGGCTATCAGTCTTTCATGCCGATTTAACCCCTTCAGTATGATACTTTTAATCTTTCACTGCTACTTCCTCGGACGATCATGCTTAGCTAAGGAGAGACCTTTCATTGTAACAGCGTAAAAAGCAGTCTCTATTAAACTATTCAGAACGGAGACGCAATTCCCTATTTCTTCCACGCTACCGCCACGATCACATACAGCATGGGGAAGACCTTTCGTAATGACAGGGTACGAAACAATCCCCATTAATCCCAACAGTACAATGAGATCATTTTAATGAGGCCACCAGACCATTTACTCAGATTAGTGTTCTCTTTTATTGAAGGAGCTAACCCCTCATTTACAGTAACTTTCATTACCTACAGACAACTTAATTCAGCTTAATTGAATGACACAAGGAGTAAAGACGGTTAGAAAAGGGGATGATAGGAGAGAGGAGTGCTGTGTATGGTGGGGAACGGTAGGGAGGGATGGAATGACAGACAGTATGGATGGAAGGATGCGTGGAGCTTTTCTTGCCACGGTCACACAAGATAATGGTTCAGGAGATAAGACAAAATGACACATGTAAAAAGACTTATACAGGTATGCTGATAACTATATCGATATACCGATACAGATGGGAAGATAAGCAGGTACCGGTAGATAGTTAGACTGATATAAAAACATACACAGATAGACAGACAGACAAATACAGAGATGGAAAGACGGACAAAAATACACTGGATACAGATGGACTCGTATAAATAAGGAAATACGACAAATAAATACGTAAATCAGGTAAGAAGATAGGTACTTAGGTAACAGTATATTAAAGCATTCCCGGCAACTGCACCAAGAAAGACAAAAGGTGTGAGTGTGAAGGTGAAACAAGGGCAGAGGCTAAAGTGAGGCAGAGTCAAGACAAAGTACTGCTGACTAGGCGGAGTTGGGTGGTGATGGCAGGCCTGTAGTGGCAATAGCAGATAGCGTCTCTGTGCTGGTGGGGGAACTGCCTGAGTGGTTATAGCAGTGGCGGTGGTGACTAGTACTTACAGTAGTAGTAGTAGTAGTAGTAGTAGTAGCAGTAGTAGTAGTAGTAGTAGATGATGGTGGTGGCTGGGGGGTTATAGCTGTGCTGGTGATGGTTATGGTGGTCGTGGTGGTGGTGGTTGGGTATTTATTGTCGTAATAGTGGTTGTAGTAATTATCGCTGTGGTGGCTGAGTGATGAAGACAGTGGTGGCGTAGGTATAATAATGGTGGATGTGGAGGTGGATGGATAAAGAGCGATAGTGTTAATACTGTGGTGTAGTGGCTGGGTGGTTTTTGCAGTGGTGGTGATGGTATTAGTGATGTAGTTACAGTAACGGTGCTGGTAGTGGAGGTGATGGCTGAGTGGTAAAAGCGATATTGATGGTGCTGATGGTGGTGACAGCTGAGTGGTGATTACAATAGTGGTGGTAATGGTGCTGGTAGAAGCCTAATAAGAGGCGGTAACAGAGACAGTTGGTTGTTGTAGTAATGGTTGTTGCAGTAGAGAGAATGGTTATAGCGCTACTAGTGATGATGGTGGTAGTCATGGCAGTGGTAGTAATGTTAGAGGTGAAAACAGTGGTCATTCAAGGGTGGTGGCGGTCGGGGTAAAAAAAAAAAAAAAAAAAAAAGTTTAATGGCAAGCACACAGCACCTGAGATAGTCGTGCTTTTGAAGCTGTTTGTTACAGAGAAGCCTACGTCTGTGATACCTAATTCTATGAGCTGAAGACAAGGATGGCAGAGTGATGATTTCGGCCGTTTTAGCGACGGCAGCATGGACTTGGTGCCAATGGTTACTTTGGGGGGTGGGGTGGGTGGAAGAGTGTGGTAATGACAGTGACGATTGTGGTGTGGAAGCGGGATTAAATAGTGAGATTTTAGTGGCAACGAGGAATCTTGTTGTGTTGTGTATTGTCGGATGTTGCAGGACAATTATGATACCTGCAGCAGCTGACCAATTTCACTAAGGTAAACAAATGGTCCAATATACTTGACAAACTGCATTTTTGTCTCAGCTACGTAAATGGCCGACAATAAGACAAAGTGTAATATACTGTGAGGGATGCAGCTTTAAAAAGAGTGCGTAGGCTGGAAATGGTTTTAGAAATAGATGGTAAGGACAGTGGCCAATGGAATCTATATAGCTACAGTACCTCTGTATGCGATGAACGCCTAACATACCGATGGACATATGAACTGTGAGGTTTGATAGGTAACTCAAGTGATAAAAGAAGGGAGGATGAGTACAAGAGTGATTTCTGCAGTGATCAAACGATAGATGATGACTGCAGACAGCGTGGAGGCAGGAAATGGTGGGCAGTAGGGGAGGTGGCGATGATCAATGTCACAAGACAGGGGATAGGAGGCGTGGACAGGTGGTAATGACAGGTGGACATCGATCCAAACAACCCAGGGAGCCTAAGGGAAGAGGACACTGGGAATGGAGTAGTAGAGGGAAGAGGAAAGACATCAAGAAGAAGAGGGAATTGTTCAGAGGAACAAAAATACAAAGAGGGAAAGAATAATAATCAAGGAAGTAAACAGAAAGTGAAAATGGAGGGAAGAGGAGGGGCATTAGGAAGAGAAGGGGATATGCTCAATGGAAAAAAAAATGTTAAGAGTGAAAGAATAATAATCAAGGAAAGCACTAAGTGATAGTGGATGGAAGAAAAGATAAATTAAGAAGAAAGATTAGGTAAAAGTACACTTGATACACCATGAAAGATCACTAAGGGGATATAAAAACGTGAAGAGGAAGAGAAAACTGTCTGAGGATAGCAATGAACAAGAGGCAGAAGAGTGGCATTAGGAAGAAAGACGACGTAAACGTGAACAGAACTGGAGACAAAGGTAGTTCCAAGGAAAAAAAAAAGAATATAAAAGAAAGATCAAGGAAGGCAATGAAGGCGCAGTCGTGAGGAAAGCATCGACATTAGGAAGGAGGAGGAGGAGGAGGAGGAGGAGGTAAGGGTACTAATGATACCGTAATAAAGGCTAATTACTGAAGGAACAAAGCTATGAGGATGAGGAAGATGACTATGTCAAGCACTGAAACCGATGCCGTAAAGGAGAAAGGATATGCATAATTACGTACGGCGATATAGGAGGAGGTAATGAAGTAACGGAAAGAGGAAGATGAATGGAAAAACCAGTGAACATTAAAAAGGAAAATGGAAACGACTAAAAATAAACATCGAGTGCACTGAAAATCAACGGCGGAAAAAAAAAAAAATTCCAGTCCCATGCAACACCTTATGATTTGTTGGGACCCGAGACTACGCTACGGCAGTCCTGAAGATTGAGGGGTAAGTGACTTGCTTACACCCTTGGTGGCATTACAATGTAATGCCACTTTCAACTATGTAATGATTACATATTTGAAAGTTTTTCAGTAGCCTCTTGGTGATTCGGATCAACACGCTTCTTATGACTGACTAAGATTACCATAAAATACGACAAATAACTGTTCTATGTATACTTTTGCACCTCTTGGTCATACTTAAGTATATGAGAAAAAAATAACAGACATGAAAAAGAACACCAGAAAAAAAATATTGAGATTAACGGGATTAAAATTTACCGATTTCAAGACTGAGCTAAAAGACTGAAAACACAAGCTGTAATTCTACCACAAGAAAAAGTACTGAAACACAATGGTACGATTCGAAACAGTAACACAGTAAACACTTTCATTAGCATTAAAAAAAAGCAGAACAATAATTAGGAGTGCGACAGGTGTACAGACATAACATTACAACGAACACAATTAAAACTCCACGAGGAGGCATAAGAAATGGTCAAAAACAAAAATGCAAGAGGAAAAAAAAGAGGAAAAAACTGACACGCAATCAAAATACGAATACAAAGGCAACAGTTCTAAGGGAAATGGCATACATATATACCAATACTTAGTTCAGACCAAAATACAGGGCGATGTGAGTCATTGCCGAATGGAAAACATTACCACTCCTCGCACACACATACCTCTCACTGCCATGTCACACACAGTTACACTTTATACTACCATATCACACATTGCCACACCACCCACACTACATCTCATAGTTAAAGCACACCTCGCACATCCCTAAGTTCCAGTACATTTTATCTTACCAAATCACAATGCTACACTTTCGTTACAGTCCCCCACACCCCTCAGAGTTACAGCAGACCTCACATTGCCACAGCTGGCACATCCCTTACAGTTACAGTACACCGCACACTGCCACACCAAACACTGCTACATATCACACTCACTTCATAAAGTACGTACAGTACACCTCACACTGTGACATCTTACACTGCAATATCTATATTCTCCTTATAGGTAAAAGTACACCTCACACTGCCACACCTGACATCTCACACACCCCTTACACACGTGATGATACTGTGCATCTGTTTGAAGAAGCTGCGGCGTCCATCCGGAAGCCAAACCTCCCCACATATCCCTACATCTCACCGAGAGGAAGAACCCTTGTCCGAATTTGGTGAGGCGCTGTCTACCAATACGGGGCACCGGATCGGTACGCTGTATATGTACTGCATTGTACCTGTAGGCCGGCCCAAAAGCATTAGTTGCTTACTTGTGGTCGACGGGTCTGTTCGCCAAACAAGCTGGGTTTATAAAACTTCATCAGCAACAACAATACACCCCTCACAGTTGCAGTTCACTTCACACTGCCACACCTGACACTGCTACATCTCTCACACCGCTTACAGTTGCAAATGCCTATTCCTTACAGTGCTTCACCTTATTCTTGCATATCTCCTATATAGTGCCAAATCTATGACATCTGTTACAGTACTCCCTCAAATACTCCTCAGACTGCCACATCTTCCATGCACTGACGCATCTCAAGAGTCCTTCACACTTCTACGAAGGGTGATCAGAAAGTAATGACAGTTCGTGCTATAACATGAAAACCTTGAATGATGGGAGGTAGGGGAGCAAGGAGAGTGCAGAGTTGCCTGTCTTTACGAGTTTGAACTTGTCGCCGTATGCCTGACTTTTCTTGTTTTATTGTTGTGAGTGAATGCTTCACTCTTGTTTTTGCTCTCTGGCCAGAAACATGGATTACTCGAAAGAAGGCTGCAGGTTCTACATTTTTACGAGGTGGAAACTGGGAAAGAAAGCAACAGAGATTCGAGGGGAATTATTACAAGTTTATCCAGACACTACTTCTTCCCTGGAAACTGTTTCCCGCTGGATTCGTGCTTTCACAGCAGGAAAAACTGAATTGAAAGATGAACAACGCTCTGGATGCCCCCGGACATCCGTGACCGAAGCAACAACTGTCCGTGTACGGTCCATCATTGACGAGGATCCAACTGTAACTCTTAGGTTCTTAGCCTTGGAGCTTGATATCAGTTATGGGAGTGCATATGACATCGTGCATGAACAATTACACCTGAGGAAGAAGTGTTGTCGATGGATACCCCATTTGTTGACTGATGAGCAAAAGGCTGAACGGGTGAGGATTTGTCGTGTCAGGCTTGCTGAATTTGAATCAAATGGTCCAAAACGGTTCTCAGATGTTGCTACTGGAGATGAGTGTTGGATTTCATTCTTCTCAACCCGTGACAAGCAGTCAAACATGGTGTGGTTGGGCGATGAAGACCCTCGACCTCAGATTTTGAAGGAAGGATTTCGCAGCCAGAAGCGCCTTTTCACCATCTTTTTCAATTCTCAAGGACCAATATGCGTGGATGTGATGCCTGAAAAGTCCACTATCACAGCCCAATACTACACAGACCAGGTCCTTCCACAAGTCTTGGAACACAAGGCCAACACCGCACCAACCCGCCGTCGGTCTCGCCTTTTGCTGCACCACGACAATGCTGCACCCCACAAAGCTCGCCTCACTATGCAGTACCTGGAACAACAAGGTATAACTCTGCTCCCCCACCCACCCTACTCCCCTGACCTGGCTCCCTGTGCCTTTTGGTTGTTTCCAAAAATTAAATCTACCATCGCTGGGAAGCAATTTCATCGCATCCAAGACTTGGCACGGACCGTCAATTCAGAACTCCGAAGTATACCGTCTTCAGAGTACCACGCTTGCTTCATGAAGTGGAGAGAGAGAATGGAACGCTGCATAGAGGTTGGAGGGGAGTACTTTGAAGGAATGAGAGTCATAGTTTGATAGTTCTTCATGCTAATAAAAGTTTATGGACTCACTGTCATTTCTTTCTAATCACCCCTCGTAGTACAGTAAATTTCACACTGCTTCACCTTACACTGCAACATCTCACACACCCCTCAGACAAAGCACACTTAATACTGCCACACATTCCTTACACTTCCACGCCTCACACACTTCCTTACACTTACAATACACCTCACACTACCATTTCACATAATGCAACATTTCACACACACACACACACACACACACACACACACACACACACACACACACAAAGATGGAAGTGAAGAGTGAGTACAAAAGAAAAAGCATTTTTCCACCTACCAAAAAGGATGAGAAAGACAGGCAAAGGCATACTTTCTTCTTCCAACAGAGGAAAAGTAGAAAAGGTACAAATCTATCGCAAAATCGAAGAGGATGATGGAAAAATAGAAAAAAAAAAAAAGCATCTGTCTCTGTCTCTGTCTGTCTCTCTCTGTCTCTGTCTCTCTGTCTCTGTCTCTGTCTGTCTGTCTGTCTGTCTCTCTCTCTCTCTCTCTCTCTCTCTCTCTCTCTCGTTAGGCAGATCTAGGAACATCACGCAGGGCTTCAGTCACACAGGCATCAAACATCGTCCTAAACTTTTCTTAATCTCAAGGGTCTCCCAGCCGGCGGACACTTGGCAGGGAGGAAAAGAAGTAGGGATGGAGGAGAAGAGGGAGGGAGGGAGGGAGGGAAGAGAAGAGAGGAAGGAGAAAAACAACTAGGAAGTCAAGCACGGAAGGAGGAAGAGGGAGAGGAGAAAGAATGGGATGAGAAGAAAGTAAGCAGCGAGGTAATAAATGATGAAGAAAGGAAACAGGGGGGTAGAATGGGATGGGAAAAGAGGGTGAGGAAGGAAAGCAAACGAAGAGGAACTGAGAGAAGTTGAAAATAAAGGGCGGGAGGAGAGAAGAAAGAAATGGAAGGTGGAAGAGAGGATGAGGGAGGAAAGGAAGGAAGAGGAAGAGAAGAGGACAAGAGGTAGAAGAGAGGGATAGACAAGGGATGACGAGATATAAAAGGGACAGAGAAAATAAGAAACCTGGAAGAGAACTGAAAAAAAAAAAAAACAGGGAACAGGAAGAAGGGGAGAGGGAAAGAAGATGAGGAAGTGATGAGCATAGAAGGCAAAAAAAAAAAAAAAGAAGAAGAAGAAAGAGGAAAGGGGAAGGCAAGAGAGGAGAAAGGAATGGAACAGGCAGAGGGAAAGGGAGAAGAAATGGGGGAAGTAAAAGTAGGAAAAAGAAGGGAGGAGGAGGAGGAGGAGGAGGAGGAGGAAACAGAGAAGAACGAGGACGCAAGATAGGCTACAGATAGCAGGGAAACATAAATAGATGAAGGGAAAAAGAGAATGAGCGATTGAAAAGGGAACAGTGAGCAGGAAGAAGCAGAAGTGGGAAAGACGAAGCGACAGAATCAAGAGAATCGAGAGAGAGGGAGAGAAGCGAAAAAGGTGGAAGCAACATTTTTACATTTTTATCCGACTCAAAAATCGTCCCCCTCCATACATCGTCCCTCCTCCTCATTTTCTTCCCTTCTTCATTCCCATCTTCTCCCTCCCTTGCCCCCTTCTCTCGTGTTTCTTCTACCCCCTTCATCTCTTTATCCCTATCCTCTACCTTTACTTCTATCTTTCCTCTTCTTTTTTTTTTTACCTTCTCTCCCCTTCATACCCATCCCTTCCTCCAATACCCCCCCCCCCTTTTATCAACCTCCTCCCCTAACCTCTCCATTTCTCTTTTTCTTCTTTTACCCTGGCCCCCCTTCCTTCTTATTCTCTTCTCTTCTCATTACTTCTCTCCTCTTCTCTTTCCCCCCGTCTCAATCTTTCCCCTCCCCACCCTATTCTATTCTCTCTCTCTCTCTCTCTCTCTCTCTCTCATTCAGTCATCCCCTTATATTTTTCTCCAAGCTCACTGTTACTTTTCCTTTGTCTTCCTCCATCATCCTCCACTTCCTCCATTTACCTCCCCCCCCCTTGTTTCTCCTCTCCATCTCCTCAACCTCTCCCTTCTCCCTCAAAAACCTTACTATCCGTCCCTCAACTTCCTCAGCCTCTCCGTCCAACAATTAGCTACCCTTTCTTCCATTCCTCCGAACCTCTCTGTCAGTTCTTCCATTTTCCCCAACCTTTCTTTCCTTCCATTTCCCCTTTCAACTCTCCACCCAAGGCTTTCCTTTTCCACCCTTCCCCTCCTCTTCGTCCATCCTTCTTCTCTTCCAATCTCTAGGATGTCCAAAATTCCCTCCTTTACTTCTTCCACCTTTCCCTAACCTCTCGTCGTATGCAACATCCTACAACACAAACTCCTATTCCTTTTTTCTTTCCACTTCCCAAACTTATCCCTTTCTCTTTCCTCTTCTATCCCAACGCCTCTCCCATCTTCCATCCTTCGCTCTCCACTTTCCGTTCCTCTTATCCATCTACTCTATCCCTCATTCACTCATTTCCCTCTTCTGTTTTTACTTCATCTCGCTCCCACCCAATCTTCTCCTCTATCTCGTGTTCTTCCTCCCTTTCTATTGTGTTCTCTCCTTCCATTCTGACCTCTGACTTCTTCCTCAACCTATTCTCTTCTAGCGTTCCCTTCGTATTTCTTTGATTATTCATTTTGCTTTATTACTTCCTATTTCTCCCATCTTTCCTGTCACTTCTTATTGCTTTTCTTTCCCTTACAGGTGGCTTTACATTGAGTGACAAACCAAATGGTTTCCTGTAAGCCAAGAAACCATTTACAACGCTGGGTGGTAACGATATAACCAAACCATAAGTGTTCCCTACGTGTCAACAAGTGGGTTGGTGGAGGGTTAGTGTCCCTCCCTGTAAAACATATAACTCAAAGTCAAATGGCCACCCCTTCCGGGATTATGGCGTCTGGCAATAGATAGATAGATAGACTTTCTCTTTCAGGTTATTCAAACTGGTAGCTTATATACTAGTTAAAGTAGTATAGAATGTAACTTTTATTTATCAGTCTTTCCTGTGAAATTTCCATGTCAATTCTCCATGCTGCATGCTGGTCCTTCTCACGTTTTCCTGCCAGTTTCAACGGGAGGGTTTCGATGCGGGGGAAGCTTTCTTGCTTTACTATCCTTATCCTTCAGCATGTAGAATTAGATCTCGTAGTCATAGTCTACTCTGTAACAAGCAGCCTCGAAAGGACCATAAGCTCTGCAGCTGTTTGCTTTCCTTTGTATCCTTTCCTTTCCGTCCACTTCTTCTTCTTCAACCTGTCCATCTCCTCTCCTCTCCTCTCCTCTCCTCCCAAGCAACATCATTCCTTCATTTTTTTTTTTTTGCCATCCTTCGCTCTTTTCTTCCCCTCCCCCTCCCCCTCTGTATCTGTCTCTCCTCACCTCTCCTCTCCTCTCTCCCTCTCCTCCCTCCCCGTTTCTCCCCTCTCCTCTTCCTCCTCCAGAAGCGTCTCCTCCTCCAGCGTGAGATCTCTTTTGTTAATCGCTTTCCCAAAATACTTTCCTAAAACTTGGATCGATTACCATAATTATCGCACAGCTGGGACGCGGAGACGACCTGGAAGCTGATTGGCCGGAGGGGAATTCTGTCGGGAATTGCGAGAAAAATTGCACTCTTCGGGGGGAGGGGGATGGCACTCTCTCTCGCTCTCTCTCTCTCTCTCTCTCTCTCTCTCTCTCTCTCTCACAAAATTTTTGCACTCACAACAGTTTCATTCTTGCTTTCTTCTGTAACCCATTTCCTGTTTATTTCTCCCACTCTTTACCTTCGCTTAATTTTACCTGGTAGATGGGGGTGGGGGGGGTGAGGAAATGAGGAATGGGAGAAGGGAGAGGGAAAGGGTTGCAACTCTCTCTCTCTCTCTCTCTCTCTCTCTCTCTCTCTCTCTCTCCCATTTCTTGTACTTACACCTTTAATTTGATTCTTATTTTCTTCAGTTATCCTCATGCTTGATTCTCTAGTTCTGCTTTTCTCCTCTAATTACATCTACCACATGGAAGGGGAAAGGAGAGAAAAGAGAGGGGAATGGATGTGGAGGAAAGAAAAAATACAAAGGAATACAAGGATAGGAAGAGTCAGGAAAGATGGGAGGAGGATAGGTGGGAAGGAGTAGAATCTCACTCTCACTCTTGACCGTCTTGTACTCACCACTTTGATTCTTGATTTTTCTTCCAACTTTGTTTGATTCTTTCTTTCTCCTACCTCATTCTTCTACTGAACTTTGTCTACTCATTTCCTATCAATTTTGCCGATACTTCTGCTTTTATACCTTAATTTTACCTGCTAGATTGGGGGGAGGGAGGGCAGAGGAAAGAGGAGGAAGCAGGAAAATCTGTCTCAATCTTACTTTCGAAAAACTTCCACTCATCAGCTTTTGTATGATTCTTGTATTCTTCTGCCACCTGCCTGTTTGATTCTTTAATTTACTTGCTTTCGAACTTTATTTTGTCTGTCAGATCAAGGCGTGAAGGAAGAAAGAGGAGAGACACTCACTTGAAACTCCTGCAGTCACCATATCTGTCTAATTCTTGCATTTTTCTGCTCTTCTACTTTAATTTTGTCTGCTTGATCAGGGATGGATGGCAGAAAGATGGAAGACCGAGTAGATAGATGGAGGGGGGGGGGAAGAGGAGAGGTGAGAGAGGGGAAAAGGGAGGAGGAGGGTGCAAGGAGTGGCATTCTCAATCTCATTCAAGTTCTTGCACTCGCCAACTTTGATTCTTGCGTTGATCCGTCACAGTGCTGTTAGATTTTCCCGCATTCTACCTGATACTGCTTCTCTGTCGTTAATTTTGTCTCCACATATTATTTGCCTTTCTCGTTTTCCAGCTTTCTGCCTGGATTATTCCTGCCTGACGGATGTTAGAGGGGTTGGGGGAGGAGGAAAGAGAGGAGGTTGAGAGAAGGGGAGGGGACAGTAAGACCTCTTACTCTCAGTCGATATTCTCCAACTCACTACTTTCTATTTTTGCTTTCTTTTTCACCGTCCTTCTATTTGCCTCTCTCATACTTCTATCCGATTCTTCTACTTATCTGCCTGAATTCTGTCTGCCTGTTTAATCTGACTCGCCTCTCATTCGGCTTTCTGACATCATCTTGTCTACCTGTCCTTCAAGCTTCCCCCATTCTTTTGTTTGATTCTTCTGCCTTCATTTTGTCTGCCAAATCTGGAGAAGGGCGAGGAAAGTAGGGAGGTGGGAGAGAAAGAAAGGGAGTGGTATTCTCACTCACTCTAAATTTGCACTCACCATCTTTGTTTCTTTCTTGTATTCACCTGCCACTATAATCTTATTTGATTTCTCAATTCTACCTCTCTGTTCTGCTTTACTACCTCAACCTCACCTGTCATACTAGGAGATGGGGATGAAGAGGGATGTGGGACTCTTGTTTTTCGTTTTACCTTAATAGGCTGGAGAGGGGGAGGGAGATGAGAGGATGGGAATGTGGGGCATGGGGGGAGAAACAAGGGGTGAGTAGGCAGTAACGTCATTTTGTACCCACCGAAATTCTTACACTAATGATGTGCGAGTATAGCTGATTATTTCCACTCTCCTACTATTCTTGCCTTACCCTCTTCTTTACGAAAGGTCTCACTGAAGTTATACAAATTCATTTGGTGCAGAATATATAATGCATGAGACGTAATCTTAATGATGGGATAAATGGAAACACTTCTAGGCAGTTTCCTAATGACTCTCACAACGGTGAACAAAACAAGTATAAGTAATATGACTTTCAACTAAATAGTAAGAGGTCCAAATTAGAAATGTTATACGCTCAGCTAAAAACAGGCATTACAAAAGTACGTTATTACGAGCGAGCGAGCGCAGCCAGCGAAGCAAAAAAGCGTACCGAAGCGATGTTTACGTTCAGCTGAGAAATGAGCGGCCCGACACAACCCTGCCTGACCGCGATGGTTTTCAGAGGCTAATAACTTTTCTACTCTGTGAGATAGACAAGAGATTCTTTCAGCACGTATTAGATACATTCAATAAATTTTGTTTTTAGCTATATACTTATTCATGAGACCAAAATAAAAGACCTTGGAATCCCAGCTTTCCAAGGGAATGTACGGAGGGCTTCAACTGATATGCTCCACTATGAAATCGAATGAAAAAAAGATTTCCTGTTGTAACATTATGTTTTCTTGCATGAATTCTAACAATTAAAAATCGAATATTACGTCATAAATTTACATGAACGTTTTTTCTATGTTTATGGGGTGAATTCAACAAGGGTAATTGCCCCATTTCTGGGTTTTATCATTCGATCAATAGCCAAGCGTTTACCGACGCAGTTCGTCGACACGGCAAGTCGGGAACAGGGGATTGAACATTGCGCTTGTAATAAATGCTACAGCGCCTCGCTATATGCACATCCAGTGAAAAACGTGAGAGAGAAAACGTGAGAACGTAAACTTTTAGCTCAATTATTCTTCTGTTATTGATCAACTGCCTCACCACAAATGCTGAAAGTTTACACCAAAATGAAATTATGATGACAGGAGTATGAACAAACGCTCGCTCGCTCGCCACGCATTCACAAAGTGCACTTTACTGGTTGTGAAACCTAAGATTCAGCAGAAGTGTTATACTGTACAAGGAGAATTTTGGGTAGGCAAAAAGGACACGGTAAGGATATATTACAGTATAATATATAAAACCCAAACGATACGTATATAATATGCAGCACCAAGAAAAGGACTGGGCAGTATATTTAACGGAAGCAAAACATCTACATATATTTCAAGAATATATGAACCGACAGCATTACCCTATTCAATGTTTCAATGATATGAGCTTATTTATATATGGAGAAGAATCTGACGTTTTACACTGAAGACCGTTGCATAGGCTACCGAGTCCTTCCACTTAGCAGATTTTCAAGTGCTTACTGTACATACAAAACTGCTGACGTGGATGCAATGTTCTAGGGCAGTTCTCAACCCCCAATCACTCTTGTACGTCACTGAAGAAATACTGAAACAATTGACGAAAGCTCCGTATTTCATTTTTCTTTCCTACAGAGCTGTACTATATATCACAGTCTGTATCTGTACACATGAACGCATAAGTAGTAATGAACTGGAACTTCGAACCCTGTCTCTTCACAAACCACCAAAGTGACACAAAAGTCCGTACTCTAATTTTATCTCAATGTTACTTAATTCTCTCGTGTACCCGTAGTTTTAACGTTGTACTTTGCCATATCACCCTTGCACTCTTTCACCTTTGTACTCACGAGGCTTAGTTCCTCAACCTTCACACGTTATCTGGAACTTAAAACGCTAATACACACTTTATCCACTATGGCCTTCAGCGACATCGTTCCATATAGTGTCGTAAATTGTAATGAACGGTAGGTAAAGAAGAAAAATAAGATTAACACACTTCGCGTAACACCAAAGCGACACAAAATATGCACTCCCATTTCATTCTCTCCTACTAATCCAATCTTTAAAAATACTGTCTCAACCGACTACTCCATTATCCTTGTACGGGTGGAACTATGGTATTTTAAACTCTGATCAAACTGCTCTGCTCATCAACAGCAGTTCCTGGGTTAATCTTGCACTCTACGCCATTTAACTTGTTCAGTCTGACATGTACAAGAAGACGATGTTCCATTATAATAAATTTCAAGGATTGACATCGTATCCTGGGCAGTAAAACTTTATTCAATCCAGCTATGATTTTAAGCTTTAATTTCTTTTAAAGGCAAAGTGAAAGAATCTTGCACAATGATAATAATAATAATAATAATATTGATCACGACGACAACGACGATGATGATATTAAGATGATGATGATGATGATGATGATTATGATAATGATGATGACGATGATGATGATGATGATGATGATGATGACGATGATGATGATGATGATGATGATGATGATGATTAATTATTACCGGTATTATTATCATTATGGGGGATACGGCGACATGGAGACGATTTGATGGTGGCCTCCTCTTACGGGATTGAGGCGTCTGGCAAATAGATAGATCGACAGACAGGTTATTATTATTATTACTAAGAGATCTCAGTACACATTATTCAAGTTTCTGAGACCTTTATGTACACTTACTGGCTACTGTTTTAACTGTGTACCTCTGATGCGGTACAACAATGATATTTTACACTTCCTCACACAAAACTAAAGACAGTCTAAAATCCTGTACTCTGATTTTCATTTCCACACTCTTAATCCTGTACTCTGATTTTCATTTCTTTACTCTTAATCGTCTACTGTACTAAGCCAGTCTTATATTTTACTGCTTAAACGCTACTCTTTCATCTGAGTACTTATTGAGGGGTGAACCCATGATATTTCGCACCCCCACCCTTCCTTCACACACAAGATCAGAGCGACACAATATCCTAACCTCCCCTATACCGATATCACAACCATCTGCATTTCAATAAAGTTAGGGAAGCAATATTAAAGTCAGAGTTGTTTGTCAGCCGCGATCAGTCACTCAGTCAGGCTAGTGCTGTCAGAAGGGAGGTGGATCCGAGTCTGCCCTGGATTGTTATTCCCTTGTCTTTTACCTGAAATAATATTATCCTCTTTTATCAGTGGATATAGTGGTGGTGACCAACATCCACTCATTCGATGTAGTGCTGCCTGCTTCATCCTTCCCCGTTATCGATCATTTTCTGTGCCTGTCCTCCTCTCTTCCCATTTTTCCAAACTTTCCTGTCACTATTTTTTTTTTACCCTTCCATCCATTTTAACTGGCTCTACACTGAGTGACAAGCCTAATAATTTCCTGTAACTCAGGAAAACATTTACTACCCGGGATGGTAATCTATTTAACCAAATTGCTCCGTTATGCTTTGGTGTCCCTGTTAACTGGAAGAATGGACGCAAATGTGGCGTCCATCCGGGAACCAAACTTCCACAATCTTCCCTGCGTCACAAAGGAAGGGAAGGTTCACTGCAGGGCAGATTGCTTGCCTGCGTTTGATGGGCCTGCTCGGATATACAGACTGAGGTTACTCAACAACAGTATCAAAAACAATAACCGGTGGATGTCAATTCTGTTTTAATCTCTATTACATCTAACTAACTCCTCTCATGCGATAATTCTCTCTTGATCTGAATACAAACTTCTGGAGACAACAAAAATAAAATGAAAATAAAAAATGTCACCGTGATGATGTGGTTAAAAGCACTGCTTAAAGAAACTTATTTAAAAACTGTTATTTCATTGCTACTGTGAACAGTAACAGCCGGTGAATCTTTCAACAATAATTTTTTTTTTGTTTATTCGGATTCTTACTATATGATTTGCTTTACCGTTGTAAAGAGTACCCTGACTGAACTAATTAGAATGAACCTCGACTAACCCATTCATGACAACGATATTTCTATTTAGCCTAACTACCAGAGGCATATTTTATTAAGTTCCCTGGAGTGAACAACATACTCGTGGTTAAGATGGTGTAGAAAAACAGGTGTTTTATCAACGCCCTACGTGCATTGACACATTAGACATGAAGGTGATTTCATTATTAAAATCTCCAGGCGATTTAATTCAGTTCAGGAGAGTTTTCGGCGGGAATTACTAGAGATAGCCATCACTAACCCTTCACTGCTTGGGTGTTCTCGTAAATCGAAGAATATCGTCCAAAAACTGCAAGCATATAATAAAAACTGTCACTATACTGAACGAAAAAAGGCTCCTCAATGCGGTGAAATATATGAAGGATGGTATGGAACGGCAGTGGAGAGACTGTAGGTGGATGGAGAGAGAATACTGAAATGGGCAGAGATTGTACTGAGAACTAGAAATCAGGGTAAAGGTGTGAAAGGGAAGTGGAACGGTTGGTTGAATTATAATATCAGTGATTACGTTTGGTTTGAACTAACCCCACACAGAAATGATGAGGTTCGAATCGGCAGGAGGTTAGGGTATGCTAGGTCACTGTAGCATTCAACCCAGACATCATGATTAATAATGACACTTTTAATTACACCCATCGACACATCGGGGCAGGCAAAAATATAGCGTGTCCATAAATGCTGTGCTCAATCAACCAGGCAAGCACGGGGTTTATACTGACAGCTGCACCACAATCACAATTACGCACGAATATAACTACAAAAACGCCGCACCAATAATTCAAAATAATTTCGCCGGACAGACTCCCACGGGTATTTTCAGAGAGGACTTCACTTGTATTATTCTGCTAACCCCAAATGACTTAATGAAATAAATTGCGCTGGCGGGATCAAGGGGTTAGAAACAATCTCAAGTAACTTTTCTGAACTAAAACAATTTCCCTCCCATCCATCTGTTATCTTTTTTCAGTTGTTATTTTTGTCCTCACTTTTCTTCACATTATCCCTCCCACCCCTCTTATCTTTTCTCACTTTTTCCCACCGTCAGTGTGTGAGTAAAAGTGTTCAAGCTGATATCTCTACTGCACTAGTTAAGTAATAAAGTCAGATATAGGAATAGTACACATGTCTTTTAAATTTTATTGCTACTACTGCCAGACAATTATTTTAGACGGGAACATGACCTCTTGCATTTAAGGGGAGCAATTCTCATAGGCGGTGCCTCCTTCTTTTTTTTCTTTTTCTTTTCTTTAATGCTAGGATATTCATTTTTTATTTCTTAGTCTATTCCCACTATCCATCATACGTTTCCCTCACCCATTCCTACCTTCCCCTGTTACATTTCTCACCACTTTCCTCATCCACCCTTCCACTTCTTCCAACCAATCCAACCCCTTATTTTTCCCCACACGTATCCTTCTTCTACATCCTCTGTTCCACTATTTTGTTATTCTTACATCCTTGCTTTGTTGCATTACCCTATTTCTTCCCATTTGTCGCCTATGCTTCCTCTCTTCTCCTCTTCTCTTTTCCCTCTCTCCAATCCCCCCGCTTCTACTTATTCTCCATCTACTCTCCCTATGTCCCTTATTTCATCCACTTCTTTCTTCGTATATTACTCCCATTTATCTTTCTCACCTTTATCTTCCTTACCTACTATACTCCTCATCGTTTCTATCCTTCCTCTTTCCCTCCTTTCTACTGTCTACCCTTTTCGCATCTACTCCTCTTTCTAAATTCCCTTCTTCCATCCTTCCTACTTATTTCCTTCGTTTTAACATTCAGTCAATTTGTACATTCTCTAATCTCCTTTCTTCCTTTCCCTCTCCTCTCGTCCTTACCTTCTCGTCTCCCATCCACTCTCCCTTTTCCTCTTCTCAGGTCCTTGCCTTCTCGTTTTACTTCCATCCAAACCCCATTCTCTCCTCTCCTCTTTTCCTTCACCTCTCCTCTTCTCTTTCCCTTTTACCCATTTCCTATTTCTTTCCTTCGTTCTCCTTTTACTTCTACCCATTTCTTTCCCCCCTCCTTCTCTCCTGTCTCCTCACTAACCATTTTTCCCTTTTCTCCTCTTTTCCTTTTCTCTTTTATTATTTCCCTTTCCTCCTTTTACCCTCTCTTCTCCTGGTTATTTTTCCCATTCCTCTGTTACTTTTTATTTTCATTTTTCTCTCGTCTCCTCTTTCTTCCCATTTTTTTCCCCATCCCTCTGCTACCTTTTCTCAGTTATCTTCTCTTTACCCTTCTCAACCTTCTCCCTCACATCCCTCTGTTAAGTTTTCTTACTTTCTCTTTCTCCTCACCCTTCTCCTCATGGCCCCCCGCACCCTGATCTTTTCTCTCTTTCTCCCTCTTCTTCTCACCCTTCTCCCCACTTTCCTTCCCATACCTCTGATGTCTTTTCTCCATTTTTCTCTCTTCGCCTCACCCTTCTCCCTATGTTTCCTCCTGTCCCTCTGTTAGCTTTCCTCCTTTTTCTTCTTTTCTTCTTTCTCACTTTCTCTATCTTCTTTTCACCCTTTTCCCCCATTTTCTCTCCCACTCCTCTTATCTTTTCCTCTCTTCTCCTCACCCTTCTCGCCTACTTTCCAGTCCATGCCTTTGTTATCTCTTCTCACGTTTCCTCCTTCTTACCTTTCTCTCCATTTCCCCCTCCCCCCTCAATCCTTTGTCATCTTTCCTCACTTCTCATCCTTTCCACGTTTCCCCTCCTTCCCTCCATCCCTCTCTCTCCATGCCTCAATCCAGACAGCGTGCTAGGAGCGTCACAGGGAGTCAATTTTATGCGAGTTCTCCTGGGCAGATGGCCGGGCCGGGAAGGAAACTCAGGCCGTGTAATTAAAACTCCTATAACCGTGATAAGTTGCAAAAAGTAATTAACGTCTGTGTATGAGGAGTGTGGGACGGTGATGTGGGAGTGTGGGAGGGGGTGTGGAAGTGGGTGTAGAAGAAGGGGAGAGGGTGTTGGAGTGTGGGAGGGGGTGAGAGTGGGAGGGAGTATAACGGTAGGAGAGGGTTGTGGGTATTTAGAAGTGTAGGAAGGGTGTGGGAGAATGGTAATGGGTGTGGTAAAGTGAATGTGTGGGAGGGATTGTAGGGGTGTGGGAGTGCGGGATGGGGTGTAGAAGTGGGACTGGAGATTTGGGAGTGTAGGAGGTGGCTGTGGACGTGTGGACGGGTGCTACTGGAGTGTGGACGCGGGCTGTGGATATATGAGAGAGGGTGTGTGAGTGTTAAAAAGCATGCGGTGGTGTGAGAGGGAGGTGTGGGAGTGAGGGGTAGGGTGTGGATGTGTTTGACAGTGAGGAGAGGATGTGGGAGGGTGTGTGGGAGTGTGATTTGGAGTGTGGGAGGAGGCTTAGAAGAGGGAAGAGGGTGTGGAAATGTGAGGTAGGGAGTAGGAGTGTGGGTATGGTGTGGAAAAGTAAGAGCGGATGTGGGTGTGTTTTGAAGAATGGGAAGGTGATGTGGGACTGTGGTGTATGATGTGGGAGTGTAAAGTGTGTTAGTGTGGAGATGAGAGAGTGTGAGAGGCTGCAAGCGTGTGGGAGGGGATGTCAAGTGTGGAAGGGGGCGTAGGAGTGTAGGAAGGGTTATAGGAACGTAAGAGGGAGTGTGGGAGGGTATGTATACGTGTTATAAGAGATACAGGAGTGTGGGAGGAGGCGTGGGATTGTGGGAGCGGGTATGGAAGATGTGAGGGAACGTGTAGGGGGAAAGGAAAGTTTGAAATGATGAATGTGGAAGTAAGGGTTAAGATGGGGGAAGGGGTGTGGAAATGGGAAAGGGGATGTTAGTGTGTTAGGGAGAGGGCAGGGGACGGGGAAGTTCGAGAGACAGAATGGGACTGGTGGTTCTGAAAAGGTGCGGGGTGTAACTGGAGAAGGGAGTGCGGAAATGGGAGCAGAGTGCGTTGTTGTGGGGAAAAAAGAATGTGAGGGAGTGGGAAAGTGTTGGGAAGAGGGGTAGTTTGGAAGATGGGATGTGGGGGCAGTGGGTACAGGGGTGGAAGGTGTGAGTGGGAGAGTGAGAAGGGAGTTGGGGAGAATGTGTGAAGTTGTGTACGGGATAGGAAGTGGATGAGATGGATGAGAGGGGTGAAAGGGGAAGCTGATAAGGGAGAGGGGATACGCGGGGACTGTGTGAAGGACAGGTGAAGGGGGAAGCTGTAAGAAGTAATGTGGGATGGAAGAAAAGGAGAGCTCTGAGGTGTGGGTGGAGAAGGAGGTCTGAAGGAAGGGGAGGAGGGAAAGAATAAAGTATGGAGAAGCCAAAATGTTAGAGGCGAATTAAGTAGCGTGGATGTGAGACCATTACACAGGAGACGGTGAGGTAGAAGAGGAGCATAAGAAGAGAGTGTGGGTGGGAAGAGTTGTTTAAGGGACGTAAAAATTAGAGAGGAGGCAAGAAGTAGGTAAACAAGGAAAGACAGGGAGAAAATGTGGAAAATGCAAAGGACAAACGAAATATGAAGGTTGTGAAAAGTGAAGATGGGATGTGGAAGGTGAAGGAAGGGATGATGATGAACTGTGGGAGGGAGACGAAGAAGCAACAGGAGTGGTGGAGAGAGTGAGAAACTACTACTGGGTGTGAAAAAAAGAAAGCAAGGTGAAGAGACAATGTCGGAATGAGTGTGAATATAGTAACAGGAGTGTGAGAGATAGGATGGAAAGGGATGTGAAAGGATGTGAAAGACGTCAAGACAAAGTGTGACGAGGTGAGGATAGAAATGGGGATAGGATAGCGTGAAAAGGAATGGAAAGCTATGATGACGGAGCGTGGTATGATGGAGTGGGGGCAAAGTAAGAGGAGTGTGGGAATAGTTGATGGAATGGGATGTGTCCGAGAGTGGAGAGGACGACGACAGACAGTGGGCTGAAGTGGGATGAAATAATGAGTGGATGGTATGCGAGAGAGAAAGTGGCAAGAAATGAGGTTACAAGTGTTGATTGTAGGACGGAGTGAAGGTAAGATGACAGGTGTTGTGAAAGGGAGTGGAAGAAGTAAAGATAAATTGTGGGATATAATGAAAAATACAAAGCATAAACAAAGAAAAAGAAGAAAATGAACGAATGTGAAAAGGAAAACGAAACGAAAAAAAGGCTTGGGTATGTGTGGAAGTGAGTATAGATGAGAGTATAATATTATACTGGAATGGAATGGAGAATAAGGACGAAAAGGAAGGGAAGATTACAGAAGGAAAGACTATGCAAAGGACACTCAATGTATACAGTCGTTAGCAAAAACCTTAAAATAAAAAAACAACAACAGACGGCAAAAATATCTTAAGAAACAGAAAAGGGGTGTATACTATGTGGCAATGACGTGAAAAACAACAGCAAAGGAATGTAACACTGAAGAGATGACAGGAAAAAAGGGATGGAAAAAGAGGGGAGGCGCTAATTTAACCGTGGGAGGGGTGTGTTGTGGAAGGCAATGTGGAAGTGTGGGTGGGAATGAGACTAAACTGGGGAGGAAGAAGGACAGGGGGAGAGAGAATGAGAAAGAGGGGGTATATATGTAAACTGGGAAGAAAAGCGAAGACGAAGAGGAATGGTAAATGAGGAAGACGAGAAACAGAAAGAGTGGGAGAGAGAGTGACAGAAAGAGATAGAGTGAGGGAAGGAGAGAGAGGAAGAGATAAAAGACGAGGAAAGCTAGGGAGGGTGGGAGGGGGTGAGGGAAACTTTAAATTGAGGATAATTACAAAGATTTTACAGGCAGAGATGTTCCTAATACTGGAGGGAGTTGATGAGAGTGGGGGCTGAAGGGGGTGGAGTAGGGGAGGAGGGGTATTAAGAGGTAGAAGAGGAGGGGGTAAGGGAAGGGGAGAGGAAAAAGGGAAAGGGGGTAGAGGCAAAAGAAGGAAAGAGAGAGAGGAATACGAGGGACAAGAAGAGCTACATGGGAGGAGAAATGGGCAGTTAGGAAAAAGGACAGAATGGGGATGGATGGGAGGAAGGGGGAGGAGAGAAAGGGGGCTAGGAAGGACATAACAGGAGAGAGAGAGAGAGAGAGAGAGAGAGAGAGAGAGAGAGAGAGAGAGAGAGAGAGAGAGAGAGCAATGACATGGAGGGAGGGAGGGTGACAAGGGAATGAAGAATAGAAACGTGATGGAAGAAAAGAGGTTGAAGGAACAGAAATATGCTGATGAAAAGGAAAGGGACGAAAGGAAAAAACAGCAGATCCAGAGAAGGGAGGAAGAGAAATGAGATGGAGAACAAGAAAGAACATCATATGAGACGAAAGTTACAGGTTCGAAAGGAAGAGAGATGAAGAAAAGAAATATAGCAGAGAGGAACAGGAATGGACAGGAGAAAAATAAAAAAATGAAGAGGACGGAGGGGAAACTGAAGAAAAAAATGTTAACGGTTTGAACAGAAGAGAGATATATAGCAGAGCGAGGAAGATGAATGGAGGAGGAAAACAGAACCGGAAAGAATGGAAACTGTAGGGGAAAAAACTGAGAACAACAACTGTCTTATCTTCAGCAGCATAACTGTTCACTGATAACATTAAGAACACTCTCAAAAGGTACAATCTCCCTGTTAAAGTAAAATCGTCTAGTGTTAACCTTGGCACAGTACAAAAGCACATCCATAACAGCAATATGGTTATTCAAAACAGTTGTTAATATCTGATAGTTACGATTCCACTCACCTGAATAATTACGTCACAAAATCGTCTTGTACCAGTCTGAACAAACTATCGTTAATCAGTAGTAGAAAAGGGATTGTTATTGAAGTCACAATGAAAAGTATATCGAGATTATCAGTTCTTACACTAATGTCACCTATCTCTTCCAATACTCTCGTTCTCTTACGCCTCTGATCTTATTTTACATCCCAAGACACTTACTCATCTAGTAATCTATATCCCGAAGTTTTGTATTACGCTAACGTAATATATTCCTGCAACCAAGCCATATGCTCTCTCTCTCTCTCTCTCTCTCTCTCTCTCTCTCTCTCTCTCTCTCTCTCTCTCTCTCTCTCTCTCTCTCTCTCATTCAGTCATAAACTTATTTTCCCCATACCTTAATATTCCTTTTTTTTCCTTTCTACCTCCTCTCAGAATTCCAGTATAGTCCTCTTTTATCTCCTGTTTCAGGCATTTCCTTCAGTTTCACCTATTCCCCTCCCCTTCTGTTTTTTCCACTATTCCCCCTCACTTTATTCTCCACTTCCTCATTCTCCTTGACTTCCTAGCCTACACTTCTACATTTTCCCTATTCACTGCTCCACTTTGATTTATTTTTTTTCACTCCCTTTCCCCCACCTTTTCCTTTTTCACAATCAGTACTCTTAATCTAATATATTCTCTTCACTTCGATTCAGTTTTCCAGCTCTATCTCTCCTCTCAGTTTCTCATATTTTTTCTCTTTCTACATTCTTTCCAGTCTCTCTCGTCCCCTTCCCCCCCCCCACCATGTTTCCCCCCTTCATTCTATTCTGCTTTCTTACTTTCTTCCTTCCCGTCTCCCTTTTTTGTCCCTTTCCCTGACATTCATTTTTCTCTATCTTCCCCATTCTGTTCCCTCTTCTCTCCCCTCACATTTCTTAAAATCTCCCCAGTCTCTTTTCATATCCCCTCTCGTCTCTCCCTTCATGCATCCTTCCCTTCCATTCCTTTTCCATTTAATCGACCCATTCCATTTCACTCCCCTTCCCATTCCCTCTCTCCTGCCAATGCCTATCTGTTTTTCTACGCCATTTTCTCCCTATTCTCCCTTCCTCAGTTCCCCTCTATCCCTCATCACCCATTTATTTTTTCTTCTTTTCACCCTTTACTTCCATAACTCCTGTTCTCTCCTCTTCCGTTCCTTCATTTCCTCTCTTTCCCTCTTTCATCCATTTCTCTTTTACCGCTCCTGTCCCCCCCATCCCTTCTCCCTTTCCATCTCCCCTCCTTTCACTACTATCCCCTTTCCCTTTTTCTCTGTCATCATCCTTTATTCTCCCCCATCACCATCCCTCATGCCCTTTCCCCTCTCTGTTACCCTCTTTTCTCTCCCTCTTCCCCTCCCTACTCTCCCTCCTTCCCTCACTTCTCTCCCTCTCTCTCTCTCTCTCTCTCTCTCTCTCTCTCTCTCTCTCTCTCTCTCGTCTCCCCCTTCTCTCCCTCCTTCCCGCCCTTCTCTCCCTCCCTCTCCCGTCTCCTCCTGCCACTTGACACACCAAACATAAGGTAATAATCCTTTCGCAATACACTCAAGGGACAACTCTCGATAAGCACTGGCCAGGGTGGTGGTGATGCGGGCCGAATTGTTGTGGCGGACGATGGTGGTTGTAGGTATGGCTGTTGCTTGGTGATGGTGGTTGGAGGATAGTTGTTACTTGGTGGTCGTTGTTCTTGCTTGGTGATGTGTGTGTGGGTGTGATTGTTGCTTGGTGATGTGGATGTGGTTGTTGCTTGGTGGTTGATGGGGTGGTTGTTGCTTGGTGATTGTGGGTGTGGTTGCTGCTTCGTAGGTGTGGGTGTGGTTGCTGCTTGGTGGTTGTGGGTGTGGTTGTTGCTTGGTGGGTGTGGATGTGGTTGTTGCATGGTGGTTGTGGGTGTGGTTGCTGCATGGTGGTTGTGGGTGTGGTTGTTGCTTGGTGGTTGTGGATGTGGTTGTTGCATGGTGGTTGTGGGTGTGGTTGTTGCATGGTGGTTGTGGGTGTGGTTGATGCTTGGTGGTTGTGGGTGTGGTTGTTGCTTGGTGGCTGTGGGTGTGGTTATTGCTTGGTGGTTATTGCTTGGTGATTGTGAGGGTGTTTATTGCTTGGTGATTTGGGGGGATGATTATTGCTTGCTTGTTGAGGAAATTTTTCTTGCATTATGACCGCAGTTGCTTCCTGTTGATGGACTTTTAATGCCTTATTTGCTGACAATGGTTTGGATTCGATGCTGGTTGAAAGGTTAATATTATTGTCCTTATCTGTTACCTGTTTGTGGTAGTTAAGGAAATGGTTAGTGGTGAATGAGAGAGTGACTGTGGTCTGGGTTCGATAGTGGTTTGGGGTATGCCGATAAAGGCTGTAATCGTGGTTCATTAATTTTACCTGAAGATAAGACAGCGGCTGTTTCTTAGTGACTGTTGTTGGAATAGTAGCGGAGTTTGTTGCCTACAGGCTGAAAGTGGTCGTTTCTTGCTGAATAAGATGTGACGGCGGATCAACAAGTTACAAGTGGATAACAGCAGCTGGTTGTTGAGAATGGCTGCTTTTCTTATGCGTGCACAAATCGCCGTACTCTTGGTGAAAATAACTTCAATATTGGTTGATTCTCTAACTGGTGACCAAGACACAAACTAAATTTTGTTGGTAAGGCTAGAAATGGTTGCTGGATTGTTTGTGTGTTGGTATGTGAAAAGGAACCCAAGGACTCTAACAGTAAGGACACATAAGGGACTTGACCAGAGAGAGATTTTTGGAAGAATAAACCGGATGCAGACTTATTGGGGAATCGTGGGAGTCTTAACCAACGAGAACTCATGGGGCTTAAGCCAGAAGGGGGGAATCGTGGGGACTTAATCCAAAAGATGACTCGTGGGACCTGATCCCAAAAGGAACTCATGTGAATTTAAACCGGAAGGGGAAACGTGTGGGATTAGTTCGGAAAGGGAGGAAGACAATTAACAGGGGAACCGAGAAGGACTTAATTCAGAAGTAAAATGTGGGGACTTAAGCAAAAAGGGAACTCGTGGGGGACTTCTAAGGGGGAGGAGTCTTAATCCAAGTAGGTGACTCGTGAGGAGAGTCTAGAAGGGGACTCATGGGGACAATCTAGAAGGGGACTCGTAGGGGACTTATTCCAGTAAGGCAGTTAAAAGGGACTTAATCCAGAAGGAGCTGGTGGGGGACTGGAGGGGAGACTAATTAACTACGGTCAGGTCCGCTGTTATGACAGAAGAAATGTTAAAATGATGACCAGTATGTGACCGTGTGTGTGTGTGTGTGTGTGTGTGTGTGTGTGTGTGTGTGTGTGTGTGTGTGTGTGTGTGTGTGTGTGTGTGTGTGTGTGTGTGTGTGTGTGTGTGTGTGTGTGTGTGTGTGTGTGTGTGTGTGTGTGTGTGTGTGTGTGTGTGTGTGTGTGTGTGTGTGTGTGTGTGTGTGTGTGTGTGTGTGTGTGTGTGCGTGCGCGCGCGCGCGAACGCTGTACCTTTGTATGTTCGTGACCGCGAGGATTATGTGTGTGGCAGACTGACTGTTCTTGTGCGTGCGTAAGCAACGGGTATATGACCATGGCTGCAAACATGTCTGTCTGTACACACACACCTATATCCTTTCAGCTGGAAACAGTTTTTCTGTAGCTCAAGTATCTTCCATCCTCATTTCAGTACCATAAATAAATGCTGTATCAAACTGGTATACATTAACCCCCTCAGAACACTGGCACAGTGGTGTCTGTAGTAAGTCATGCAAGTGAAAAAATATGCATTATAACTGTGTGTGGAGGGGAGGGATAGGCACCTGGTGGTCAAGTGGGTTGCGAGGCATTCAAGGGTTAATTTAGGTTTATTATAATGTCACTCTGGAGCAAGTGAGGCTGGTCACCCATGCCTTGGATGTCGGGAATGAGGAGTCATGCCCCGGGCTACGCTCCGGATGGAGAAGAAAAGGATTGGTTGATGAATGAACGGATGCGTGTTGGAATCTGAATAAGTCCGCCACATACGGTTTCGACCTCTAGACTTCAGACAGAATTATACTGCAATGAGATGGAACTAATATCTTGGCACTGTGGCTCCTTTCGATTCAGAATAACACTATACAATTTTGTTCAGCTGACAGAAAACCGAAAAGCCAAAGGTTACATTACATACCTTGATCAACTCCCTTCGTTATTGTGTATGTGCCTAGGTAATTAATTCACTGGGACACAAAACATTTTATTTCAGCTGCGTGAAGTCCTATCAAACATGGGGACAAAAGGAATTCCACAAACTGTAATCTGTCACTGTTCCAATGCTGATGTACTGCAGAGGGCCTGTTTCACATGCAAGTGGTCAAAAGTTACGTAATCTCACTTCCATCATTTTTTAATACAAGCTTTGTCATTCTCGGACAAAGAGTTACAGAAATTTTGCAAACTACAATGTTGGAGTGTTTTCGTGGTAACTGTATCGGTGCAATTGCTCTGCATCAAAGTAATACGGAACTACAGAATCTCACTTCCACCATGATAAAACCCTCATCAAAAGGTCCAAAAACATATTTCACAAAAAACTGCAATCTAGGACTGTTTTCATGTTAAGTATATCAGCGCATTTGTTCTGCATCAAAGTATCCTAATATTATGTAATACCACTTCCACCGTTTTTCATACAACTTTACTCCCAAATTCTATACACAAACTGTAATCCAGGACTGTTTTCATGGCAAGAGTATCAGCGCACTTGTTCTGCATCAAAGTATTCTAAAACTATATAATCACACTCGCAGCATTTTTTCAGAGTTGCAGTGACCGTATTTCGTGACAGAGGAAGAGGCTGAATGAGAGGGCGAGCCCGGCCAGACGTGAGGATATGCAGGGTTCTACATGCAGAGTCCCTCAGTGTCAGAAGGGCAGATCAACCAACTGCTGGCTTGTGGGTTTCATGTTGCACAAATCAGGACAGGTGCTGCATGGCACGTTTTTTCTTCCCAGCTTTTCCTCCTTTTCTTGTCTAATTAAGTCAAAGTCGTATGGTTAGCTACTCGATTATGAAATTCCAAAAAACACAGGAGTGGACCTCATTCATCTCAAATAGCATAGTTTCAGGTATATAAATATCTCAGGGAACAAGCTTTAATCTTACCAGCCTAAAAATCTGTGGTTAGTTATTAAGACACAGAAACAAATGCAATCGTTAATCTAAAACATGGGCAACGCTACTCGTTTGCAACTCTTCACCTGACCAAGCACATATCCCCCCACCTCCCTGCACACCTAACCAAGTGCATAACAGTCCTCCCCCTCCCCTTGTATAACAGAGATATTAAAACTTAATAAAAATCAATGATAAGGAATAGGGAAGTGTGATAGAAAGTAAAAAACCACCACAACCATCATCATCATCACCACAACCACCACGATCGTCATCTCCACAACCACCACCACCATCATCATCACCACCACAACCACCACCACCATCAGCAGCAGCAGCAGCAGCATCACCACCACCACCACCATCATCACTACCACCACCATCATCATCATCATCATCATCATCAACATCATCACAACCACCACCACCACCACCAAACACCACCACCACCACCACCACCACCATCATCATCATCATCATCATCATCATCATCAACTCGACCACTATCACTACCACCACCACCATCACCATCATCATCACCACTGCCACCATCATCATCATCAATGCTACGCTGCTGCATCCCTCCGCCTGATCAAGCACATACCTCCTCCCACCTCCCTGCACACCTAACCAAGCACATTACGGTCCTCATCCCCCCCCCCCTCTGTATAACACAGAGACAGGTGGTCGCACTGAAATATCTGAGGAAAATTGTATATATATATATATATATATATATATATATATATATATATATATATATATATATATATATATATATATATATATATATATATATATATATTACTTTTTTCATTTTTTCAAAAAATCTACTTAAGACACAACATTCTACCTATGAAAGGCAGTTCACTATGAGACCTACGTGAAATTTCAGGAGTCTATGGCGAATACTCTGATCTGTGGCTTGAGATTACTTGCTCAGGTCACGCTGAAATCTGAGTTTTTTAGACACAGCATTCTAACAATCATAAGGTACCAGTTTACTACAAGAAATGTAACTGTGTGAATTTCATGACTTTATAGTTAATAGTTCCTGAGATTTGCTCCGGAAGCGAAATTTCTACACCCGGCCAGCCGCCCAACTCTACGGAGGGACACCAGTGATAACAATACCCTCCTCTGATTTTGTCAGGTAGTGGATAAAAATGAAGGAGCAAAAATGATAGATACCGGTACTGATAACTAAGAGAACAAAAATAATCTTATCTACCTATAACTCTATGGTAAGTTATTAAGGCACAGAAAGAAAAGTTCAATCGTTAATCTCAAAACTAAAAGTGCAAAAATGTTAACCCAATGAATATCTTGACGTCTTTCTTAAATGGTCGTTCTTACTACCACCTGAGGAGTTCGACTGGCTTAGGGGAGATCTCTTAAAGTGAAGGGATTTATGGAAACTGTTCATATCTCCCTCACTACAACAAATTAATCTTATGGCTAATAAAATCTGTCTGGTGTTATCGGGCAATAAAAAAAAATAAAGCAAATGGAGTGGTACTAAATTCTTTAACCTTTATTATCACAAATCGAATGGGAAATTGCTTATATAACATGAATAAAATAAATAAATACCGGTAACCATTATCGTGCTTCTTTTTTCCACTCACCTGAGGTATATAATGCTGCCTTGCAGGTGACTCTATGCTAAGTGACAAGCCAAATCATTAATTATCCACAAAGTAATTTACTACGCTGGATGGTATCCATATTCACGTAACTATCTCTGGGGAAGGGGAGAGGGAATATTGACCCCAATTTTCCCTGTGGGACTGGCGGTGAAAAGGAAGATGGTCGAACGGAATTAGCAGTCTCACATTCTTTAATCCCACTCTTTGGCAGTGTTACAGAATAGATAAATAAATTATAAGTAGGTAATTAAATAAGAGATTAGGGAAATGAATAAACAGTAACCATAAACACACCCCAAACTATCTCCCAGTCCTGACTTCTGGTTGATTGGCCCTTGTGACTCCGAGGTGGTGTTATGTTGAGGTGCGTGCCTGTGTGACGTCCTGTAACCCCTTTATAGAACGAGGCTTGTAGGTGGGTTACAAAGAGGGCTGTAATCAGAGGGTGTCATGATAAGGGACGGAGGGGGAGCAGTAGCAAGAAGGGACCGGAAAGGAAGGAGTGCGGGAAGCGTGTGGATATGGAAGAATGAAAAGGAAAGTGGAAGAATTAAGAGTAAAGAGGATGAACAAAGTGTGAAGAGGAAGAGTGATGAGTAATGAGGAAGAATGAAGAGTAATGAAGATGAATGAAGAGTAATGGGGAAGAATGAAGAATAAGGAGGAAGAATGAAGAGTAAAGAGGAAGAATGAAGAGTAAAGAAGGATAGACTACGTGGCAGGAGAAAGGGAGAGAAATGAGGGCAAGAAATATAGTAAGGGTGAGGATGTGGAAGAATGAAGAGAGAGATAGTGAGGAAGGAGGGATGGGAAAAGAAAGGGAGGAGATAAGGAGGGAAGAATTGGAAGGAAAGGAGAAATCTGAATAGCGGAAGTGGAGGAATAAAGAAGACCAGAGCAAGGGATGGAGGAGGAAAAGGGGTGGAGAGAAAGGAAAGGGATAAATGACAAAGAAAAAAGAGAATGTGTGTAATGAAGTGAAGTGAACGTCTATGAAAAGAAGAAAAGAAAGGAGGACTGAGAAAGGAAGGAGAACAAAGGAGAGGAGGGGAACGAGAAAGAAAATGAAGAACGAAGGGGGGAAAACCGGGAAGAGAAGGCAAATGCAAGGAAGGATGTGGAGGGATATGGAAGGAAGAAAAGAGGAAGACCGTGGCAAATGAGAAGAGTGGGAGGAAGAAGGGAAAATATTAAGAAAAGGGGAGGAGGAAGTGAGGTAAATGGACTGAGAATTTGGGGAAGGATGAAGAGAAAAGACAGACACGAAAAAGGAGAAAAGGGCGAAAATGGAAGGACAACAAGAAAAGAAAGATACAACACGAGGAAAAAGGACAAGAAAAAAAAAATAAAGAAAGGAAGTGGGGGTGATAAGAAGGGATGGGGGGGAAGGACCGAGGGCGATAAGAGAGGTAGGAAGGAGATAAGACGAAAGGCGGAGGTCGAGGTAATGGGTAGGGAGGAGGACAGAGACAAGTAAGTGTGAGAGAAAGTGGGGAGGGGAAAGAAAGTTGCAAAAGTAGAAAGGAAAGTGATAATGATGGATTATGGGATATGAAAGACTGACAGTGCGGTGGGAGAATCATCATCATCGTCATCATTATCATCTTCAAAAGCTTATTCCTCACTAATGACGGGGTAGTGTGGATGCAGATGTGGATGAGAAAACCACAAGTACAACAGGAAAAGAAGCACAAAAAAGAAAAAGGAAAGGAAATGGATCAAAGGAGGACAAAAATGAAAAGGAACTGAAAAAATAATTACGAGTGAAAATAAGAAAATGGCTAATACGTCTTAGAAATGGAAGAGTGGGAAGGCGATGAAACAATGCAAAAGAGAACAAAGGAGAATCAAGGAGTGAAATAAAGGAGAGAGAAAAGAGGGTAATGGAAAAGATATAAGAAACAGGGAAGAAATACCCAGAGAGAGAGAGAGAGAGAGAGAGAGAGAGACAGACAGACAGACAGACAGACAGACAGACAGGCAGACAGACAGACAGACGAGAGAATGTGTGTGTGTGTGTGTGTGTGTGTGTGTGTGTGTGTGTGTGTGTGTGTGTGTGTGTGTGTGTGTGTGTGTGTGTGTGTGTGTGTGTGTGTATAAGATGAAAAAAAAAACAGGTAAGAAAAAGAAACAGCATCATCAGCAAACCGGCCCCCCACACCTGCCCACTCTAAGCAAAAACACCCCCCCCAACCTCTGTACATCCTCACCCCTGTACACTCTCACCCCTGTACATCCTCACCCCTGTACATCCCTACCCCTGTACATTATCATCCCTGTACACCCTTACCCCTGTACACCCTCACTTCTCGACACCCTCACTTCTCGACACCCTCACCCTTGTACAGTACACCCTCACTTTTCTACACTATCACCCCTGTACACCCCCACCTCTGTACACTATCACCCCTGTACACCCTCACCTCTATACACTATCACCCCTGTACACCCTCATCCCTGTACACTATCACCCCTGCACATTCATACCCCTGTACATCCTCACCCCTGTGCACTATCACCCACGTATATCATCACCTCTGTACACTATCATCCATGTACACTAGCACACATGTACACCCTTACCTGTGTACAATCACCCTTGTATTTCTTCACCCCGGGTACACCCTCACCTCTGTACACTGTCACCTCTCTACATTCTTACCTATGCATAATATCTCCCCTGTACACCCTCATCTCTGTTCATTATAACTGTGTATATTCTTACCTCAGCATTTTATCATACTTGTGCGTATACTCATCTTTGTATATTAGCACAGCTACTGTACATACTCCCATCATCTTAATACACCGTTTACCATTGTACACACCCTTTCCCATTGTACACCGTGTCTCAAATGTTACACTCTGTATATCACACACACACACACACACACACACACACACACACACACACACACACACACACACACACACACACACACAGTTACACCAATGAAACACCTAACCCCTGCACATCCTTTCCCCAGCACAAACCCTATAGAATTCTCATCTCAGCAGTGTAACACAACACCGGAATGAGCCAGGACTTTCCCCTTCCCCTTATAGCTGTCAAGGCGATTTATATCTCTTATTCCCACTATATTACTACTTTACTAGGTTTAAAAAAAAAAATGTTGCAGTTAAAGGTTAAAATTTACACTAACATTAGAGCTACCTTGGTAGGATGATTTGTTCAACTCGGAGAAACGATTTCAAGCTAAGGGATGAAGATGATTCTGCTCTCCCCCTCTTTCCTCCGGGAACACGAACGAAGTAAAACTCTCCCCTGAGGCCACAACTCTCCCTTGACGCCTAACTCCCCCAGCAGTACACCCCTCACCAACTCGCCCCTGGTGTGTAACTCTCCTTAAAGGATTAATTTATTTCTACCATAACTTCCCTTTGAGGTTCAAATCCCCTTCTTACTCACACTTGCGGAGAGTAATATCGCTACACGTTGTCGTCGAACTGGTATGATATTCTCACACTGCCAGTATATTCTGAACGTTTGTTGAGCTCTTACCACTGGGTTTTGAAAGTCAGTGGTCAGCTTCGTTTGGCACTGATTCAGTCCATAGTTATGTCTGCGGCTGCAAAAATCCTCCTCCTAAGGGTACATATGCGGGCAGTACTGTGACGCCACTTTTAAAGTCGAACAATCAAGAAAAATTTTACACATTATCCTGATAAGTTTGTTGACCTCCTACGATCGCACCACAGGTTTTTGAAAGTCACCGATCGCCGTCTCACAATAAAGTGCATCAGTATTTATGTCCACAAGAGTACATCTAATAATTTATCCCTTAACGTACTGGCTTACGGCAATCCTCATCCCTGCAATACTACACTACCTACGTTTAATGTCTTGTATAGAAATCACCCCCATGAATGTTACGAAATCAGTCTCCTCTACATGCTGCCCTACAACGTAACTCGATGACTCAATTTTGGAAGACTCTTTCCTTACCCCCAAAACATTAATGTAATACGATCCTTTCCTGCAGCAAGATCCCCTGCACAGCAACTCTACGTCTACAGCACAAGTCTCCACTAATGCATACAAGAACTCATTCCTACAGAACAAGACTCCTTGACAATAATTCCCTTCCTAAATAATGCTTCACTTCAACACCTAGTCTCCCTTCAGGTACAAACAATTCCCTCGAGATAACCCGTATGAAGTAAACCCAGGAGTTACCACTTTTTCCTTGGCTAGCGTCAGGGGATACGAGATTCTTCACGAGGTAAATTCCCCTTTACTGAATCTATTATGAACATCTGTTCTCAAATCCAGCAGCATAACTCCTCTTCAGAAACCTGACAAACCCGTCCTTAAAACATAACCTTTATATCTATTCGTAAACTACAAATTCTTTAACTCGATAAATGCCTCTTTTCAAACCTGACAAACCCCTGTTCTCAAACCTGACAAACTCATTCTTAATAGCTTTTACACCAATTTTCAACCTGTCATAAACATCCTATTATATGCCATGACTACATAACCCCGAGCACGAACAGGGCAGGGTTTAAAGAGGTTACAGTTTCTCACTCCCTCACTCACAACCCCACTCTCTACCTCCTTCTTCTAACCTTTACATAAACCGGCCTTCTTAAACGTCAAGTATGGTGCACGTTTCTTAGTAAGAGTTGTATATGAAGTGCCTTTGGAGACTTCAATGGCGATTCACTCTGCACTTTATACCTGAATATCCTCTTGCATGTTCGTGGTGAAAACTACATCGACATTAGAAAGATACAAATAACGTATAAATGAATATCGTATTATGTAACGTTAATGGCTAAGGAAGAGGTACAAAAATCCTCCTATGCCACTTAGAATTCTCCCCTGAGACAAAAGTTACCCATCCATACCTTCCACCTCCCCAGTCCTCTCACCCATTTCTGCTCCATTCAATCTCGCCTACGTTACTCCTCCCTACCATCCACCCATACTCCAACCACCTTAATTCACACTTCCCAACTTCCAGATATTCACTCCCTTAACTTTACGTCGCCTCCTGCTTCTAAACACCTATCAAATCCCTACCTATAGACCTCCCTCATCTCCTTATCTCTCAGTACCGACCAACAATTTCAAGTCCCCTATCATACTTCAATCTCTACCCCTTCCCTACATCATCTCCTACCTGTACCACAACTCCCTGTCCTCTCTTTTCCTATTCCATCTCTTACCCTTTCTGTACATCACCTAACCATTAAGTACTCCCTACCTCGACCCAAACCAACCGCTTCCTAAATCAACCACACAATACATCTTTCCTACCGCCTTGCTTTCCACTCCTGACAAATCCTCTTCTATCCTACCCATTCTAACGCTTCCTTACACAAAACCAAACTCTTGACCATAACTCCTAGTCCCTCCCCTCCCGTACTTAACAGCACAGCAATCCTCATATGTCTCTCCCCACAATCCCCTCTTCCCATCCCATATTACATAACCTCCATAACACCATCACAACCCCTCACTAACTTCCTTCACGGTCCCCCTTTCCCATCTCCAAACACTTAACCTCCCTAACACCACTTTATCCCCATTGTCTTCCCTCACAATCCCCCTCTTCCATCCTCTCATCCATAACCCCCCTACTTAACACCACCACAATCCCCACTATCTCCCTCCACAATCCCCCTCGACCATCCCCTAGCCCATAACTCCCAGCATCGGCCGTAAACCTCCCCCACAGATTAATGTTTGATTTTGTTATTCAAGTGGGGCACATTAATGCTGGGGCGTCCCTCTCCTGAGTGCTAATTAACAATAAAGTGATGAGGTGCGCCGTCAGGGTGTACAGCACAAAAACCAACCACCCTCCCTTGTCCTCCTGTGTGTGTGTGTGTGTGTGTGTGTGTGTGTGTGTGTGTGTGTGTGTGTGTGTGTTAATTCCTTTTATATAAGCGAATGGTTTTCTGTTTTATGCATGGATAGATTGTACGTTCCTTTTTTGTGTTTAGTCCACATACACAGGTAGGTGTGTGTGTGTGTGTGTGTGTGTGTGTGTGTGTGTGTGTGTGTGTGTGTGTGTGTGTGTGTGTGTGTGTGTGTGTTAGTATAAGTGAGTATGTGTAAGTGTGTATACAACCCACACCCCTCCCCTAATTGCTACTCTCCCCCATCGCACGGTGACCCTGGGCAAAGTAATTAGTCCCCCGCCACAATCCTAACCATAAAAACCCCACACATTTCAAGTTAAACCTGTTTGATGCCTTAACCATGCAACAACCACCTGCCACAAAACACGGCCGTCTCCTCACCTGGCACCCACCCTATTCATAAACTTTCTTGAGCCTTAGCTGTATGTAAGACTGCTTGAGTACATCTTTACCCTCACTCACACACTTACCCAACACTCTACATACAACTTTGTGACTATACCCTCAACTCACACAACCAATTAACACTTTATAAACAAATTTGCGCCAATAAGCTCACTCATGCAACTGATCAACACGTTATTAACAACTTTGCACCACGAAACTCACTCACGCAACGAACTAACACAACTGTTTTGTTCCAACACCCTCACTCATACAACCAACTAACACTTTATAAACAACTGTGTAAATATCCTGACTCACACAACCAACAAGCACGTATTCAACAACTCTGCGCTAATACCCTCGCTCACACAACCAACTAACACCACAACTTCGCGCCAATACTCTTTTTCTCACAACCAACTAACACTTCATATACAGCTTTGTGCTAATACCCCGATTCACACAACCACCCAGCACTTTATAAACAACTTTGCACCCATATAAAGTGCAAGGACCAAGGGAGACCATGGGCAGTATCCACAAACTTTACTATGTTCTGTGTATTTTTCATTTTCACCTTCACCCGCCCAGCCAACGAACAATTCACAGTCAAACTATTGTGATTATGAAAGTCAAGGACCAGGAGTCGGATTTGCGTACTTTTTATAAACTATTTTGTGTATCAGCTGCAAAATACCTGACAACCAAAGAGAAGTGAATATCTGAAGCGCAGGGACCAAGGGAGACCAAGGAGTATTTATCATCTTTCTTGAGCCAAAGCTGAGTAAAAGTGTGTGTGTGTGTGTGTGTGTGTGTGTGTGTGTGTGTGTGTGTGTGTGTGTGTGTGTGTGTGTGTGTGTGTGTGTGTGTGTGTGTGTGTGTGTGTGTGTGTGTGTGTGTGTGTGTGTGTGTGTGTGTGTGTGTGTGTGTGTGTGTGTGTGTGTGTGTGTGTGTGTGTGTGTGTGTGTGTGTGTGTGTGTGTGTGTGTGTGTGTGTGTGTGTGTGTGTGTGTGTGTGTGTGTGTGTGTGTGTGTGTGTGTGTGTGTGTGTGTGTGTGTGTGTGTGTGTTTATACCTTCATCTTCACTCACACACCTACCAAACAATTCAAAACCAAAGATGAATGAATATGTAACAATTTCAGGCTCCTATGATTTTACTCTCAGCTTGATAAATTCGTTTGGCATTAGCTTGGATACAAAATTTGTCCCGACAGTGATGGTTAGTGGTATCAGTATTAACATTATCAGGCTCATGTACGCGCTCAGGTAAATAAAATCGTTTGGAGTTACATGGAATAGAATAGCTGGCACGAGAGTTGTCCTGACTATGAGACGGTTAAAATAAAGGATGCGACTGAGCGAAATGATCCTGATAATTACGAACTTTATTAACTACTCAGGAGACTTATTCAGTGTAAAAACTGGCTAAGACCCTCTATGAATACATCTCCCCATTAGGACCGCTCACATATTGTTCTCAAGGTGACCAAGATCAGGAGCAGACGACACAGCTCACTGGCTGTGGGATGCTCTCATAAAAAGCAGGAATGATAAATATTCAAGTAGGCAAGAAGAGGTCCACAACAGCAGCGTGAAGACAGCTGAGTCACTGAGTTTAGCCTCAAAGGTTGACTATTCTTGGTAACAAAGGCGGTGCAGCATAACAAATTTAGCAAATTACAATCTCCAAATCTAGTGCTTCCATTCAAGTTCGTATAGTTTTAATATTACGAGACATTCAGGCAAGCTTGAAAATCTCGGCCAGCTGAATGCAAGTCATATCTGATCGTCAAGAAGCGCCACCTGTTCGATTTGCACAACAGATTTGGGGCACACGCTAACCACCTGTTCACTGCAATCTGTGGGCTAGGCATCACAATACCATCCCTAACTATGTACATTAATATAAGATACTTGCTCAAAAAACTCAATGTACTCGGAAACACGATATATGACAATTTGTAAATTTAGTACAGCCCAGTCTAATAATGATCTAATACAAAGGATACCAGGTTCAAATACAGATTCTCTTAACTCCGCGTAAGTTATCATCAGAAGAGTAAACACCTCTCAGTAAGAACTAATACATTGTAAATTATCCTCAACAAAAGTAACAATACAAAGTGAAATAAAACTACAATACGATTAAATCTAACCAAGTAATTCATACTACGACACATCCGTCTATGAAAAATAAGGATAATTGAGTTGAAGAAGTACTCGTAACTAAATCAGAGGTATTCCAACTTAATGACAACAGTTTTTATACCGAGCGCCAGAGGTTCTTCAAAAAATATAAATTGTGGAAGTAGGATAAATTTTAAGATGAACTCACAGTAAGGGGGTTAATCTTATAATTATGTGCTAAGTGTAACTACAGACGTATACTCAATCAGAAGGACGAACCTGGATTCTCTGTTACGAACCGAGCCAGTGTATGACGACCCAGGTCCTTGTGAAGTCATGCAAAACTGACATGTGACGAAGCTGCCCAATGTGACGAGAAAAGTGTGTGTGTGTGTGTGTGGTGTGTGTGTGTGTGTGTGTGTGTGTGTGTGTGTGTGTGTGTGTGTGTGTGTGTGTGTGTGTGTGTGTGTGTGTGTGTGTGTGTGTGTGTGTGTGTGTGTGTGTGTGTGTGTGTGTGTGTGTGTGTGTGTGTGTGTGTGTGTGTGTGTGTGTGTGTGTGTGTGTGTGTGTGTGTGTGTGTGTGTGTGTGTGTGTGTGTGTGTGTGTGTGTGTGTGTGTGTGTGTGTGTGTGTGTGTGTGTGTGTGTGTGTGTGTGTGTGTGTGTGTGTGTGTGTGTGTGTGTGTGTGTGTGTGTGTGTGTGTGTGTGTGTGTGTGTGTGTGTGTGTGTGTGTGTGTGTGTGTGTGTGTGTGTGTGTGTGTGTGTGTGTGTGTGTGTGTGTGTGTGTGTGTGTGTGTGTGTGTGTGTGTGTGTGTGTGTGTGTGTGTGTGTGTGTGTGTGTGTGTGTGTGTGTGTGTGTGTGTGTGTGTGTGTGTGTGTGTGTGTGTGTGTGTGTGTGTGTGTGTGTGTGTGTGTGTGTGTGTGTGTGTGTGTGTGTGTGTGTGTGTGTGTGTGTGTTGTGGAGGGGATGCGGGAGTTCCACCACATATAACACTGTTGTGGAGGGGATGCGGGAGTTCCACCACATATAACATTTTTTTTTTTTCAACAGGGTGACATCAAAGGCTCTCCTTTAAGGCGGGCACGCAGCATACATTTGTTTACCGTCCAACTTTTCTGTCCGACTCTCTAAGGGATGAATTAATTGGTATTCTCAGTCCTTCATGTACTGTCAGCAGCCGAAGTCCAGTCGCCTCTTCTGCCTTTCTGTCCACAGATTTTGAAGACAAGAGTTTTTCAAAGCAGAAGAAGCTGGTAACATTAATCTATAGGAGAATACATTCACCAGTGTCGGTTGTTGCCTGTTCATGAGGGTGGTTGTCTAAGCTCTTGCAGGTAGAAACAGGGAAGCGACAGGAATTCTGTTTCCGACTGTACACAAATGGTCAGCTGTAGAAGAATTTCCTTCGATCTTTTTCCCCACTGTCCACTACCTCCAGTCTTTTCCATGCTTAATGTCCAGGTATCTCAAACCGAGCTATATTCATTTGGTTTTGTTATATGACTTCTTTAAGATGAAAACTTTTGCAGCCTTCTACTTCTGGCTCCTTCATGCTCCATAAATATGGCGCACGAGAATGACATGCAACTAAGAATGACAGCCGACAAACTTGAAAAATTCCAGACGAAGTGTAAGAACCAGCATGTCACGGGCCGGGAGGAAATGTAACGAGCCGAAACAGTGTGACGAACAGGAAGGAAACGTAACAAGACGAATCATAAAGTAACGAACCGGGAGGATATGTAACGAGCCGAACCACAAAGTGACGAACCAGGAGGATATGTACCGAGCTGAACCAGGGAGTGACGCACCAAAAGGATATGTGACAAGCCGATCTCTCCTCCTCCTCCTCTCTTCACACACACACGTCCAGCCCATCAACATGTGGCCGAGAGTAAAAGACAGACGATCAATAACTTCCCTGAATCCGCCCCTTCTCCTCTCACCCCACCCGAACCCCTTGCAGGAGGAGTTAAGGTCTTCCGCTGGCGAAGTTCCTGTCCTCAAGAAACCCTTAAATATGTTGGCATTGTCGTAAAGTTTATGGCATTGTTTATGGCTCCTCCGGCCGTGATCAGCATATATGGGGGGCGTTACTTCGGGGGTGGAGGGGGGGGGAGCTCTTCTTCTGGGGAATTTCAAAGGCTTCAGTCTTTATATATGTGGCTTTGTTCTTTTACTTCACTGTTCCTGATATTATACACTTTATATTTATTCATTCTGGGGCCTTAACTCTTTTTCGTTGCGAATGTCTTCCGTGGCTTCACTAAAATACTTATATAATTTTCTTGTTTTAATTTTGGGGGGCTTCAAACTCTATATTTGTTGCTCTTCTTACCTGTCCTCGTTCATAAATTATAATTAACTTTCGGGGGTCTTAATTCTCGTAATTATTTTTTAAATTACTTTTTAGGGAGACTTTTTCACGACTGTCGTTTGTCTGCCTTGCTTTCCTACCTTCACGATCTGTCTTCTTTCTGGGGTTTCATGCTCGCTTTGTGATGCTTCCTTTTTTACTTCATTTCAGTCTGTCTGGCCACACACCACCACGCCCACGTCGGCTATCCACTCTTGCCTAAAACCCACATAACCAAGAAACTCGACCTTTATACATCAGCACTCATTGTACTACCTCAAATGGATCCTAAAGCAAATATTTTTATAATCCATTCTTATAACAATTTTCTGACGCGTTTGTGTTCTTTAGCATTCCATCCCTAACCCTACCCTGTTCAACTATGTCCAGCCTTATTCAGCATTATCCTATCCTATCCTATTCTATCCTCTTCCTCATCTTTCCCTTCCCTGCAGGGCACTGTTCTCTGCCCTACACTATCCAGTTCAGCCTAGCTCTACCCTACTCTTCTACGTTCTGCTGCCCTGCTCTGCCGTGCCCTTCCATGCAGTGTCGTATCCTGTCCAATCCTTTCCGGCCGTACCTTGTCCTGCATACCCTAGCCTATATTCCCTTACCATGTCCTACCCTGTCCTATATCTTACCCAGCCTTGCCTTGTACTACCCTATCCTACGTTGTCGAAACTACGCTCCCTTTATCCTTCACCAATTCACCCAGCTCCTCATGTCCTCCCTCTACATCACAGTTCAGGTCAGAATCTCCCACATCTCACACTTCACCTCCCACCCTGCTCACTAACTCATACTTTAACCTCCTCACAAACTTAACTATCGCGGGAGTTAGTCAGGCTGATTCCATCTCTCTGCCTTCACGCAGAACCCCCACACATTGACACACACTGCACAGTCATGGATCCGTGTCTTAAACCCTGACGTAGAACCGCATTAGTTGAACCTTCGTCACCCTTTCGGTCTCTTTGTCGATTTGTGCAGTCATTGATTGGAAATTTTATCTCATAGTGCTTGATTGCCCGTGTCTATTTGTTTTGAATTAGCTACTTTCACGATGCTTATTTGATGTACATGTGAAAATGGTGAACCTGGACCTCTTTCGTGTGTGTGTGTGTGTGTGTGTGTGTGTGTGTGTGTGTGTGTGTGTGTGTGTGTGTGTGTGTGTGTGTGTGTGTGTGTGTGTGTGTGTGTGTGTGTGTGTGTGTGTGTGTGTGTGTGTGTGTGTGTGTGTGTGTGTGTGTGTGTGAAAACTGACAAACACTGGTAAAATTTTTAATTAACTCTTACTGCTACCCGTAATGTCACTCTCATTAGCACTAACCACACAATACACAACTATCGTCAGGAAATAATTGTGCTGATCACTCTAATACGGCTGACTTCCCCTGCTACCACACCACACACACGTTTCCAGCCGAGAATTTCAGGGTCAATTGAGTCTGCGTACCTCGTAACAAAAGCCCCGGTTACACTCCACCCTCGGTACTAACGAACGGCAAAAGAAAGGCGGAGAAGAGAAAAAATAACGCGGTCGGACTTTTCTTGTGCCGGGCCCGCTGGCAAATAGAGCCCCGCTAAAAATATTGTCAGAGACGGATTGGCTGATGCTGCAATTTGGCCGGTCTGTGAACATAGATCAGCATGCTGACTCCACGCGTCCACCGGAGGAAGATCTATCGCCGCGTCTCTCTAAATCTCTTTAAGACTTGCAGTTTAAAAGGCATAATTTCATGGAAGGTTCAGGGAGACGAAATTCATGGGAGGCGGGAGGGACGGAGGGAGATGCTTTATTTGCTGAGAAGTCCTGGGCCATTTTTCTCGCAGTGTCTCGTCGATATGGTGGACCAACTTTTGGTGGCGGAAGAGCCATCTCAGAATGCGGTAAACATTATTCTGAAGGATATAAACTTTGCCTTATCATCAGTAAAAGAAATTAAGTTTTCTCGCTGCTCTCTATTTAATATTCTTGTGATTATAACTGATTTGTAAGAACTATATGAATCCTGAATTTGGCATTCTTTCTCATTCAATTTCAATTTGGAAGAAAGAGAATTATAAGCTTTAACCCTTGGGTTCCTTCTTTCCATCATTAAAAAAAAAAAAAAAATGCTACCTCTCAGCGTCTGGCTTCCTTGCACCAACTGTGGTACTTGAAATGTTTTAACGACACCATAATAAAGTAAAGCTAACTCTGAGCGACGAGATCATTAACAAAATATGTCGGTACAAAGGGCGCCACAGACATGGCCATCGGCATGATGCATCAGCCCTAACGTGGGGGTGCACTGGTGTCCATATTACCTTCTGTTCAGGATTCAGTAAGCAGGCTGAGCAAGTTCATCCCGGCGACGAAGCGTGTTGCAATGGAATCGTAGGTTAAGAACACACATATGAAGTCCATTTTAGGTGGCAGGCTGAGACGACACAAGTACGATACCTTTGTGTATCAAATTTCGATCACATGCATTACTAAAAAACCCACACAATACAGCCCAAACACGACCCCCCCCCTTTCCTGCTTTCCTTAAAGCAGCAGACAAGCAGGATCGGGATAATGTGATGTGGTGTGGTGTGGTGTGGTGTGGTGTGGCGTGGTGTGGTGTGGTGTGGTGTGGTGTTATGCGGTGTGGTGTGGTGTGATGCTATGCGGCGTGGTGTGGTGTCTGGCGTTTCTCTCCCCTCGGCTCCTGAGATGACGTCCCCTCCCTCGTAACAATTAGTGAACTTTAACAGCGTCGCATCCGGAGCAGCCTTGTCTCCCACTATGTCACTTTTCACCCATAAGCAGGTTTAGTGCTGAGCTCTTATGGCTGGGGAAGGGGGGAGGGAGGGGGAAGGGGGAAAGGGAAGGGGCCGAGAAGGGGAAGGGGGAGGGTGTGAGATGTTGAAGACATCTACCCAAGTGTTCTCCTTCATTTCAAATAGATTTTTTCTTTGATTTATGTTTGAACCAGAACACCAAAAATAAATAAGAAATCACCCTTGACACGAGGGTAAAAAAAAAAATTATTGGACAGGACATCGCTTACTCCTTAACTCCTATGTTCTAATAATCGCCAAATGACTTCATTTACCAAAGGAAGACCTTTGACCAACAAATGAATGAAAAACGAATCACAAGGTCCTCTAAACCTCAAAATTCAAATAAAATTTTCAACTCCTAATCATTAACGTGGCTACCAACAACAGGACGATACAAAACCAATAATTATTCACCTCTTCCTCTTTATACAAGTATTCACGATGAACCTAAATGCCCCTTGGATTTGTATTATATTCTTACTCCTGTAAATAAAATAAAAATTCTGGCTAGTAGAGACCCCCGGCAGGGAAGAGGTTAATCTGACCATCACCTTCGCTTTCAACAGGCAGTCCTCCCGGTTCTCTGGCCGCCAAATATGGAACAAAAGCCCAGCTCATCTCCTTACCTCGGCGCACCACACCACACCACATCTGTCTATCGATCTACCTATTTATCTGTTTGTTTACCAGTCTATCAAGTTATGTCTATTTGTCAAATTTCAATAACTTAATCCCAGAGTTCGTCCAAGGTGGCCTCCATAAAAGAAACTCAGCCCATCTGTTGTTAATTATCTAGACATCCTCTCATCTCTACAACCCAAGCAACTACTAGTCCATGATAGTATATATATAAATAAAAGCAATAAGAAACACAAGGACCACCTATCAAAAATAATCCAGACTCCCTCCAGTTTTTCTTAACCACTCAACTATTTCCAGTTAAAAAAAGAAAAGAAAAAAAGAACGATCACATTCATTAGCCTTTCATACATCGCCAAAACACGGGAAACCATAATATTTAGTTAATCTTTATTACTTCCGGCTGTGACGTATAACCCGGGAAAGCACACGAAACCGCTTCAGTCATATGGTTTTTATCTGCTCGCTCTCTCTCTCTCTCTCTCTCTCTCTCTCTCTCTACTTCAGTCACGAAGCATTTCCTTTGTCTTATCCCCCTCCCCCACTCTCTCAACTACTTCTGTCACAGAGTTTATCCTTTCTGTGTGTGTGTGTGTGTGTGTGTGTGTGTGTGTGTGTGTGTGTGTGTGTGTGTGTGTGTGTGTGTGTGTGTGTGTGTGTGTGTGTGTGTGTGTGTGCTCTTTTTTCTCTTCCCTCTAATGCTGTAGCTATCTCGTGCTTCCTCCTCGCACTGAATGTAAAATTAGGATGTGTGTGCAAAAACTGGGAGGACGGGGTGGGGTGGGGCGGGGTGGGGTGGGGTGGGGTGGGGTGGGGTGGGCTGCAGCAAGTTCACGGACGCCAGCCGGTGAGACGGGGAGTACAGGTAAGCACTCCAGGTGTGGGGGGAACAAAAATAAATAAATAAATAAATACATAAATTAGGATACACCCAGATACGCCCAAAAATACACACTCACGCCCACAGACAGTATACACATAATACATAAACAGACAGGGGAAAAAATCGAGAAGAAATATGGTCGAATAAATTAAAAAAAAAAAAAAAAACACCTTACGACATTCCAAAAAAAATAGGTATCCACACCCACAAACAACACTACCGGTATGTTCATAATACAAAAATACACAAATAAATAAACAACGAGGAAACAAACAGTAATACCCACAAACTAAAATGCAGCAGATGCCGTCACCGACAATCAATCAATATACAAAGGGAAAAGTAAAGGAACACTCAACTCCCACAAAAAAAAGACTATAAAAATCATCTAACTCAAAAAATAATTAAACAGGCAAACAATGAGACACAACACATAACACCTGCAAGAAGAACACCTTAAGGATAGCCAATGAATCGAAAAAAGAAGCCTTCAGAATTTTGCATCCGCCAATTAAGATATCAATGACATTAATATGGCTATAAAGTAAATATTGCCTCTCTTATTTTTCGGTGATCCTTTAACCTAATTTTTCTTTCCAATGTAAGAACGGTTATATAATCCCAACTGGTTAAATCAGCCGAACAATGCTTCTCTAGTTATAAGATTGTATCGCTGCTACATTAAGAAACGCCGATGGGGTCGATTGTAGTGTGTGTGTGTGTATGTGTGTGTGTGTGTGTGTGTGTGTGAGAGAGAGAGAGAGAGAGAGAGAGAGAAATGGGAGAAGTTGAGTTCCCCCGAGCTAGACCCTGTATTGGATCATATAGCCCCACTAGGCTACAGGAGCGCGCTACCACTCCCGGCGAGGCAGTTCCGGGCGAGGCTCGAACTCGCAATCCCCCGATTACGAGCTTGATGCTCTACCACTGAGCCACCGTGCCCCCAGAGAGAGAGAGAGTGAGAGAGAGTAAATACTTCATCTTTTCTTTTTATGCTAGAAAGAAGGAACCAAAGGTCACACGCCCGCAATAAATGTTCCTTCCAAGAGAAAAACAAAATACAAGAGAGACTCAAATTAAAGATTCAATCATTTCGAGATGCCTGAACACACTGCGTTTGAAAGACTGGAGATCATAGCTAGCAGGAAATACAGACAGAGGGAGACAGTTCCAGAGTTGACTTGTTGCATAAATGAAGCACTGGGAGTAAAGGTTAACTCTTCAATTAAAGAGTTGGCCAGTCAGTACTGAAAAAAAAAAAATGTTATTGTTATCTTTATTGAAATAAGGATCCCAAAGGCCTAGAGTTACAGAGTGCCTTATGCGCGGCGGTAATATCCCTCTGATACTGGGGGTTTTCTATCAATATATAATGCTGCCAGTAAGTGGGTCCTGCCCTTGAATGACTTTATATCACGACAGGTTAGCCTCGGGTTCTCCTGCGTCCGATAATTATAACACGGCACTTATTGCTGCCAACAAATAATAATAATAATAATAATAATAATAATAATAATAACTCGAAAGCACCTAGACAGTGCATACCTCCGCCAATGTCACTGCCATTAAAAAGGATCCGGATCCGTGAAGGTAGGATCCATATCCGCCCCCAAATCTAATCAATTCTTTCTTGGCCCACGGCCCACCCCAGAAAATTTCATTGAAATTCATTGAGAACTTTTGGAGATAATGTGCGGGGTACTTCGGATTCGGATCCGGATACGCACCAAAACTTAATCACTTCTTCCTTGGCCCATGGCCTACCATTTCACAAACTTTCATTGAAATTCATTGAGAAGTTTTTGAAATATCGTCTATACAAACAAACAAACACAGGCGAATACAGAACCTCCTCCAACTTCATTGGCGGAGGTAATAATAATAATAATAATTATAATAATAATAATAATAATAATAATAATAATAATAATTAATAATAATAAAATATCATTTTATTATTATTAGTTATTATTATTATTATTATTATTATTATTATAACTCATCACACTAGTAGTGAGTTTTATTGCTCTTATTATTAGTTATTATTATTATTATTATTATTATTATTATTATTACACCAGTGGTGAGTAATATTGTTCTTGTCATTATTATTATTATTATTACTATTATTATTATTATCATTCTTCCTTAAGAAAAAATAAATTGCTCGTATTCGCTCAATTTCAAAGCTGAAGCCACCATAATTGGCCATCTGAGTCCCTCAGCTGGCGGCTTCATATGACCCGGTATCATCCAGTTCCCAGTACTGGTTTTCGAGTTACAGGGAAAAAAAAAATCTATAAAACTGGTCTATCTGCGGATTCTTAGAAACCTAAGTACAGTACAGCCTTGAAAATTTTCTGGGACATAGCCAAGGTCGGGGAGCAGGTCTGAAACGACTATGAGCCCATTTGGGCCAGTAGTATCTGAGATCGCCAAGGGGTCAAAGGAGAGTAGTTTGGGGTCACTGACTGCACATTAAAAAAATACAAGATAGAATTGAGCAACAATGGCCAAATTTGGTACATTTGTAGAATTTGATGTGTTATGCGTGACTACCAAGTATAATGACCTTGACCCAAGACTCAAGGTCACAACCAAGGTAAAAGTTCAAGAGTTGCTTCTCAGAGAATTCAATGCGCCCTACTTACCCTGAAGCACATCACTCAAGGTCTAGTACGTAAATATATCCTTGGGTATTTAAAAATCCCACTTGGTCACCGAAGGGCGGGGGAAACCCGGTCCCTCCTGGGGTGGTGGTGGTGGTGATGGTGACGATGGTGAGTTATTGAACTTGCTAATGGCAATTTCCGTCTTTAATTTTTGTATGCAAGAAAGAAGGAACCAAATGCCAGGAGCCCGAAAACCGTTCCTTCCAAGAAAAAAACAAAAACAATACAGTACAAGAGAGCCAAATTAAAGATCCGTTCATTTCGAGATGCCTGGACACACAGCGTTTGAAAGACTGGAGATCATAGGAAATAGGAAATACAGACAGACGGAGACAGTTCTAGGGTTGACCTGTTGCATAAATGAGGACTGGGAGTAACAGTTAACTCTTGCATTAGAGAGTTGGACAGAAAAGGGATAAGAGTTTGTTACTAGATGGGTGTTGTTGTTGTTGTTGTTGTTGTTGTTGTTTTATTATTATTATTATTATTATTATTATTATTATTATTATTATTACTGTTCTTGTTGTTGCTGTTCTGATGTTGCTACCGCCGCAGCTGTACGGCCCACAAAGGAAGGGAAAAAATCTGATAGTTACTCTTTCACGATAAACTCGTTTTACGAGGGGAGGGGGATCACTGCGCTGAAAAGGTTTGACTTCTATCCGCTTCAGTCGGAAGTATCCGATAAGCCAAACGATATTATCTGGGCAAGGATGTATCAATAAACACATCCTCGTACAGAAGGGATAAAAAACATTACTGGAAAAACTTATACATACTGTGTGTGTGTGTCTATCTATCTGTTTATCCATCTTATCTATCTATCTATCTATCTATCTATCTATCTATCTATATATATATATATATATATATATATATATATATATATATATATATATATATATATATATATTTATATATATATATATAATCATGGAAAAAAATTGTATTTTCTCGTGAATATTAATTATTACGTCACACACTTAACAAACATATATGTATATCTTCAATGTGGTACATATTCTGAAACACAGAACGAGTACTTTTGTTTTGCCAGTCTTCCCTGCTTGAATACCGTTTACCATTTTCTCTTGTCATTTGTGAACAAAAAAGGCTGCTGATGAGCATTTTATGGTTTCGTATTGCTTAGGAGTGAATTTTTGCACTGGAGGGGTTCAAGAACTCAACCAAGACGAGATCTTTCCATGGAGAAGCAAAATTGCCTCGTGGTAGGGATAATACACAGGCAACATTGTAGGCCTACTGAATCGGATTGAAGAACAAGTAGAGAAGCTACAGACAGATGCGAGATCATAAAGGTTTCATCAACAGTGAAATACCGTACAGAACTTATTAGTGAAACATCTTCCGCGTGAATAACCTTCAGGAACTTAAACGAAACACCATATGGGCATCGCTAGTGAAGCACCTTGCGTGTGAAAATCCTTAGGCATAACTGACTGATCAGGACGCTACTATACTGTTTATGCTGCATCATCTAAAAATAATACAGTACTCGTTTATCAAGTTAAAATTAAGAAATACCATTCAGATCTCGCTGCATCAAATTAAAGCTAATAAGAATCCTTTTGCTGACCTTGCCTCAGACGACATAAGCTGTGGGTAAATTATGAACTAAACATTGGATTTTTCTGACAACAACAGGTTTTCAAGTACCTTCATTTTGCAATGTAAATCATTAACTAAATTCTATAAACTCGGATATCCATGACCCTATCAATATTTCCTAAACTGCAATCCACCTACAGAAGAGTGGGGTGGCGGTGGGAGGTTTATGGATGAGGGGGACTGAGGACCGGGGCAGGGATAATCTGGAGGGCAGAAGGGGATGGAGTGTCAAAGGAGGGGAGAGGAGAATTTCGGAGAGCAGGAGAAGGTGGAGGACTGGGGAGTAGGGGAGCGATTAGGTTTGGGGAGTAGGGGAGGGATTAGGGTTGGAGAGCAGGGGAGGGAGAAGATTTGGGGAGCAGGGGAGGGTGAAGGGCTGGGGAGCAGGGGAAGGTGGAGGGCTGAGGAGTTGGGGAGAGTGGACGTTTAGAGAATTCCAGGAAGAGAAGAAGTTTGGGGAGTACGGGAGCGAGGGAGATCAGAGGGATAAGGGAAGGGGGAGTTTAAGGAAGAAAGGGGAGATGAAGTTTGGTTAGTATGGGGAAGAGGGGAAGTTTTGTTTGGAGAATGTGGGAGACTGGGGGACCAGGGAAGTGGGAAGGTTTGGGAAGGGGAGAGATTTGGGGAGTAGAAATGGGGGAAGGCTTGAGGAACAGGGGACAGGGGATGGTTGGGGAGTAGGGAAGGAATGGTTGGGGCGTAGCGGAGGGGAGGAAGTGTGCTGAGTAGGGTATGGGTAAGGCTTGCGATACAGGGGCTAGAGGGGGGGGGGGTCGTGGAGGCAGAACCATGATATTATAAAACCTGTTGAAAATGAAGGTCGCCCAGCACTGCCTGTCAAGTTTATATACGCGTTTAAATACGTGTACTTGTTTGACATGTGGGGACAAAAATAACAGAGAGAGAGAGAGAGAGAGAGAGAGAGAAAGAGAAAGAGAGAGAGAGAGAGAGAGAGAGAGAGAGAGAGAGAGAGAGAGATCCTAATATCAAGGTTTCTAAATCGACAGCATGGAGTTAGAAGAATCTCAACTTAGACTTTAATTAAACGTATTATACGCATTTCGTTGCACTGATAAATGATATTCTACCTTTACGTCCAATTTGCTATAAGGAAATCGCCATCAATCGTCGATCACATTAGCTCCTCCAAATCACAGACACAGACGTTAAAAATTCTCAGCATACACTAAAATAATTAATTACATGATTTATCTGTCTCTGGTTATTTTGTTTAGAAGTCCATCAATTGTAGTCCCATTCTGCCGTCAGGAAAGGTCTAAAAAATATACCACGACATTAAGGTTTGGAAACTGACAGCAAAGAAAAGATTCCCAACTCACATTTTAATCAGACCCTGTTATCTGTACCTGATCGTCCTGTTTCGCGACACACTACCTGCAGTCCCATTTGGCTGTCCGAAAAGAGCTATCTACCGTCCATCGCATCAGATCGCCACAGAAACACCCGGCACTGTCCACAAACTACAGCAAGAGCATTTTCACCGGTAAAGCAAATAAAACCCAAATTACATACTGGTTAGCTAGATTTAAAAAAAAAAAAAAAAAACGGGGGGGGGGAGGGGTTGAGGTGGTAAAACATTTCGCTTACACACACGGCAACGATCACTATCAGCCAGTCTTCCCAGCAGAGCTACTGTACGGACGATAGGAAAAATGAGTGAGAAAAGTAAAATATTACTGTCTTCATACTGAAGAGGAAATTAACGAGACTGGAGGAAAATTAGACGGTGTCGTTACGAAGACAGTCTCTAATTATCCTCATCGACACCAACACCCTAATTTACTGACAGTTACCATAATGATCCGTATAATGGTCCGTCTATTTTTTTCTCTATCATTCAACAACCAGACGCCTTCATCCGGCATAGCCGCGACTATATTCTTTTTACACCAACTTGGCCCAAAATTGCCATCTCCCCATCATCAGTTGTAAGAATACATTAGCACTAAAATATGACGCCACTCAGGAAGAAAGACTACAGAAAAGATGTAGAACAGTATTTTTGTCTTTTTCCGCCACTGAGCTACGTGAAATACGATGCAAAAGGACGAAACTCTGAGCCAAACTAGAGTAAAATGAGCATAGGTATCTCTGATCCCCTCTACACCATTCATATCCTCTCCCTCTCGTCGCCTTGAGTCATCCTCCCTTATGCATTCAGCTGTATTATTATTCCAAGTCGATCGTAGTCATCGCCTCATCCTCCCATCAGCATTTCTTTATTCTTATTTTCCCATCAACATCTTTGTTCTCATTCGCCCATCAATATTTTAATTTTCATCATTCTCCCATGAACGTTTTTATTTTCCTAACTTTCCCATCAATATTTTTATTTTCTTTATTCTCCCATAAAACTTTCCCTATTCTCCTCATAGTCTCACATCACGATCTCTTTATTCTCATTCGGCATCAAGATATCTTTATTCTCTTCATTCTCCCATCAATATCTCTTTACTCTCCTCATTCTCCCATTAACATCTCTCTAGAAACATAAATAACCTAAGGATAACTAACAGGAAAGCCCAAACAAGCAATGGAAACAAATGATTACTGCTTATTATCCTAAACCAATTTTCACACCCGACCATTTCAAACATATACAACCTAAAGATATATGAAGGGGAAATTGATGTGATTAACAGGGAGTGACTATTAAATCATCTACAAAGAAACTATTATATCTAATTTTGAATCAATTGCAATACTGTCCTCTACAAAAAACCGGTATCAGCCAATCGGTATTAATACATTACGCTACACAATGGACAGAAAAAAATATATGATTTGAGAGATTACATACTAATAAGGAACAATAACGACGCATATGAAATTGGTAACACACACACACACACACACAATTCCCACTTCCCTTCAATTTCCTAATTAGCCCCCACACCGCCACCGACACACCAACACAGCTATATTTCTTATTTCCATACCCCCACCTCCCATCTCTCCCACATACCAAAATAACATCCTCAACCATCCCCTTCATTTATCCCTCCCACACATTCGCAAAACAACCTCACTAAAAACAGGCCAGGTCAGTACTTAACCAGGTGCGTCCCGGCCCGTCGCAGCGTCTCACCTGTGGAGATAAAGAAACGCAGGTGAAGTGGGGTGATAAACAATATAAAGAAGTGGGGGTGAGAGGGAGTGATGTCTGGAGATACGAGAGTGGAGATCTGGAGTGTGATGTATCGCCACCATCTACACCTCACCCGGTACTCCATTTACAACTGCTCGCACGCACGCACGCACGCACACACACACACGCACACACACACACACACACACACACACACACACACACACACACACACACACGCTTTCCACTAGTTTTCTAATATATATATATATATATATATATATATATATATATATATATATATATATATATATATATATATATATATATATATATATATTAGTGTTCAAATTAAAAGAATATGCGATATATCAAACGTTCAAACTTCTTTTTGTGTCTACCAGTCCATTCATTTTCAAGCGCCCATTCCTTCATACCTGCCTTTACTTTTAAGTTATTTCTCAGCATTTTTTTTAAGAATAAGTTATTCTTCAATACTTGCTATAAAAAGGCATAGCCAAGACACAATTGTGTGTGTGTGTGTGTGTGTGTGTGTGTGTGTGTGTGTGTGTGTGTGTGTGTGTGTGTGTGTGTGTGTGTGTGTGTGTGTGTGTGTGTGACTGTTTTATGCGTTTATCCTATCGCATGTATCGGAGTGGTAAGTGACGTCGGTATTATAAAGAAACTTTGTGATAATTAATAATTTGAGCCACCATGTGAGTTAAAAAAAAAAAAAAAAAAAAAAACATGGTTGAAGGAAAATTTTACTCTGTTAGCTTGTGCCAGAGAGAGAGAGATGGTGGTCTGGTGTTGCTTTATTTACACAGAACGATCGAACGACAGAATGAATATATAGCAAATAGAGAGATCGGCTATTGCACAAGAAAATCATTGTTTTTATTTACAAACGCTATACATCTGCTTTATTGTTGGAAGTCTTGTCCTTTAACAGTGATATACTACATGAGTGATTCTTTACTACCAACAACCATTTCATTTATACACATGTATCATAATTACCTGCTTTAGCTCAATGAACCTATTTTCTGTATATCGTTATCATCATCATCATCAGCAGCAGCAGCAACAGACGCAGCAATCCCATCATTAGTTGGAGAAGAACAGGGAGGCTTTAGGAAGGGAAGAGGTTGTGTAGATCAGATATTCATTCCTAGATCTTTAGTGGAAAAGTTTCTAGAGAAGGGAAAGAAGTTGCATGCTGCTTTCATGGATTTGGAGAAAGCATATGACAGGATGGATAGACAAGGATTGTGGAAAGTATTAATAATATATGGAGTAGATGGGAAGTTGTTGAATGCTGTAAAGAGTATGTATGATGGTGCTAAGGCTGCAGTGAGTGTGGATGGTGAACTAAGTGAATTTTTCTCTTTGAAGGTTGGGTTGAAACAGGGATGTGTCATGTATCCATGGTTGTTCAATCTGTACATGGAAGGGGTAACAAAAGAGGTACAAGGTAGGGTAGTGGATGCTGGAGTGGCCCTGGTGAGAGAGGGTAGTGTTTGGAAACTCCCTGTACTGTTGTTTGCAGATGATACTGTGTTGTTGAGTGAAGACGAAGGGGAGCTGCAAGGCTTGGTGGATGAGTTTGGGAGAGTGTGTAAGAAACGGAATCTAAAGGTGAATGTAGGGAAGAGTAAAGTGATGGACTTTGAAAGAGGTGAAGTTAGTGAATGTACAGTGAGGTTGGATGGTGAGGAATTGGAAAATGTGAGTACGTTTAAGTACTTGGGTAGTGTGATGAGTAAGGATGGACGTGTGGGGGGTGAAGTGCTTGAAAGGGTACAGCAGGGAAGAAAGGTTGCTTGTTCCTTGAAAGCAGTGATAAGAAGCAGGGAAGTGAGCACTGAAGTGAAAAAGTTACTACATGACAGTATTGTGATACCAACTCTAACGTATGGAAGTGAAGCTTGGACGTTGCTGGAAGGACACAAGTCAAGAGTGAGAGCAGTGGAAATGAGTCATTTAAGAGGAGCCTGTGGAGTCACATGCAGAGGCAGGCAGACAAATGAGGACATAAAGAAGCGTTGTGGTGTGGATGTGGATGTGATAGGAAGCGTTAGGAGGAATACACTGAGGTGGTTTGGCCATGTAGAGAGGATGGAGGGTGAAAGACTGACGAAGAGAGTGTATGTGAGTGAGGTGGAGGGGGGAAGAGGGAGGGGGAGGCCGAGGATGAGATGGAGGGAGGGGGAGGCCGAGGATGAGATGGAGGGATGGGGTTGAGAGGTATATGAGAGAGGGGGGTGTGAGTTGGAAGCGGGGCAGTAAAATGGCGGTGGACAGGGCGACGTGGAGGCGATTTGTTTGTGGCCACCCCGAACGGGATTGAAGCGTCTGGCAATAGACAGATAGATAGATAGATCATCATCATCATATCTCTGACTACAACTAGGTAAGATCCAAAAACAGGAAAACACTCGACTTAGATATTCATCCGTGTCCAGCGATTTTGGTATGACAACCATTCACTCGCCATCCACGCTGTTAATGATCTCGGTCTTCCTCTAAAGTCTTTTCTTAAAATTCGTTCTACTTCTCTGTGCTAATCCCGTCTAAGCTTCACTCCCGCTTTTATTTTTCTTGTCTACTCTTACCAGTATCTACTCCCATATACTGCAGTAACAATTTTGGTTCTCAGTTCATATTTCTAGTAACGGCAATTCTGTAAAAAAAAAAGAAAAAAAAAATCAGATACCTCTTCACACTGAACACATATTACCTTATCCTTTCGAACAGATGCAACGTTTTTCTCTCAATTTTTTTCATCCGCAGCAATACATTTTCTCCAAGTATACTACTCTTTCTTCATACCAGTTGCTCTGTTCCTTGTATTTCTACCACTGCAATGGATGGTTAGGTTTTATATTTACACAAATCAGCTACATCCACGTTCAGTTATATACTCACCTTCACTGTACGCAAACAATCTATAGCTATTTTCTTTATCCGCTTCCAACATCACTAATAAAACATAGCAAAAACACCAAATTACCACCTTTGTCCATTAACCGCTTAGGTTACTTACTTCCACCCTTATCTTCCTCCTCCAGCAAACCTTCGATACACCCTGCACTTACACCCTCCACTGAAAACCTACATGCACTTGTTTATACACCTATCACAACCTTCCATAACATAAAACACCCATATCCTTAACATCATTCCATCTCCATCATCGACCTTTAACCCCACCTCTGATAAAACCCCACACTTAAAGCTCCGCTGACACCCAACAGACACTTGTTCATACATCATATATCACAACCTTTCTTATCATCATAACATTCACACCTTCATCCTTTATTTGTATAATCATCTCCGCCCTCCATCCTTATCCTCACCTTACTGCAGATACACCCTAAACACTCCACTGGCACCCTACAGATTATTCATATACCGTTCATCATTAACCTTCACGAACATCAAAGCTAACATGTCTTAACTCCTTAACCATTGACCATTTATTCACCTTCACCCTTCCCTCTGCCTCTACTTACATTTTTAAGGCATTTACAAACATCTTCCATCACAGACTGCAATAATATATAATATCACATCCTCATCCAAACCCATATTTTCACCTCCATGCTTCCTTCCATTCACCCAACAACCACTTCTTCAGCTATCAAAACCATCTCTAAAATAAAAAATACAGTCCATATTCCACCTTAGTCCTTCATTCATATACTCCAACTCCATTCTCCCTCAACCCCATCTCAGATATTTCCATAACATACAGTATAGTTTTCACATACACCCTATAACCACCTCCTATAACCATCTCCCAGTCTTGTAAACATCGACACTCATCTTTAGATTTTGTATCTTCTGTCTATCACACAATATCGATACGCTTTGTTATGATTAACCGACATGGATTACCTTCATACTTTCACCTCTGCCCGCAACGCACATGCTCTACCTTCACACCCGTCCCTCATCCCAATATCTACGGTACTCAAAGTCAATCCACACTTTCCCATCACCCTTTCCATTTCTTCTACGCCCTATGTCTCTCTCAACACTCCACCTTTTATCCATATCTTCCATCTGATCTCCCTGTAACCTTCACACTCCAAACACATTTCTATCTCCACACCCCCTCTCAAGTCCTTCTCGCACCCATCAGTCTCCACTCCCTCCAGACTCTCCCTTTTTCCTATCTTTCTCTCCCTCTTCCTCTCCCTCTCTCCCCTACATCTCAAGCGACTTAGGGCATCCTGGGCTCAGCAACAACTTTATCCACAAGATGGTGATGGAGTTAGCTAGGTGTTCTTCCCCCCACCCCTCGTCCCAGTCCCTCAACTCTTTCTTCCCCTCTCCACACCATGCATACCCATTCTCTCTCTCTCTCTCTCTCTCTCTCTCCGAAACATATCATGATCTTCACACCCTTCTAAACTCTTCACTGTCTCTCTCCACACCCTCCAGACCTCATCACTATCTCTCCACACCCTCCAGATGTTACTGTCTCTCCGCATTCTTCATAACTCTTTATTTTCTTTTCACATCCTCCAAATCTCCGCACTGTCTGTCTCTACACTCTTCGAAAGCCCTCACTATCTCTCTCCTCACCCTCCAAACTTCGCAGTCTCTCTCCACACCCTTAATCCCTCCCCCTCTCCACTGTCTCTCTTTCCACACCCTGCCAAAGTCTCCACTGCATCTTTCCCCTCCATCTCTTTCCCCTTGTTATCCTGAGTTCTGTGACGACCTTATCTACCGCAGAATTGAGATAACCAGTGGATATTCCCATGGGTCATCTACTCCCTCTCCACATCCCCCAACACAACTCTTTCTACACCACTCCCCACTATCCTTCCAGCTTTTCCCTTCCCTTCTCTCCTTTCTCCAAAACTACTCTACAACATTCTCCCTCCCTCCCATCTTCCCTCTCTCTCTCTCTCTCTCTCTCTCTCTCTCTCTCTCTCTCTCTCTCTCTCTCTCTCTCTCTCTCTCTCTCAGGGCTCAGCGGGGCCTTTATCCACAAGATCAGGATTGAGTTAACCAGCGGATCCTCCTCTCGGCCCGTCGCGCCATCCCGATAAAATTTGTTGTCGTAAAGTTTAAAGTCGGGTTCAATGATATACTCTGGCGGAACCCGGGCCATGGCGAGGCATACCAATGGGTGGAAGGGTGGGTGGAAGGGGTGGATGGGTGGGTGGAAGGGGTGGAAGGGCGGAAGGAAGAAAGGGAGGAGAGAGTAAGTGAAGAGTATGATGAAAGTGTGTGAAGGTTGTGGAGAGAATAAGTGGAGGTGGTGAAAGGAGGTTGAAGGTTGTGAGATTGTAAATGGAGGCTGCGGAGGGAAGCTGGACGTTGTGGAGAGAGTGTTGGATGCGGAGGGTGTAGAGTTTGCGTGAAGGGTGGAGAGAGATTCGAGGAGGGTGGGAAGAGTGAAGGGAAAAAGTGGTGAGGGTACAAGGATAGTAGAGGGTATAGATAAAGCATGTGGAGGGGGGGGGGGGTTTCAAGGAAAACTAAGGATGTGGATGGAAGTCGCAGCAAAGGTGGAGGTATACTAAGAGAGAGTAAAGTGTGGAGGGAGAATGGCGGTCGTGTAGAGTGAAGAGCTTGAAGGGAAGATGAAGGATAAAGAAAAAATGCACAAATGGCGTAAAGGGAATGAAGGATATGGATGGTATGAAAAGAGTGAGTTTGTGAATGGATGAGGGTTATGAAGGTAGGGTGCAGACTGTGGAGTGAGGTTGGAATGTGATGAAAATGGGTTGCTGTTGTGAGAACTGTGAAAAGGGTATGGGAACAAGATTCAGGGTAAGGTGAAAAAGTGGAAGATGTGGTAGTATGGGAGACGTGCGCGGTGGAGAACGCATGTGGAGACTAAAGGAAAGGTGAAAAAAGATGGTAAGAGAGTTAAGAGGGGGTGTGGAGAGAAAAAAAAAAAGTGAGAAGGAATATGTGTAAGACTAAAAATGATAAGTGAGAAGGAATATGTGTAAGACTAAAAATGATAACAAGAAGGTACGTGGAAACTAAAAAAAAAAAAAAAAAAAAGAAAAAAAAAAAGGTAGAGAGGAATATGTGGTAACTAAAAATGAAGCAAAGGTATATGGATACTAATAGGTGAAGAGAATGCTTGTGGAGACTAATAATGGTGGATGTAAGAAAAGCATCAAGGGTGGAGGGTGTGAAGGCACTGGAATTTGGGAAGAGAAGCGGGAACTGGGATGAGAGGGTTGAGAGAAAAAGGACACCGCGTGGAGAGACCAGAATCCGCCACTGCTCATAACAGGGGTGATCGCATCACCTCCAAAACGATAACTTGCGGGGGCCAACCAATACGATGAGGCTCCATGCTCGTTTTTTAAAAGTTTACTGTTATCCCCCCACCCCACCCCCCCTGGTACAAGCGAGTGTGTGGGGATAATAACCTGTTTTAGCTGCTTTCACTGTCATTGGTGGATCAGGGTGTGGACGAGACCAAACTTAACGTGGCCCTTAAACTATCGCTGTAAAAACAAAATCGTCTAACTTCCCGCTCGAGAACTCAGTCATGACCCAACCATCTCCCCACATGACAGGCTTAACCGCTTCACGGTGAGCCAAGAAGACAATAACAAATGAGTTCATTTAATGTGAACTGCGTCGTGCTTACAAGGTCATCAGCCGACACTGGCAATTAGAACAGCAATGGAAACAGTCCTTGAATTACTCGTGTTAACTAATAAGGAACATAATTAGCTCAGTGGTTAAACTAGTCCGTTCCAGGTATCATTACATCAGTTACTGTTCTCGTTGTATTTCTTTTTTATATTAAGAAACCTAACGCTGCCTGGGACGCAGAGTGATTTCCTAAGAATTATATCGTCACCACTCTACACTGCCACAGGCTCCAACAGCAGTCGTACAGTACAGGAAGGACGTTGCCCAGCGAGTTGTTCTTCCTATGGTCAGCCTTTAGAAGTGTGCAGTACACAAGATCAGCTGAGGCGAAAATAAACACTGGCTCCTTAAAGTTCGCTGTCATTATTTTCCAAATAATTCCACTTAATGCTTTTCAACTTCACTGTGCTCACAAGCACTGGAGCTATACACACTTTACTAACTGCTATTACACTTAATGCTTAACAACACTTCACAGTTATTACACTTAATGTTTGACACCACTGTTTTCTCAAGTTCCAATGATATACAAACTTCAGTGACCCGTCACTGTTTGCCACTGTTTTCACAAGTATCAAAAATATACAATCTTCACTGACACTGACACTTCACTACACTCAGACTGAACCAAAACAGACTGCACTTTACTCAAACTGACTTGACACCTCAGCAAACTTGTAATAATCTCCATCTTATATACGCTTGCATTATTCGAGAAACGTCTACATTTTACGAGTATACTCTCGACGGGCAACACCTGCCAACTCAGACACATCAAAACAAGCAGAGTTGTCTTACATTACATAACACTAAATCATTTACCATACGAACTTAAATTACATAATTTTATAAGCAATCACTTAAATAAAACATTATAGAGAGAAAGAGCACAAAAATTAATGCGTAACTTACGAAATAACAATGCTGACAAACACCAGGCAAACTGGCAACTCTGACACGTACCAATGCCGGAACTCATGATACGAGAAACGTCTCGAAGGTACGAGACTACCTAACTGGCAAATCTCCCTTCATACCAATATGAACAGAATTATGGTAGACTACTTTCGACCCAGCAATAGTAAATGACTGGTTATCGTAATAAATAAATCAATACAAAATAGCCGTGTTAAGACAAAGAGACAATTCACATTTTAACCGTCTTAGCTTTGAGAAAACAATGTACATCATTACAGAACAATCACTAAAATAACGCCTTGAAGATGACAGACAAACCATCAACTGTCACAAACCAAAATCATACCGAGAAATAATGAAGTAATAACAAAAAACTATATTAATAAATGAAAATTATTTGATACTTTGGTTAAAATCGTAAATATGAGAAAGTATGTGCATTAAAGATTATCTCATTTGCAACTAAGCATTTGCAACAGCTATCCAAAAACGGAAAGAAAAAAATCTCAATAATGAAAATTGTTCTTAACATGAAAGGCTCTCCCAAAGGCGAATAAAATTATCTGGCTGCAGCATTACCAAAATCATCACTCAGCATTAAAAGCAAAATTGTGTGGCAGAAGCAGCAACGATGGAGACGTCTCCTAAAAACCAAAATCGTCTAAAATCAAAGCCTCAAATCAATAAGTCAAACGACAACAGCCACACACACACACACACACACACACACACACACACATCACCACAATAAACCAGCCTTCCTCACGACAGTTCTCAAAACCAACTTAGCCGGCAAACACAGAAATACTGAGCGAGAAATAAAAAGGAGAATGTAAAACCTGAGTGGGAAGGGGGTGGGGAGAAGGCAGGAAGGGGAGTGAGGGGGATGGCAGGATGGGGGAGTGAGGGGGAAGGCAGGAGAGGGGACTAACATATATTACTCTGACACCTTCAAATATCGTCAACAAAAGGGGAGACGCGGTGGTATGGTGCGGTTTCTGAGCACGGCTGCCAAGTTACTGAGAGAGAGAAGGAGAGGAGGGATTGAAATGAAGAGGGAAGGAAATGAAAGGAGAGAAGGAAAGAAGGTATGGAAATGGAGAGGAAAGAGGCAACGAAAAACAAAAATATGGAAAGGAGGAAAAAAGAAAAGAAAAGGAAAGAAGGAAAGGAAATTGACAGAAATGAAAGGAGAATGGGCAAAGAGGGATGGAAATGGAGAGATGGAAAAGGTGAGAAAAGTTTATGAGAGAGATGGAAAGGAAGGAAATGGAGAGAGAGAATGATGAACCAATAAGAGAAATGAAGGAGGAAAAGAAAATGAAAAGAAATGGGAGTAATGAGGAAGGAGAGAAAGGAGGGGAAGGTTGCAGGAAAGGAATGGAAGGAGGCAGGAAAAAAACAAAAGTACAGGTAGGGAGGGAGAAATATGGAGGGAAAGAAGGAAAGAACGAAAAAAGAGAAGGGAGGGAAGAGAGAACGGAGAGAAGAAGAAGAAAAAGAAAAAAGGGACAGCGCGGAGAGAGGAAAGAAGAGAGTAATAGAGAAGAAAGAAAAACTGAAAGAAAAGTTACTGGAAGGGATGGAGACGATGAACGGAAATGGGAAAGGATGAACAAGAAAGAATAGGAAAGGAGCGTTTGGAGAGGAAGAAGGGAATAAGAAAGGTGAATAATGAACGAGGAAAGTAATACAGAAAGACAAGAAAAGATACTGGAAGAGAAGAAAAGGAAGGATGAAAATGAAGAGGAAAGAATGAGGATAAGGTCGGAGTAAAATAATAATGAACGGACGGAGGGAGAAGAATTGAAAGAAGAGTTACGGTACAGGGAGAAAATGAAAGGAGAAGGGAAACAGAGGAAAGAAGTGTCTGAGAGAGAAGAAAAATTTTATTGCTGGATGTGGCAAGAGAAGTCAGAGAGAGGACGTACCCGTAGTGTACTATATGTAATACCTTCAGTGCGGTGACGTACTTGTCTGCCGCGACAGCAAAGCTGGTTACCAGCCGCAATAACGAAGGCGGTATTGTTTTTAATTTTGTGTGTGTGTGTGTGTGTGTGTGTGTGTGTGTGTGTGTGTGTGTGTGTGTGTGTGTGTGTGTGTGTGTTAGCACGATATCTTCGCAACTGCTCAAGATATCATCACGAAATTTTACAGGTGTGTAGTAGAGAGAAAAAGAGATCAGTTCGAAACTGGTCAAAGTAGGTCAAGGTCTGTCTGTCTGTTACCGCAATAACTTTGCAACCGCTCAAGATATGATCACAAAATTGTACAGGTGTGTCGTAGGGATGAAAATCTCTTACCAGTGCTGCTTTCAGGTTGTCAGTCTGTCAGTGTGACTGTGTATCTGTTAGCACGATAACTTGCAACCGCTCAAGATATCATCACAAAATTTTACAAGGAAGTAGTAGGAACGAAAATCTTCTACATGTTCGAAACTGATGAAAGTAGGTCAAGGTCTGTGTGTGTTACCTAGAAAACTTTGTAACCGCTTAAGATATCATTACAAAATTTTACAGGTGTGTAATTGGGATGAAAATCTCCTAAGAGTTCGAGATTGGTGAAAGTAGGTCAAGGTCATATTCCGTGCCGCGCTAGATATGTATCGGCTCGCGGCTGGTGTGATTCCTCCCTTGGGGGGGCTTCTAGTTTATCCTTGATAACAGTCACTCAATCATTCTGAATGGGTGAATGGTGGCTGTCATCTACCTCCGCCCTTTCCAAACCTCCCTCAATGAAATAAACTCTCTCTTGGTAGCAAAAATAGAAAAGAAAATACGTCCTCGGAGTGAAGTGGTTAACAGAAGACAATCCCACGTCCTAAGTGGCACTGTATGACAGAAAAAACTCGCAGCCTCTTGATGCGATTTCAGACCATGAGTGCAAGGGACGATCGTTGCTGCCAAGTCACCTTCGTTTTAATCTTTTGTCTTCTAACGATTCTATTTATGTCAGGAGAAACTTTTCAGAATGGAGATGAGAGATATAGACTTCACTAACCTCTTCACTATTAAAGATCGTCCCCTGGCCACATGAAATTGCCAAGAAATAGCACGATTGCATTACGAAAAGTCGAGCTCAAGAAAAATTAACTCACCAGATACCAACAAAACAAATGAAATATGCACTGATCTCTAACTACTGGCAATGTTGTAATTATAAAAGAAGCCCAAATGCAAGTCCACTGCAGAACCTGAACACTCCGCGGAGATCGCAATATCCAGATCTAACACTTCCCTATGCTAGCTAAGCACCAATGAGGAAAGGGCGTCTGTAGTAAGAGTTGCAAAAGTAAAAACTGAAATTATCTAATGGCTGTGTGTGTGTGTGTGTGTGTGTGTGTGTGTGTGTGTGTGTGTGTGTGTGTGTGTGTGTGTGTGTGTGTGTGTGTGTGTGTGTGTGTGTGTGTGTGTGTGTGTGTGTGTGTGAACTGTCATCTATATGAACCGACGGTGTGACTACATATCCAAGCATATGAAACGACATAGTTATTTTTTTAACGCCAAGAAGGGGAAACCAAAGGCCAGAAATCAGCAAGATTGTCCCCTCCATGAAAATAAACAAAAACAAGATAACAGAGAGACAAATTCAAGGTCCGTTCATTTCGAGATGCCCTGAAACATTGCGGATGAAAGACTGCAAGTCATAGGCAGCGGGAAATGCGCACAGAGGAGGACAGTTCCAGAGTTGACCTGCTGCATACATGAAGGACTGGGAGTAAAGGTTAACTCTTGCATTAGTGAGCTGGACAGAGAAGGGATGAAAGTTTGTTGTCAGACGGGTGCTGAATTTTGATCTCTCGACTCGTCGTACGCACAAACCACTAGACGAATACACTACGACCGAACCACCCGAGTCAGTGATTCTAAAATGAAGATGACACGGTGGGAAGGAGAGAGGGATTAAATCAGTGGATCATACGAAGGAGGGAAGAGAGCTATGGAAAGAATGTGAGTAAAAAAGGGGAAGGGAATTAATGAAAGCCAGAAAAACGAGAAGTGAAAAGGGAAGTAATACAGAAGAATTACAGAAACCAGAGGGGAAAAAAATAAATAACTGAATGACGAAAAAAAAAAAATGACGTGAGAGGTGAGAAGAAATTAGAGGAAAAATTAGCAAAAAACGTAAGAGGACAGGAGGGAATAGATGATGACAGAGATAAGATAAGCATGAAGAAAGAAGGGAATGAAAGGAATAAGAAGAGATGGAGCAAAGTTAGTAAAATGACTGAGCTTGAGAAGGATGAATGGAGGACTAAGTTAGACTTGAAGAAAGGATAAACGTGAGAAAACGAGGGAAGGAAAAAACACAAGGTAAAGAAGAGAGGGAGCAGGAGAGAGCAAGGAGGAGAATACGAAAAGGAATGAAACACGTTTATTGGGATGAAGATAGGGTATAGAAATAGAGTTTGCAATACAATGAGCGACAGAGAAGAACACCGTAAAATTAATATGAAAGGAAGAGAAACACAGGACATAATTATGAGAAAGGGCAACTGACTGGGGGAAGTCGAAAACAAGAAAACCAATAGGAAAAGACAACGAGAAATTCCGCTGTAGATCGTAATTTACTTCTAAGAGTATATCAAATGATGATATAGGTAAATGGGACTATAATATACTGATTACATACTTCCTACATATTATACTGCAGGCGGATGTACCTTGCAGTAAGATTCATATACGGAGATAGTTCGGCAACTTGTATGAAGCAAAATTATAAAAATAAATATAAGTGCAAGGGGGAACTGGTCTGAAATTATCGAATACACACACACACACACACACACACACACACACACACACACACAGAATGGTGGCGGAAAAAGGACCCCCCCCACCTCATCCAACACCCACTCAGCAAGAATGTTGAAGGTAAAAGTGTAAGGGAGTCCCCAAGTCCCGTTACCCCCAACCCTCAGTATACCCCACCCTCACCCTCAACACCCTCCCCCCTCCCCACCACATCTCTCCCCTACCCCCTCTCCAACGCACCTCACTCCCCTACCCCCTCCCCACCACTCCCCCCTCCCCCTCCACAACGCACCTCAACCCCCCTTGGGCAATGAACGGCTGCTGACACTGCACAACCTCCTCACCGAAAAAAAAAAAAAAAAAAAAAAAACTTCAATAACTCCTCGTTTACTATATACTTTTTGTGTGTTCCATTCTTCCTTGCTAGGGTCCGGCGCCCAGTTGCTCACAATCACCCCGACACGCGTATGGGATGATGTATGAGGGTGGGGGGGGGGGCGAAGGTTCTCTATTTCTCGCTCCCCCCCCCTTCCCCGTCTCTCTCTCTCTCTCTCTCTCTCTCTCTCTCTCTCTCTCTCTCTCTCGTTCACACACATATAACCAGCCCTGTCTGCTTCCTTACACACCCAGGCCACATTACAGTAATATGAGAAAAAGTAGTAGGAAATAATTTCAAGTTTTTCTATTCATAAAAAAAGTCTGAAAGTGATTAGTTGAGTAACGAGTGAGAGGATGGGAGGGGAAGGGAATGGAAGGGAAGGGAAGGGAAGGGAAGGGGGTAGGGGAGGGAAGGGGGAGGGGAGGGGAATATTGCTATAGATGTAGGTGTTGGTGGTGGTGACAGGCAATCTCTAATATGTATTTGTGGGTGGTAGTGGTGATATGTAATCTGTAATTTATAGTTACCCGTATAGTATAAATAATGGTGTGTGTGTGTGTGTGTGTGTGTGTGTGTGTGTGTGTGTGTGTGTGTGTGTGTGTGTGTGTGTGTGTGTGTGTGTGTGTGTGTGTGTGTGTGTGTGTGTGTATGTGTGTGTGTGTGTGTGTGTGTGTGTGTGTGAGAGAGAGAGAGAGAGAGAGAGAGGGGGGGGGAAGTAGGGAGTAAAGTAAAAGATCGCCCCCCACTGGCATAAATATATAGTACTATATGGACTTAAAACTTTTATGTGACCCATCCTTCTCTCCTCGTCTCTCACCTCATTCCTTCTCTCCTTTTTATGCAATTTTCTCCCAGTTCCTCCCCTTCTCTCCTCCCTGTCTTCTCTCCCTTTTCCCTCCATATCATTCATCCCTTCCATCTCTTTCCCTCTCTCCTTAACTTTTATTCCTTTTTCTTCTTCAATCTGGCTCCTCTTGCCTTCTCCTTACTGGCTCACCTTCCTTTCTCACAGCTCGAGTTTCGAATCAACCCCCCCTCCCCTGTTTTTCCTTCCTCCCCATCTCTCATATCCATCACCCTCTCTCCATCCTTACCCTGGATCTCCTTCTTCCTGCCCACTTCCACTTACCCATGCATTTCGCTATTCAGCCTTTTTCCATTCCTACACTGTGCCCCTCCAACTGTCGCTTGTTCTATACTATCTCAGCACGTCTAAAGATCTATTCGAAGGCAGAGTGGTGAACAGAATGAACCTCTCCCCAAGTTGGCCACGGGGTAATGAGGAAATGTTGTCTGCTGTACATGAAAAGGCAGTGTAATGGTTATATACATCATGCCCCTAGATCTGCTTCTCTTTCCCTCATTCAGACTACTTTCCTTTCTCTCTTTTTACTTTGTTTTCCATTCCCTTATCACAATTTTTCTTCTTGTCTCCTTACCTCCTTGTTGCTATTTTCTGCATTATAGTTCATCCTCTTTCTCTGTTTCCCCTCAATATATACACCTACTGATCCTACTGATAAACCAATCCTTTTGCTCTCCCTGAACTTGGTTTCTTTCCTCAACACTCCCTCTTCCCCTATCCGGCCAAAACTCACTCTCTCTCTCTCTCTCTCTCTCTCTCTCTCTCTCTCTCTCTCTCTCTCTCTCTCTCTCTCTCCAGCTCAATCATCCCTCATTCTCCCCAATACGAACTGTTCATCCATCTCCTTCCCTCCCTCCTAACAAAATATTCGATCACACCTAACCCTTTTCACGAATCCACCACCTATCTTTTCTCCACCGCTCTTCTCCTCTCCTTTCTCTCCCCCGCTTCACTCTTTCACTCTCTAACTCATTTGCTCTTCATTCTCTCCAACACTTTTCTCCACACCGCTTCTCCTCCTCTTCTCAATTTCTTACTGCACTCTTTCACTTCCCCATTCATTCGTCACTGATTCTCTGCAAAACACACCTATTCCTCCTCCTCTTTTGTCCTCCCCCCCCCCCTCTTCACGCGAAACATCTCTTACATTATCACATCTTCCACTCTTCCAAACTTCACTCAACAACTCTCAACCCTCCTTTACACCATTCTAACAATCTTTCTCCTGGTTTTCCTTCTAATCAGTCACTTCACCCCAACCCTCTTTCACCGACTTACCCACTCTTCGTGTCTTTCCTACCACACTCTCTCCTCTCTCATTTTCCCCTGGTTTTTCCCCTACCCTACCACCTCTACTCAGCCCTCTCTAGCCACCCCCCCTCTTCTTTTCTTCTCTCTTCTACCTTTCCCTCTTATCTCTTTTCCTTTTCTTGACATTTCTGTTCCTCCCCTCCTTCTTCACCACCACTGTCCGTCCTCATCACTTCCCTCTCACTTCTCCACTCCTTCCCTACTTCTCCCCCGCCTCCCACTCCGGCTATTCTCTTCTCCTAAAACGCTTCTTCCGTTCCCCTTATTTCTGTCTCATCATACCCTCCCCTTTCCTCCCCCTCCATTCCTTTTCCTTCTCTTTCCCTATCCCATTTCGTCCGTATCCCTTCCTATCCTCCCCTACCCTGTCCCTCTGTAATATTCCCATTGCCAAGTGCTAAGTGAAAATATCTATCACAACAACACGAATTCATTGCCAAGCTAGGAGAAGAAAGAGTTACTGATTTGATTTTAGTTAAAGCATATTTTACACATCTCCCACAAGACTCACTAACAAACGCCTAGAATAATTACCCGAGATAAGGACGGTGGCATTTGTGTGGAAGTGGCGACATGTGAAGGTGTGTGTAACGTAGGAATGATGGGCCTTGGGGGAGCTGACTATGAATGCTATACCCAGTCTCTCTCACTCTCTCTCTCTCTCTCCTAACCCCTCCTCCCCCCATCCAAGCACGTATCAGACACGTCGCACCGTCCCTGCTGCTCCTCCTCCCGCTGCCGACGCCCGCCATAAAAATAGAGATATGGTTCGGAAAATTCAAAAAATCTACTCGAAAATGGCACCATAAATAAGGCGGCTCACAAAGGGGGTGCCGGCGTGACATTATGATTTTTTTTTCCCCTTCACGCCATCCATAGGTACCGAAAACATGCCCGGCTTGATGTTTACAGATGGAGCTGGGATCGGCTGACGTGCGCAGGATTTGTCAGGATTGGAAGGAGGAGAGGGAAAGAGGGGCAATGTAGGATAGGTGGTGGTGGGGAGGTATGATGGGGAGGGAGGAGGGTAAGAGGGAGGAAGAAGGGTTAGAGGGAAAGGGAGGAGTGTTAGAGGAGGAGGGAAGGGAAGAAGGTTAGGGAGAAGAGAGAAAGGTTTGGGGGGAAGGGAGGACGGTGAGAGAGAGACGGGGAAGAGCTAGAGGGAGAGGAAGGAAGAAAAGGAAAGAGGAGCAATGGAAAGTTGGGGGACAGGAAAAGAGGGGCAATGCAAAGGGGGGAACGGGGAAGGGAGAAAGAGGGCGAGAGCACTGGAACGTTCGGGGTTGAGGGATGAAGAATAAATGAGTGAAAGACGAGGGGAAGTGAAGAAAAGAGTGAATAAAAGTGAGGAAATAGGAGAAATGGAGAGAAGAGGAAAGAAAAGAAATAGGAGGACAAAGATGGAGAAAGAGAAACTGAAGGATGAAAGAGGCTGAGAGGGGGGGGGGAAGTGGAAGACTGATGAGTGGAAATGAAAGGAGGAAGAGAGGGAGAGGAAATCGAAATAAGGAAGAGGAGGACAAGGGAAATGGAAGGGGGATGATGGAGAGGGAAAAAGGAAAGAGGGAGAGAGAGGAATGAAGCAAATGGGGAGAGAAAGGAATGAAGTAAATGGGGAGAGAGGTGAAATGGAAGGAAGGAGGGATTTGGATGGTGGGGGGAAAAGGATGAGAAAAATTGGAAGAGTGAGGAGACATGGGCGGGGGTAGATGGAAAAGAGGGATAATGAAAGATGGGGGGAAAGGAGAGGAAGTGGAAGGTAGTGAGGGAATAAGAGAGGAACACGAGAGAAAAAAAAAGTGGAAATAAATGGGGGAGAGTGGGATACACAATGGGAGAAGGAAGGAAACTTTGTATATGGAAGGAAAGGTGGGGGAAAGCTAGGGGAATACAGGCTAACAGGAAGAAAGAAACCCATGGGTAGGGAGTAACGGAACTGTGAAAGAGTGAGAGGGGGTATAAAATTAGACGGATGTTAGGAGAGGGAGGGAAGAGAACGAAGGAAGGAGGAGGAGGGATGACGGGGAAGATGTGATGTACCGGTACTTTAAATGAAGAGAGAAAGAAGAAAGGGAAACAGGACACTTGAGGTGGAAGGAACAAAGGGAGGGAGAAGGGCAAGGAAGAGGAGGGCGAAAGAAGAGAGTGATAGATGAAGTTATAATGAAGACAGGAGATAAAGATGGAATAGATGGAAGGGAGAGATGGAATAGATAGAGAGGAGCAAGGCGAAGAAGGAAGAGGATAGAGATAGCAAAGAGAAGACAGAAAAAGAAGAGAAACGTGAAGGAAGAGAGATAATTGAGATTACCTGAGGGGCAAGGGATAGGTATGGTAGAAAGAGAGAGAGAGAGAGAGAGAGAGAGAGAGAGAGAGAGAGAGAGAGAGAGAGAGAGAATGAGCAAGGAAAGCGAAAGAGACGAAATATAAGGAAAAAAATGGGAGAAGGAATACGACGCAATGAAGAGAAATAAAAAAACAAGCCCAACAAGGGAAGAGAGAGATATGAGCAGAAAACAAGAAAAAAAAAAAAGGGATAGAGAAGAGATGTAAGGAAAGGGAGAAGCGAAAAGAGGAAGGAAAAAGAAGGAGCGAGAGGGAAATCGAAATGGAAAAGGGGGAGAGGGAAGAGGAAAGAGAGAGGGAAGTGGAGGGGAAGAAAGAAGCAAGAGGGAAAGGTCTATAGTGAAAGTGAAAGCAGTGGATAAAATGGGAAGAGGTGTGATCGAAAGAGTCATACAGTGAACAGAAAAAGAAGAGTAACTGAAAAGATGTACAACTGATGGAAGGGGGATATGATGAAAGGGGAGGGAAATGAGACCTGAAGTAAGGGAGTTAGGGATGGGAGGAGAATGAGATATGAAGTAGGAATACGAGGGACGGGAGGGAAATGAGATATGGAGTACGCATATTTGGGAGGGGAAGAAAATGAGAGGTACTGTAGGGATGTTAACGGATGGGAAGAAAATGAGATCTAAAGTAGAGATGTTAAGAGATGAGAGGAAAATGAGTGCTGAAGTAGGGAAGTTAGGGATTGGAAGGAAGTCAGATCTGAAATAGGGATGTTAAGGGATGGGAGGAAAATGAGCTGGAGATGGGATGCTTAGGGATAAGGGGAAAGGGATGGAAGGAGAAAGAGATGGAACAGGAATGTTTTGGGACAGGTGGGACATGACAGGTGGGGTTGGGATGTGCAGGGACTGGGTGAGAAAACGAGACAGCGTTGGGATAAAAGGGATAGGAGGGAAATGAAGATGGGAATATGAAAAGATGAAATGAAAAAGATACGTGAGATACAGATGTTTTTTATAAGAAATGGAAAGGAGAAGGAAAAATAAAGACAAAAACCATGTAAGGAAAGGAAAGTTGGATATGGAGAAGAAAAATGATAAACATGTAAAGACGAAAGATGAGAAGACTGGATGAGGGGGAAGGATCACAGTGAATGTAGAAGAAAGAGGGGGATGTAGAAGGGAGGGAGAGATGATGATGATGATGATGATGATATAATGATGTTGAAGAGGGAGTGATGAAAACGAGAAAGGGAAGGCGACGAAATATGATGGACGACGATGATGATGTTGAAGTGAAGAAAGGCAAGTAGGAAGTGAAATGAGGAAAGGGAATTATAAGACAGATAATGGTGATTACTGGGGAAAAGTGGTGACGAAGCGAGGGACGGACAGGTGATGGTGATGACTGATAACGATGATGATGATAATGATGATGATTGATAACGACGACGATGATGATGGTTGATAACGATGATGATGATGACTGATAACAAAGACGATGATGATGATGACTGATAATGAAGATGAGGATGTGGATGATGATACATTAGTAAAATTATGATGATGATTGTAAGGTAAAGGGACTGTGACACGAAGCGGCTGAGGACGACGACGACGACGACGATGATGATGATGATGATGATGATGATGACGATGGGAAGGCTATGACACACTGTGCGACGAATGAAGTGAAGTGATACACGTTGAATTATGAAAGGAGGGCAGATTGATCTTTAAGCATAAACACGGTGAAAAACAGAGGTAACTGCTACAATATGGGATTTCATATCAAACCGGTACATTTATCATCAACAACAGCGTCACAGTTATTTTTATATTATCTTTGTTGTTATTATTATTATTATTATTATTATTATTGTTGTTGTTGTTGTTGTTGTTACTGCCACGGGAAGATATAAGCCATTCGAACCTGGTACAATGATTTACAACGCCGGCCTCCATAATATACACAAACTGTACTGCACAGTGCTCGTGAAAAAAAATTATTAAAATCGTCTTTACTGCTAAAATACAACAGTTTCGACCCAACCTGAACCCTCTCTAGCTGACAACTATTTCTTAATACTAAACATTATTTCAATATGTGATCATAATATTCCCAATTGAACAATACACGGATCTGTGAAATGAAGAATTACAGTGCTCAGGAACGGGCCATACAGGCATTGATGTCAAAAGAGTACCCACACACGGTACTGTACATAACAAAGGGGGTAAATTTCACACTGCAGGAACGACCTGACGTGGAAGAATGATACAGAAAGAAGGCTTATAACAGATGAGTGGATCTGGGAGATGGAAAAGGGAAGGGGGATGTGAGAGAGATGTGAAATGGGAAATGGAGAAAGGGTCCCACAGAAAGGAACATAGAACTGATGAACAAAACCAAGAAACAGAGAGGAAATAAACAGATATGTGGAAGATGTGCGATCCTGACTAAAAAAGAGGAACAAGAGAAAAGGCGTTTGGAAGATACATGGAAATTGGAAAATACAGGAAGGAAACAACACGCGAAAAGAGTATGAATCAACTATATGGAAAAATGAAGGGAAATAGGAGAAAATGAATGAGAGAGATTAATGAAATAACTGTAATGACTTGAGGCAAGGGGGTGAAAATATATAAAAACTGATTACTGGGGTATGAAGAAAGGAACACAAATGGGAGGTGGGGGGGATGTGGATGAACGCAAATGGGAAATGAAGAAAGGTCATACTAGCGGGGGGGGGGGGAAACAAAAGTAATGAATAAAACCTGGCACTGATGAAGAAAAATAAAAAGAAACAATGCGTATAATTACCAAAAACCAGGAATGGAGAAAGGAAGCCTGGGCGTAAATGTGAAGAAAAAAAAGGAAATATAAATACATAAAATGATGAAGTGTGAGGGAAGATGAACAAAACTGGCTACTAATCAAGAGGAAAAGAAGCGAGAAGGACAAGGAAGATGAATGAAAATGGAGAGGGGGAGTAAGAAGTTAAGTGAGAAGGATAAGGAAGAGGGAGAAAAAGGAAGGGGGAATTTGACGTGAGAGGAGATTGGATGAAAAAAACTAGGAAATGAAAACAGGGCATAAAGGAGGAAAGAAATGGGAAACAATATATTTTTTCTTAAGAGGAAGAAATAACGAGGAAATCCAGGGACATAAATGAAGTTGGGAAAGGGGGGGGAAAAAAAAAGGAGACGATTTAATAAGTTAAGGCTGAAATCAAGAAAGACAACAGGAGATACTGAAAAAAAAAAAAAAATGGCGAATGATTAAAAAGGGGATATAAGAGTGAATGAAACTGGGAACAGAGAAACGAAAATAGGGAAGAAAACTCGTTGTGAGCACAAGGAAGGAAAACAGAAGTGTTAAAGTGAAGAGTGATGATAAAGGAACAACGACGGGATATGGAAGATGAATGAAATAAAGAAAGTGATACAGAAAATGAGATAAACGAGGAAGATTCTAAAGACTGCCAACATTCCCAGCAAAATACAGGATGGTTTCCTCACACGTATGGTAGACTGACATACTTCTGTGCAAACTGCCAGGACGATTGATCACAATGCAAGAGTAGAACATCCCCAGATTTGGTATGTGTGGACTGACGTTTGATCCCAATAATCAAATTAAAATGCATTGAAATAAATGAAAGGACTATGGCAACAATTGTGCCAAGTTTGCAACGAACTGGGCACCAACCTGAGAAGTGGTTGGGAAAAAAAGAATAAAAATGAGAATATGAAAGAAACGAACAAATATAGCAGGTCTCCATACAATAGCGAAGACCTAATGATGTAAAAATGAAGGAAGAAAAAAGGAGAATGAGTTAGGTCAGAGAGTCGGATGGAGGTACGGAAGGGACAGGAAAACGAGGAACTGACAGAGGAATGAACATGAAAAAGAGAGATGTGAAAAGCGTAGGGTGGGAGGACAAGGAAAGAAAGAAGCTACGTAAGAATGAAAGCAATGAAAAAAATAAGGGCTGGGACAAGGAAATGAAGAAATGATGTAAGGAAGAAAGGAGAATAGGAGAAAGAAGCAATGGAGAAAAGACGAAGGGAAAGGAAGAGAAATGGAGAGGAACAACTGAAAAAATGAGGAAACATAAAAAAATAAAATAAAATAAAAAAAAAACTCTGGCAAAAGCAGGCAGCAGCATGGGATGGGACAAAGGGAGTAAGAAGAAAGAGGAGGAAGACAGCTGAAAGAGGAAAAAGGATGAAAGAATGAGACAAAGTGGAAGAAATTATGGAATAGTGAAAGGATGTGGAGCAGATGAAAGCTACTCTGGAGACGGAAGAAAGAGACAGAATGAAGAGGAATGACTGATGAAAAAAAAAAAAATAAATAAATAAATAAATAAAATGAAAAAGGCGAGCTGGAGAGGGTAGGAAATAGGTAGGAAAGAGACACCGAGGACAGGGAAACAATAAGAGAACAAGCGAGGTGTGAAGGCAGGAAAAAATATGGGTGGATGAGAGAAAAATAGAGGAAGAAATTATGTACGGAAGAAAGGAAGAACAGCACGAGAAAGACGTTGTGGTGAGGAAGAAATTATGTAAGAATTTAAGGAAAAAGAGCAAGAGACGTAAGGAGGAGGGAAGGAAATGGGGAGATGATAAAAGGAAAGAGGAAGAAAAGAGATGTCAGAAAAGGAGAAAGCATGGAGGATGGATGAAACAACAGGAAACGGCAGGAGGAATCTGCACGGTACTTAAAAACAGAAGTCAATACAGAAGGCTGGATAAACGAAGTGAAGAGAGATGAAAAATAATAAGAAACGGGGAAGAAAAAATACGGAGGAGGAGGAGGAGGAGAAAACAAAAGTGTTCTCATGAAAAGGAGTTAGGACGATGAGGGCTATTAGAAGAAAAAAAAAGAAGAAGAAGAAAGACACCAGGGGGACTAGTGCTAAAGGAATCAAAATAGTATGCCTGGACTACGGTTACTTTTTTTTTTTCGATTTTTTTTTTTCTTTAGCGAAGTGGCGTTGTTTCACGAGCATTGATTTTATGGGAACGACAGAGCCAAAATAACGACCATCGCAAAAGAGGAGGGAGAGGAGGGGAGGGGGGACTGGAGGAGGGGGAGGGGGATGGGAAGAGAGAAGGGGGAAGGAAATACTAATAAAAATATCAATAAAGGCGACACGGGGAGGGGACTGAAGAAAAAGGGGGCATAAAAAGTGAGAGAAAAGGGGGATAAACTTGATATACAACAACACGACTTGAAATTGACAGCAGAATTTTATGAAGTAATGTAATGTGAAACGAAACCCTTCCCGTATCCAATTTCCGACTTGTTCTCAATAAGTATAAAGAGGATTTGACATAACAAGGCTATTATTTTGATGCGGCTGTTGTTACAGTTTATTCTTATTCTTACTGATGCAATAAAAAAGTAAACAAACTATCGTAATTATTATATTATTATTACCTCCGCCAAGGAGGCTATGCTTTGCCCCGCGTTGGTTTGTTAGTCTGTTTGATTGTCTGTTTGCAGGATTACTCAAAAAGTTATGAAAGGATTCTGATGAAATTTTGTGGGAGGGTGAGCCATGGGCGAAGGAACAAATGATTAATTTTGGGGACAGATCCGGATCCGGATTCGGAGTATCCCGCACAGTATTTCCAAAAGTTCTCAATGAATTTCTATGAAATTTTGAGGAATGGTGGGCCATGGACCAAGAAAGAATTTATTAAATTTGGGGGTGGATCTGGATCATATATCCATGGATCCGGATCCGGGATTACTTAAAGAGTTATGAACGGATTTTGATGAAATTTTGTGGAAGCGAGGTCCATGGCCCTAGGAAGAAATGATAAAATCAGGGGGAGGTTCCGGATCCGGATCAGGATCCAATGTATCCCTCATAATATCTCCAAAAGTCATCAATGAATTTAAATGATATTTTGTAGAAAGGAGGGCCATGGAACAAGAAAGAATTGATTGAATTTTGGAGCGGATCCGACTCCAGATCCTGATCCTATATCCACGGATCCTGATCCTGATCCTTTTTAATGGCAAGGGCATTAGCGGAGGTATGCGCTGTCTGTGTGCTTTCTAGTACCACGTGTTATCATTATTATTGGCCGCCATTAGAAGGCGAAGCGATAATGTTTCTGCCTCCCTGTGTGTGTGTGTGTGTGTGTGTGTGTGTGTGTGTGTGTGTGTGTGTGTGTGTGTGTGTGTGTGTGTGTGTGTGTGTGTGTGTGTGTGTGTTCTCATTATATCTCGTGAACGGCTTGAGCTATCAACGTGAAACCTTCAGTGTATCAAGATATGGCCAAAATCTCGGACTAGTTCGAAAATGGGCATTCGTGGTCAAGGTCATGGTCACCAAAATGGCTGGAAAAGATCAACTAACTTTTACCACCTGCCTCTGGCACAATTATATCTCATGAACGGCATGAGCTATCGGCATGAAACCCCCAGGGTTATCAAGATATGGCCTAAATCTTGCCAACAGCATATTCTGGCGAGCGATTAGCATTCGGCTCCCGGATGCTTTTCTTTCATTATTAATAGTATCATTGCTTTATTTCTCATCTGAATATATGTATTACATTCTGGAAAACAGGACTGGCTGTTCTGAAACAATCGAAGAATGCAGTAATTTTGTTGGCTGTAACAATGATCGTATTTTTTTTTTTTTTTTTTTTTTTTTTTTATGCGTCCGACTCTGGGCAAAGGCTTCGGGGCCTATATCTCGGGTGCAGTGGCCTATCCCAAGGCCCAGTAGTCCTCCTACACCTCCACATGTCACCACTTCGGCGCTAACACCCACCGTCCATACTGAATACATGCTAGGGCTGTCTCATACAGGACTGGTGTATTGGTATTAGCGGGGGTACTTTTATGACATGTCGCCGGGTCATCTGGTATTATATCATATCATTACATCAGAAGGGTCAAACTAAGTCCCGGCTACTTCTTCTAAAGCCTCTTTTTTTTACTTGAATGAAATAGGTCCTTACTAAACTTTATCAAACTACCTTAAAAACTTTGCAAGGCTATAACCGGGTTTATCCCTTGGTATAGAATCACTTAAGTATTGTACTTAGGTTAATGCCAAACAATATTATTCCGCCAAGCGCCAAAGCATTAAAAACTGTTTCATCTACTCGATGCTAAGAACGCAGCATTCAAGTTTGGTTTACGCCTGACGATTTTACTTAGATAAGGTTTAGCAGTTACCACTTTTAAAAATGTATCCGTCGTTGGATATGTAACAAAATCTGCTCCCTCAGCCCAACAATGTCCCTACAAGCAGAAGGCAGTGCTACACTCCTTATGTCATGCCTTGCGCGCTAATAACTCCCCTTCATATACCAAGTTATCTCATTTTAGAACAGGTGTGACGGAACTCGTGGTAGCCTATGTCTTACATGATATATACATGGGTCTTGTAGCAGATCAATTAGGATATTGTAACGAAACTGAATTCCCCGGTTGGCCATCTCCTCTTCCCTACCACTTGACCACCTCCCCAATCTGCACTAAAAAGTGAAACCAAATTAATGAAATTTTTATTATTCAGAAGAGAAAGAATCTAGAGCTTAAAGCTGCAATTTTCATTCCAAAGAAAAATGAACAAAAAGTCAAATTCAAGATTCGTTCGTGTCGAGATGCTTGGACACGTTGCATTTTTAAAAGGCTAGAGATTATCGCCAGTGGGAAAGGCAGCCTGAGGAAGAATGTTTTATAGAGTTCACCAGCAGCATAAATGTTACAAGTAACATTCTCTTTCAGTTTCCAATTACATCTCTTTCAGTACTACAAACATCTACACTGCTCCACATAAGGCTTGCTAACTTTAACTCACAATCAAAACGAGGGAACGGTTACTGGGAACGTAAAAGCACCTGGAGCGCCCTTGCCGTATTTCCACACTACATGGGCCATAACAACATTACCACTGTAACCAGTCTTCCAATCCATGATACCAATAGCCAGAAGAATATGACGCCACAGTAATATCAAGTACACTAAGGTAGCCCACAGAGTAAAAGATGCCGAGCTAATTTATCAGGACAGGTAATTCAACCACAACTGCTCGTGGGCAATGAAAAAAAAAAGAAAAAAAAAGAAAGAAACTACTAAGTTCCTTTTTCCGTTTCCAGGAGCTTCAGCTAATTATTTAACACTCTCAGTAGTAATATCCCCCGTTGGAATGATATTTTCGCTACACAGATGTTATTACCAGGAAGAAGCACTCATCATACAAATCATCAACCGTGCACACGACTGAAAAAGTTTCTTTGCACACATCATCGATGTTATCACAATGAATGCAGCAACTGTTAACGTTTTTTTTCCTAAAGCAGATAATTCTGAATGATAGTTTATACTAAATATTTTACAACTATTATGCTTTACCAGGCGTTGATACTAATAGCAGGTATAAACATAAATAAAAAGTGACCTAAGAACACTTGCAAAAGTTTCGTCTACGTTTTCAGTACTTAACAGAAAAATGTAAAGATCCTTTTTTTTTTTTTATCTTGTGTACAGTAAAAAGCCACATTAACGTCACAAATACATTTTAACAAATAACACGACTCTTTCTCAATGTGTTATGCTGAAAATGTAATCATGTGAACCCTCCCATCCCTAGTACACTGAAATCACCCATCTAGACAAAAATCAGGTACACCGACAAATGAATAACAAAACAGCCACACTCCGAAAAATACAAACACAAAAACCCTCATAAAATCCTCACAAGCGTAAATCAGGCTGCTGTCCACTTATCTCTCTCTGATATCTTATAAAGCGAAGGTCACATAAACGTTACTTTTTCCTCTGTCCACCTATCTGTCTCTCGCATGACGCTATCTTTTTATCTACCACGCGCCACAAAAACGCCAGACCCCTTATCTGTCATCTTATCAAAAACTCCGGCACAATTTCCCCTGCAAAAGAACTCTTGCTAAACCCGCCTTTCACCGTCAACCGATAACTGATGGAAATTTTCTTCCCGTTCAAAAAATTGTCCACGTGGTTGCGCTTGTGACGGTCATTGAGAGCGGGAAATATACACTGATTCGCTGGCACTTTTTGGCACTGTTTTGAAGGCTCAGTTATTTGTTTGGTGGAGGTTACCTTGAATGCGAGAGAAAAGGCACAACCAGTAGGTAAAATGAGCACCAAAGAAGAGAAATGAAAAATCTATTAGCATTATTTCAAGCAATAGACTAACTTAGGAAAATTCTTAGGGCCACATGATTACATCACGGAAAGGGAAGCAGCTGGTTAATAAAGAGTTAAAAATGATCTTGATTAACGTTATCTAACTCATTAGATCATTAGAACATTATTCTAGCACCAGGCGACTTTGCTTAAAAATTAACGCAAAGCCCTGGCAGGAAAAGGGTTTTCACAAGCAAGCGCCTGCGCACACACACAAAACAGACACACACTGGAATAATGTAGACTTGGTAACAAGATAACACAAGTCCGGCTCAAATCCTGCATAATACATCCAGGCAATCCAACTAGGTAAACACACACACACACACACACACACACACACTACAGTCGGCAAACTGCTGTTTGAAATGTCTTCGTAAAACTGCGTCCACACTCACGTGTCGTTTTTCTAAATCTCACACAATCCCAACCACAATTATTTACTTTTAGCTGTGAAGGCCCTAATAAAATAAAACATTCACAAACATTTATAAATTAGTTACACTTTGTTGCTCAAAAAATTACGAAAATAAGCCATCACGTCATCCTTTCTTCAAGACATGGCTTTGATACTGGATCACTGTACCTACGAGATCTGGCTCAGAATTGAGAGAGAGAGAGAGAGAGAGAGAGAGAGAGAGAGAGAGAGAGAGAGAGAAACACGACTGAGATTTGCTGTAGTAGGACGAACAAGGACAACAAAATCTCACGTGTCTCGTCCTTCCTTCAAAACTAAATCTTGGTTACAGAAGGGAAGTGATTGATAGGTGTGCCAACTGACAGCAGCGTTGGATTCGACACAATACTCATCCTGGCGGTACGGTAATTTATAAAGCAAAATAAATTCCGCCCCAGGACATCACTTCCGTGTATATAATTCTTGCTTCTAGTAATAATGGGGATAACCAAGGCAATTAACTAGCCTTTACAGCTGGAAGTCTCTCCTCACTTGAATAAATTATTTGGTGTCATCAGGAATAAAATATAAAAATTCTCGCGATGAAGGGGTTAACCATTAGCAACAGGTAGGGCCTTCCTTTGTTGCTGTACCCCTAGATGTTTTTATGGAGTTACCGTAATCTCAGTGTGTTGATGGTAACTATTTCATCTCTGCTACTATAACATTTTCAACTTAGCCTAGCCCAGATTTTCATGCTTTTGCAGTTTATTCCACGTAGCTCAATGGCAAAAAAAAAATAATAATAATAATAATAATGGTACAGCTCCACATCCTTCCCAAAGCACTCTTTTGCGGCCAGCGTCATATTCTATTGTTAATCTATCGTTATAACTCAGCGTTTATGATGGAGATATGGCAATTTTAGGTCCAGTTAGTGTTTATAAGGCATATCAGACGATTTTACTCAGCTTAGGATGGGACTATTGATGGATATATAACTACTTTAATTTTAGCCTATATCTTGTATGGTGAATAAAAGTTTGAAAAAAAAAATCATCATATTGAAAGGGTCAAGATAATAGCTCCATATATAAAACCGCTTATTATTTTGGTTTCTGGATTCAGCCCACCCCATGTATAAGGTACCGTAAGAAGCTGGGTGGGATATTGACGATAATGATGATACCTCCTTAACTTGTCACCCCTCCTGTTAGCCTTTAAAGAGAGTGTGTGGGTTGGGGTGCTTAAGATATACAAGGATCCAGTTTTTGTTAGGACTGACACAAGTCTACTAAACTACATTATAGGTGTGGCTCAAAATTATTTACTTCATCTGAGACAATTTTCGTACTCCTGTAAGCAATCCGATACTGATTTTTTTCTAACCTGGTCCAGATTTTCACTCTTTTGCAGCTTCTTTTCCATATCTCAGTGACTAAGACAATGCTACGGTTCCACATCCATTCAACAGCACTTCTTCGTGACTAGCACCATTTTCCAATATTAATCTATTGTTACAACTATGCATTCAAGGTAGAGAGATGGCAGTTTTCGGCCAGGTTAGAGTAAAAGAGGTAGTGCAGATTTTGCGAAAACCTGATGCTGTCATTATGAAGAACATTAAGATTTATTCAAGTAATGTGAAAACTGGTAACAAGCACATCAAACAACTATACAGGCATTCAGTGCAATGCGTATCTGCCACGTTGTTATGGTACTTGGCTGCACTGAACAAACTATTTTGAGTTGTATTAGCCCTTCACTACGATGACGACTTCATACCATGATTCCTGCTACTTCCAGGCGATTTGACTCAGCTTTGTGCTGATCCCTGATAGTGATAGAGTCGGTGAAAGCTACATCCAACTCTTACAACTCGAAAAATCTAAGCTAAATAGTTTCATCTGGAGATACCGAATGAAGGAGATGCCATCGTATTGACGCAGATAATAAATCCACACTACCAGTACCTATCAATATTTTTTTTTTTTTTTCCTGAATTAGTGTTGCTACCGGTATACTACACATCCCTGTTTCACAAGGTTCCACATTTCACGGCGGAGGGTAACAAAGGCTAAATTTAAATGGTTCGGTTCAAAAAGATCCATCCCAAGTTGAATGTAATCGTCTAATGATAGCAGTATATAAATATATATATAAAAACAAAAATACAACAAAGTCAGCGTACCGGTTTAAATTACCACTATGTCTTTATCCTCTGAAGTACTGTATTGTCACAAAAGTAATTGTACATCTTCATTCTTAGATCAATAAGTACAGTTTATCTTTATTCTTAGATCTGTATAAAAGTCAACGAGATTTTCATTCAGGTCTGCACATAAGCTTTCTGCAATCCTGCAGACATAGACAAATAAAGGGGGAGAAAAAAACCTCATCCATCCTTCGTGGAGGCAATCAATACGTATAAAATAAAAACGTTACTAACCCCTGAAAACCAGTAACTTAATAAACTGACCAAAATAAATCCCCTCGCCCTAGCTACATCCTTCTTCCCAAACCTCCCCGTCAACCAACCTACACAAAATTCTCCACTCCTTTTCCTTCATCCGTCGGAGCCGCTCAAAACGCCACTATATATACTAGATCTACAGTTCCCATCCACATTTGTTTCCGACCCCGCCACCAGGTCTACTAACTTCTCTCGATCTTCGCCGTCAGTCAAAGAGCAAAACACCCCTGCCTTCTCCCGTCACTCTAAAGAACATTTCACTCAATTATCTCCGTCGACTCAACTGAACAATACCAAAAACTACGGTAATATAAGCCTCTCTCAACCAACCTCTCCATCAACCTAACTGCAAACATTCCTCCCCTTCCATGTCAATAAAACAGCAAAGCAATCACATACTCCCATTCCCTCTCGATACATCCCACTACATACACATTTACATCAGCCAACTAAACAGCATAACATCTACTCCCTCCCCTTCCCCTCGATACAACCAGTTCCCCCACCCAAACTACAAACATCCCTCCCTTCCATCCCCCTTCAACCCAACTGCAAAACAATCCCCCCTCCCCCTTACCCACGGCCCCGGAAAACGCCCCTGTATAACCCCGCTTTATCGCCCCCTCCCCGTTGTCTACTCCCCCATCAATAACATATAAAAGTGGCGTCACCCCTCTCTGTCCGTCCCTCACCCCTCTCTCTCTCTCCCTCCCTCTCCCTCACCCCACCTCAGTTCTGCCCACCCTCCACAAACACACCATAGGCAGTAATGGATAAACATGATTCCAGTTTCTAATTCTTTAATGTAATTTATTGTTAGAAGAATCATTTATTATTATTATTATTATTATTATTATTATTATTATTATTATTATTATTATTATCATTATTATTATTATTATTATTACTACTACTACTACTACTACTACTACTACTATTATTATTACTATTATCATTATTATTATTACCGTCTTTTTTATTTTTAATATTATTATTATGATGATGATGATGATGATGATGATGATGATGATGACCAGTAGTAGTTGTTGTTGTTGTTGTTGTTATCATTATCATTAACAGGCTCACTATTAGTACACACAAGATACTGATCTCGATCTTAGGGAGGATTCATAACGATTCATTGTTATAGTCATCATCATCATCATCATCATCACTATACATTATTATTATTATTATTATCATTATTATTTTTTTTTTTAATATTACTATTATTATTATTACTTTTATTATTGTTATTGAAATTATAATAATAATAATAATAATAATAATAATAATAATAATAATTATTATTATTATTATTATTACTATTACTATTATTATTATTACTATTATTATTATTATTATTATTACCCGTCCCCGCACCGGAGGGGCTCGGGGACGGGTATTGTTTTCACTCGGTTTGTCTAAGTTTGTCTGAATGTATTTCTGTCTGTTAACAACTTAAAGCGAAAACTACTGGTGTGATTTTGATTGAAATTACAGGGATGATGGGCTATGACCTTCTGATCACCTGATTAAATCTGGGGCCAATTTGGCCCAAGGCCCAGGCTGTAGGCCCCCCCCCAAAAAAAAAAGGTAAAAAAAAAGTTTTTTCACCATAACTCCTTTCAAAATCGTTTGATCGACGTGAAACCAAAACCTAATGGTGCATTTTTCAACTCTGCATCCTATAACATGCTTCATTACATCAGGGGAGTCGACCCCCAGTTAGCGGTAGGGGGGTCAATGTCAGGTGGGTCGGGACTAAAATTTCAAATGGGTATAATATCGTCAATTTTCACCCGATTTACTCCAAATCTGATAAGTGACATCTTTGACTAGATATTCTGTTGTGGTTATACATCAGCACTAAAATGACTGCCGGGGACGGGTTCGCTATGCCTTGGCACCGCTTCTTGTTACTATTATTATCATTATTATTATTATTATTATTATTATTATTATTATTCTATCCTACCATTTATAATGACTTTTATTGTTCTCTCTTGACAACTTACCAGAGCGATTGTAATGCCAAACAGGTCTTGCACTCTCAGTACCAGAGAGACTTTTATCTAGTGTTTCAATTATCCTAATCAGAAGTCTAGTTAAAAGTCACTCAAACAAATGGTGTCATTGTGCGATAACCAGGCAGACAAAGGCCTCCCATGCCCAGGTAAGGTTTTGTTCACTAGTCATTATTTCTTGTTCTTTTTTCCTCACTAAACCAGCGATACTGTTAGTGAGATACTGAGCCAAGGTCGTCACACGAGTCGGACAAGCAGGGCCAAGGCAGTGACTAAATATAGGAGTTTTTCCACAGATAACACAAGAAGATATTATGAAGATTTTTAGAGAGATAGTGCGAAGACTGTGGAGTATGTGGTGCCTTGTATATCTGAATCAGTCCGTATGAGGTCCACTCTTGGGTCAGACTCACTCTGTGCAGGGAGAGCAATAGCCAGAATGAACGCTTCCCCATGCTGATCTAGTACGAATCAGGAGTGTGTCCACAGTCAGGAGTTGGGCAAGTTTAACCCCATGAATCCAAATAACATATAGGGTAGTTATCATTTCCATCAGGCCCATACCAAACCATCTATCAAGCTCCAGGAAGATACTTTGCTGTGAGGGGGTTTAAGAAAGCTATATCCAACATATTCTGAGAAAAAAAAAATCATATATACACTACATAAATAATTTGAAAACAACAAGAATCAAATAAAAAATACATCTTCAGACTCAGCAGATTAAGCGTTTTAGTCTGTATGTCATCAATAAAAATCGACAGGGAGTGAAGGCGTGTTAGTATATAAAAGATTATAGTGAACCGAAGGAGTTAATTATAGTATTCGTTAATCCTATCACTATCAGGTCTCCCCTCAGCTGAATATACTCGTCTAGCGTTAACAAGAATAAATAAAATAATCATGGCTCCCGTGCTGAAACGGTCAAATGTTGTAGGCACGACATACAAGTTGTACATATATATCCTATCTTTAATAAAAAAAAAATGAAGAACACAATACTATATATGTGCCACTGAACGGCCATAATAAGGACTGACCTAACAACAATGGATTACGATGATTTTAAAACGACCGAACTCGGAAGAATACTGGGCTTCAGTGCGCACACACACACACACACACACACACACACACACACACACACACACACCGCTCGCTGGTGCAGTGGTAACGTTCTCGCTTGCCAACTGGTGGACGGGAGTTCGCGCCTCGCTCAGGTTGCGAAAAGTTTCACTGACGAAGTGGGTGGTTACTGTCCCCCTTGAGCAAGGGGACGGGTGTGTGCGTGTGTGAAGGTCACAGCCTTGCCCTTAGATCGGACTACATGAGCTGTCAGCTCCCTTCCGGGAGGGTAAAAGCTGACGATCACGACCATCAAGTGATCCTGATCCTGACCGACCCGGTCAATTACACACACACACACACACACACACCTTTCCTTATACAATAATGCCTTGTTCAAAACACCAATGATGATGATGAAGATGATAATAATAATAAAAATAATAATAATAATAATTAGATAACCATAATAATAATAATAATAATAATAATAATAATAATAATAAAATTAATAATAATAATAAAGTTGCAATTAAACTCGACAAAACCTTGATTCAGTGGTTCAAAATAGGACCTGTTTCAGTCCTTATACGCGAAAGGGAACCACAACAATTCCCAGTTTGGCTAGAACAGACACAAAACGAAAAAATTACTTAGTCATCATTTTCCAGGTTTGCGAGCTCTCCCACTAACTTCCCATATCTTATTGCACGTTTGCGAGCTCTCTCACTAACTTCCCACAAAACTTTGCCGTTTGCGAGCTCTCTCACTAACTTCCCATAGCACTTTGCACGTTTGTGAGCTCTCTCACTAACTTCCCACAAAACTTTGCCGTTTGCGAGCTCTCTCACTAACTTCCCATAGCACTTTGCACGTTTGCGAGCTCTCCCACTAACTTCCCAAAGCACTTTGCACGTTTGCGAGCTCTCTCACTAACTTCCCATAACTTGATAACAACGCAGACCTACAGCAGGTTGGAAAACAAGTGTGGAATCCAACCTTGAGGGGTAAACAGGTACCGGGTATTGGTAAGGTCTGAAACAAGCAGCAGCCACTGGGAAACTAAATTTGCCACACTGTACCTGATATACTGGAATTTACATAATGAAGAAATGAAAAGGACAAGACTCCACAGCCGACTTTTGATGAGCACTGTTCCTAATGAAAAAAAAAAAAAGAAAAACGTAATAGGCCAATCATTTCATTACGAGAGGTTACAACTGGAAAACTAATAAATAATCTGATGGTACAAGGTATAAAAATGGGACACCTCCGTTCTGAAAGGGTTAACTGAAACTAATTAACCCCTTTGCTACGAGGGTTCACAGCAAACTGAATAAAATAATCAAGACTATGAGATGTTATCTTAATAGGCAAAAGGTGTAACGTCAACTGCACAAACCAATCACTTTTCAAGTTACTTTGGGCGAAGTTCTGTTATTTAATTTTACTAGAAACAGCTGCAAAAGGCAACGACTGAAACGTAGTGCTTGTACCATAATAAACACCAGCTTATATATTTAGACTATGCAACCACTAAGCTACAGAGGCTGCGGTGCTTAATTTGAGTCTATTTTGGTTTGAGAGTACAGTCATTCAAGTTGCCTATATATTCTTGAATATAAATACAACAAGTAAGTGCTCCTTCCTTCATCATCTCGGGTACTGGACACCCCATCTCTTCTTTATGTAATATCCACAGCCTTAAAACTACGAACCTCAAAACTACCGGTGATCTAAGCGAAGAGAAATTACATTACAAAGTTCAATTTACATCCCCGCACGAGAGGGTAAAGTGAATTCCTTATAAGCACCTCAGCCCTTCTTTGAACCAGCAAGGGGCCTCACCACACACACACACACACACACACACACACACACACACACACACACACACAAAACCATCCCATTCAGACACAATCCATATACCTCTCTCTCTCTCTCTCTCTCTCTCTCTCTCTCTCTCCCTCTCTCTCTCTCTCTCTCTCTCTCTCTCTCTCTCTCTCTCTCTCTCTCTCTCTCTCTCTCTCTCTCTCTCTCTCAGCCCCCATCCCTCTTTTGTTTACAGCCAAACTCATTACCCAGAGAACGCGTCTGTGCCGCTCCTCACTTCACCCCCATCACTCCGCTTCTCTGCCTCATCAATTCCACTCCCTCTTTTTCTCTGGGCTATCACCACGGCAACGGGGAGTCAAATTTACTGGGTATATAGAGAAGTATTCCTCAAAGGGTGTATCGTAGACGGGACACCGTGATGGATTCTGGATTTATCGTCTAGCAGTTCATGGGAAACAGATATACTCGTACCAGGACAAGTCGTAAATCAATCAATCAATCAATCAATCAATCTCTCTCTCTCTCTCTCTCTCTCTCTCTCTCTCTCTCTCTCTCTCTCGTAAATCAATCAATCAATTCACCCCCATCACTCCGCTTCTCTGCCTCATCAATTCCACTCCCTCTTTTTCTCTGGGCTATCACCACGGCAACGGGGAGTCAAATTTACTGGGTATATAGAGAAGTATTCCTCAAAGGGTGTATCGTAGACGGGACACCCTGATGGATTCTGGATTTATCGTCTAGCGGTTCATGGGAAACAGATATACTCGTACCAGGACAAGTCGTATATCAATCAATCTCTCTCTCTCTCTCTCTCAGGGTGTACTGTAGACGAGACCGTGATGATTTGTGGACTAATCATCTGGCAGTACATAGGAAACGGAGACCGTTTATAGGGAACTAGCCGTAAATCAGTCAATCAATCAATCAATCAGTCTCTCTCTCTCTCTCTCTCTCTCTCTCACTCTCTCTCTCACACACACACACACACACACACACACACACACACACACACACACACACGTGAGCACCCATTTCTTCACATTGTTTTCTGACGCTGGCAAAACATTTTTACTAGAAATAACAGGATGAAGTCTGTACATTAAAATTATTTAAAAACACTTATGAACACTACGTCCGACACTGATTAATACCAAGCACTTATTTTACGATTAATTATTACTTTAACTTTGAGAATTTGCCTGCAATCACGTTCCCAGAGGGTGATGAATAGCTATGAGCTTGACAGAATTTTATTTGTCATCATTACTTCATAAAAATCAGTCACCAACAACCTTACTCTTATCCCTTCAAGTTTCAGTGCAATACCCTTTTATTTTTATTCTGGCTATCTCAAAAGAAACCTCGCAGTGAAAGCTTTATAACTACCAAGAAATAAAGGAGTTTACCAAAGATCATTAAAGTCCTGTATCGATAACATTGAAACCTAAGCGTTATCGGCGTACATCGGGTTCAAAGTGTTATTTTGTCCAATAAACAAATCACTGGTTAGGTTACTCAGGTATTGAAAAATAAAAATTGTGAAGGAGCGTCCCCTCCCCAGTGCCACTTGCGGACCCCACTCGCCGTCCGAATAAAAAAGCCATCTTTTAACCGGCCCGGCCCTCCCCAACGGCAAGGGTATACAGCTCGGCACAATAATGCACGTGTATTTCCCCCTGATGAGAGCCTGCGATCGGCGGCTGGGGTGAGCAGGAGGGGAGGGGAGGAGATGGGGAGTAACTGAGTGGAAAGGACGTGGGGGAGAAGGGACTTGGGGGAGGAGAGGGAGGAAGGAAACTGAACAATGAGAGAGGGGGATAAAGGGCTGGGGGAAGAGTGGACAGTGGGGATTCGGAGGGGAGAGAAGTGGAATGAATGAATGAAGGAAGGAAATGACAGGGCGGTGAAGAGGGAAAGGGGAATGGGGCACAAGGAGAGAGGAGTAGGGGTGAATGGGAGTGGGGGGAACGGGAATGGGAGGAAGGTAGGGAGGGAAGGAGGGAAGTTAGTACTGGAGTAGAGGGAAGATAGGTGTGTTGGGGAAACGCCGAAAGGAGAGTGCTTAGAAGGGAGGCAGGGAGGAGGGGGGGAGGGGTAGCTAGGGAGTGAGGAATAGATGGAGAGGTGAAGGGGAGGGGACGGGAGAGCATGGAGGGAGATGCAGAGAAAGGGGAGGAGAAGGGAGGGGTCTGGTGGAGGTGAGGGGAGAGGGAAGTACCGGGGAAAGGATGGGGGTACATAGGCTACATGTATGAGAGGAGGAGAGGGAGGGGGTACATCGCTGGGGTAGGGGGTGGGGGAAGGAAAGAATCTAAGCGTTCCCGTATTTCCATTGAGGCATAACACGGCAGGATAAATATACGGCCATTCGGGTGCGACAGATTTGTTGTGGCTGCCGTGGTGGGGGTGGGGGGAGGAAGGTTCGGTTCTTTGTCGTGTTTTGCTCGCCTCGATTGGGCCGAGATCGTCAGACGGGCCGGACATGCGAAGGGAGGACGGTGGCGAGATATAGAGATTTGTACCGAGATGGTACGAGGAAAGATGGTGGAAATATTCGTGAGATAATACATGCAGATACCAGAGAAATGGACAGACATGGTAGTTGTACCGAGATAATACGCTGAAAAATGTAGAGATAAGAAACAGTGATAGCTATTGTGATTGTTCTGTTCATAGTAAAGGTAAAATAGCAAATGACAGTTACCAGCTTTAGAGAGGGTACAAATTTTTCTATATGAGACGTGTGTCAAAACTGTAGAGGAACTGTCACAAGCTTATGTACGGCGCTTGGAATGCTACGAAAACAATGGTGAATGGTGGGAGAAAGATGTCGATAATCTGAGTCAGTACAACGACTATTTAGACGAGGTGTACAAAGCATATACATACGAAAAACAGAAGAGGACAATAGTGAAGGGAAGCTAACGGTAGTTTGGTATTATCACCACTATTTAAAAGAAGGCATGTACTTAATATAAATTTGTAACTACGAAATTGGCTGACGAAATAATGAAAAGATGGAAACGACAGTTTTATGTCGGTTCCAGACACTACTTTTTTTCACGAATGATGCACTGTGGTTTATACACACACACACACACACACACACACACACACACACACACACACACACACACACACACACTGGTGAGAGAGAGAGAGAGAGAGAGAGAGAGAGAATCATCACATACAAGAAATGTGCACAAATACAAGAAATGTACTCGTAGACTACCGAGTCAAAGGAGAGTACCGTTAGTAGGAACTACTACTGAATTATACAAAGTTGCACATATTTCGAAATTGTTAAAACCTGTTAGCAATGCAATTATCAAAGTACTACAGCTATAAGAATATGTCCTCGTTGCATTTTTCCTATTACGTCCAGAGATTATAAAAAAAAAAATGCCCAACAAAGTTCCATTCCTACCAGTGTCCAAATAAACATCTTGGCCAGTCTCCCATTGTACGGTATCAGCTGTATGGACCTTCTGAAACAAATTCCTTAACGAAGAATGGAAGAGTAGTGTCGATAGTTCACGAACAACACTTAATTAGATGTGATTATTATACACATTCTGAGATAAATGACGCTAATTACACAGTGGCTGGTAAACGGGACGACCATTTTTAGGAACAGTGTTTGCTTTAAAATTCGGGATGCATAGACAGAATCTGAACAGAATATTAAAATAAATGCGAAAACTACAGAGATTAATCATACAGAAATCACGATACCTTAAAGAATGGTGCCGAGAATATACTACGCATATTGAAGTTATCAATAGCATATATTACGCCTTGCATTATATATATTAAAGGTACCGACAGCTCAGATCTATAGTCGTTTCACCTTAAACTGGCCCTGATATTTGTCCCGTTGCGGCTCATTTCACGTAGCTCAGCTGTAGAATAAGACAAGACTGTGGCTCTACCTCCACCCCATAGCACTTCTCCATGACTAACATCATATTCAAATATTAATCTCTTTTCACAGCTTAGTATTCATGGCGGGGAGATGGCAATTTTAGGCCAAGTTAGAGGGGGCGGAGGAAGTGTAGTATTGCATATGGTTAGGAAGAATGAACAGAACAGTCCAAGATCTGAAGAGATGTCGAGTTCACGAGAAAAAAGGATGATCGATAGTATGAAAAATCTGTATTTAAATTAATGTAATGCATAAATTAAATATACTAGCAAATTACTGTACCAACAACATAAAGATGAATGAATGGTGTCGAGTCATTAATATTCGAAAAGAAAACTGATTGAATTTACAAGCCAGAAGCGATCTGAGAAGCAACATATATTTAGTACTGAAAGAATCGTAGCAACACAAACAACAAGTAAGGTACAGCACTAAAACAATATATAAACGCTATATAAGGATCGAGATACTGAAGAGAGTAGCATAAGAACATGAAGCGGTACTTAACGGCAGTACAGATAACATATAAGAATGGTATAGACATCATAAAATCAGCACTAAAATATAACACCAAGGTCGCACAAAATTAAGGGGATCTGAATAGCTTAGTGCTCGACCTGAACCCCAATGATGCAAGCGTCCGTGGTGAAATGGTATGGGTAATTTGGCGGGATTGTGTGCGTGGGTGCCGTGAGGTTTATAGCCGCGGTTCATATCAGTAATTAGATGCACTATATTGTGTGTGTGTGTGTGTGTGTGTGTGTGTGTGTGTGCGGAGGGGATGGTAGGATTGTGTGTGTGTGTGTGTGTGTGTGTGTGTGTGTGTGTGTGTGTGTGTGTGTGTGTGTGTGTGTGTGTGTGTGTGTGTGTGTGTCAATATTATGAAGTACAGCTGCATTCAACAGTTCTTGTACACTACTTCCAAATCGTTCACAGAATCTAAGATGGTTTTGCTCAACTACTCAGTAATTTTTAAAGGGTTGAAAGGAGCTCCACGTGCATGGGGATTACTAGTCGCAATTATAGTCTAACTGTATTTGCATAACTGGTTCTATACATTTTAGACATTTGTTTGTGAAGACTTGACTCGTAAGTGGTGTGCTCAAGTTATGTTCAGGAAAATTATTCATACTGTATATCCATTCCCTGTATTATCTAAGCCTCTTAAGGGAATTAAAGCAATGTCACATGAAACTACAATACTTTTCCGAAATCAATCATCCTAACCCAATCTCCCAAGTCGGTAAGAAAAACTGACGACGACGATGACGATGACGTTCAGGATAATTATGATGATTCTAATGATGATAATGGTAGAGATGACGATCGCGACGACGATGACGAGTTTACACCCTAAAACAGAACTGTCTCGTCCGTCCAGCAGGCAAGTACAGCCGTTCTATTAATGAAGGCAAGAGCTAAAACTGCCGTTAATAAGCAACGTTGCAGTGGACCCCTCTCAAAGTACAACCTGTGAGCTGGGTCCATGGCTTTGTTTACTGTCAATATGTGCCTGTCTGCTCAATATGGAGGCAAAGGAGAATGAGACAGAATGAAAGCTGAGAGGCAAACGAGAATGAAACAACGAAAAGTAGCAGGCAATGGAAAATGAGACATAGCTGAGAGGTAAAGGAGTGCGAGACAGAACGAAAGTTAAAGGTAAAGGAGAATGAGACTATGAAAGATGAGAGGAAAAGGAAAAAAGAGACAGAATGAAAGCTTTGAGGCAAATGAGAGACAGTATGAAGGCTGACAGGCAGAGAAGAATGAAACAATGAGAGATGAGAACAAAGGAGAAAGAGACAATAAGAAAGCTGATGGGCAAAAGAGAAAGACAACGAAAGATGTGAGGCAGATAAAATGATAACTGAGAGGCAAAAGAGAATCAAAGACAACGAAAGTTAAGGTCCCTATGCTCATTGCTTTAGGAGATATCGCAAAACCTGTTCCTCAGATATTTATTTTGCACACTACATCTTACTATTCTCTCGTATCTTGCTAATGCAAACTACGACAATATTAACCCTCTCGTGGTTGGATTAACTCCAGTATTCTATTACTGCTAATCTCAGACAATCGTTACTGTGCAGAAAATGTGTCACTGGAGTATTTTTAGTTAAAAAGCCAAAAATAATTTACAATATTTTCAAATAAGTCGCTTGGGAAGAGGTGCTACAAAGTCTCCTGTGCCAACGACAATAAGGCTGATTGAGGGAAAGCGCTGGCTGATGGGGTATGCGACCGGAGCGTGTATTTATGCTCGGGAAATATGCCTGCCTTGTAAAGTCTCGGGTCACCGTTGGGCATAATGCAACGCCAGTTAGCTCACCAAAAAGTTACAGCAAATGAGTGGTTTCCATCGTCCCGAGAGGAGGTACTGCAGGTGGGCCCTGGTACTGCTATGGGAGTGACGAGCGGCTACGGCCCGGCAGCTGGCCTTGCACAACACGTCCAGACGGGGAACTCAACCACCTTTACCTAGCGAAGTCCGGGCTGAGACTACAACTCAGAAATATCTCCAATACGCAGCTCATCCTCTTTAAGGCTGTGTCTTTTCTCTCTGCACCTCACCATATGGAAATACCTTGTTCCAACCCTGGCAAGGTGATACCTGCCACACGCAGGCGTCTGTTTGCTGGTGTTCGCAGGGTCTCCTCGGCCTAAAAGACCAGGGAAGAACCACCACCACAACAATAACAATACAACAGCAACAACAGGGATACTGATACTAAATGAAACAATTGATGATAAAGCAAATGTCGAGAGAGGCAGTAACTAAACACAGCATTAAAGATGAAGGAAGGACAATAACGAATAATATAGCTGATAAGGGGTTACAAACACAATTATCAAAATAATATACAACAATAATTATAAAGAAAGCGGTATATAACCACATGGACAATATGGAAGTTTGAGCAGCAAGTGATGAGGCAGGAGTATAAATGAAATTATAATAATTTAGTCGCTTAAAATTGACGAGGACGACTTATGAAGTAATTATTATGAATGATGAATGACACTACACACTGACTAGGACGATGATAATGAGGAAACGATTATGAACGATAAATGACACAACAAACTGACTATCTGACGTTTACGAAGAGATGATTATGAATGATAAATGACACTTCAGACTGACTAGGACGACGATAATGAGAAAATGATAATGTAATGATAAATGACGCAACAGACTGACTAGGATAAAGGCAATGGTGTCACAGTGATTGGGCAGCCATTATTGAAATATAATGATTACAGGTTGGTGGTAGGTGGGGATGCTCACCATCCACTCACTCGATGTAGTGCTATATTCGTGTGCCTGCCCTTTCCTCTCTTCTTTCATTCTTCCACTTCTGTCTTTCTTTCCATCATTCTTTCCTCTTTCTTCTGCCTACGGATGACTCTACAATGAATGACAAGCCAAATGGTTTCATGTACACAAGGAAACCATTTACTATGCTTGGTGGTAATTATATATCCAAATAAGGGCGCCTGGTGGTTTAGTGAGTAAATAAGGTGCTCCAATCGGATTAAGCCAGTGCAGGTTTATATCCAAGGGGCGGTTGGGGTTTATTGCTTACGTAATGCCACTCAGGGATGAATGAGGCTGGTCACTTTCATCTTAAATATCTGGACCAACTTGCTTAGCCCCGCGCTCCTACGCTTCTCATGGGGCAACACTGGACTGGATGATGAATAGATGATGAATGAATGAAAGAACAAAGGCTTGTGCACGTGGGCAAAAGGGAGACATTACAGAAAAGGAAAATGATGGTAGTAAGAAAAAGATAATGGGCGACACTAATGATAGATCAATGAGGGAAAATTATACTCTGATCAATGACGGAGGAAAATTATGTTCTAATCAGTGGAGGTGGAAAATTATGCTCTGATCAATGGAGGAGGAAAATTATGCTCTGATCAATGGAAGAGGAAAATTATGCTCTGATCAATGGAGGAGGAAAATTATGCTCTGATGAATGGAGGAGGAAAATTATACTCTGATCAATGGAGGAGGAAAATTATGCTCTGATCAATGGGGGAGGAAAAATATGCTCTGATCAGTGGAGGAGGAAGATTATACTCCGATCAAGATAAAAATTGTACTCTGATCAATGGACGAGGAATATTATATTCTGATCAGTGGAGGAGGAAAATATTATTCTCTGATCAATGGAGGAGGAAAATCTGATCAATGCAGGAGGAAAATTATATTCTGATCAATGGACGTGGAAAATTATACTCTGAACAATGCAAGCGAAAAATTACGCTCTGATCCATGGAGAAGGAAAATTACACTCTGATTAATATAGGAGGAAAATTAAACTGATTATGTTAACAGTTAATGACAATAATTATGATGATCCACAGTGTCTGGATAAGGAAAACCAAAGCAAAGAACACCGAGACAGAAAAATAATTATCAGTGACAGGTAAGTTCATTTTCATGCTTTCCATACGTAGGGACCCAGGGCTAGGTTACTGTTGTCCAATACAGAGGGTGGTCCGTAAATAGCGCCTACTAGAAGCTCACGCCATAATATCTTGTGCGTTGCGGAGACAGCTCAGTCGGCTAATGTGGGCGTGACTGTGGCATTCTGAGAAGGAAATGAGTAAATAATGCAGGGTTATACATATAACAGTGATCCGACCTCACAACACAAATGAAATCCCCCAGTGGAGTGAAAGTGGAGTGTTTTATGGACCACCCTGCATTTAAAAGTGAATAACCAGTCTACACTCCCTGGTGGCATTACATGATCGAAAAAAAAAAAAAAGGAAAAAAGGAAAATCGTCACTCCGTGTGTTGTCATCCAACCACTTGAACACAGGGAGATGGTGCTGGTACGGTGGTTGCGAGGAAAACAATAAGCAGTGAAACACTGAATTATGAAGATACTTTTGTTTGTGTCTTGATGGTCAATATGAAGATCAAAGCAGGGAAAAAAAAAAAAAAGATGCAGCGTAAGCAGATATATGAAATCAGCAGTATGTGAAGACGCCCACCATCCACTCACCTGACCTAATGTTACCTTCAGGTGTCTAATTATATACCGACAATCCATTTGGCTTCTTGTAGCCCAGGAAACCATTTAATACGCTGAGTGGTAACCATGTCTGAGGACATTAATCTGCGCATAAACGCCGCGCGAAAACCAAATAATAAATCAAAAGTGTGTGTATTAGCAAAACGCAACGCACCCATAACCGCATTTCACGAACAAAGCCATGGCAGGAGCACAGGAGTGGACAAATCGTTCCCTCAGATTGGAATGTCGGCTACTGTAACCCACTGGTTACGTGTGCAGAGTTTTGTTTAGAACTGCAGTCACGATACGCAATGTTATCACACACACACACACACACACACACACACACACACACACACACACACACACACACACACACACACACACACACACACACACACACACATATATATATATATATATATATATATATATATATATATATATATATACAGTACATGCAAACTCAACGTCAATAGTATAGCTGATAGTCATAGCCTTCTCTTAAAAACAGATAAATACGTCTTCTTTGCTTTCCCTCGCACTTCTCCCCATTCCCTTCTCTTCCCCACTTAACTGTTATCTTCCCTTCTCTCCCTCCTCATCCTGCCAACATTCACGTCCCTCCTCCAACTCTTCCTCTTCCTCACGTCCCTCCTCTAACTCTTCCTCTTCCTCCCTGTCTCCCTCTTATCTAATTTTTTTCCCCTCCCTGTGTCCCCAACCTTCCTCCATTCTAACAATCTCTCCCATCTACCCCCGATTCTTTTCTCGTCAGCTCTCACTGTTCTCCTTTCCTCAGTGTATGTCTGTTCCATCTCCACACAATATTCCCTCCTTCCATCTCTTTTTCGTCCACCTCCTCCCGCTCTTTCTCCTTCAAATCTTGTTCCTTCCTGTTTTTCTTTCCTTGTCTTTAATTCATAGAATAGTTTTGTTAGGCATAACTTTCCCTACAACAAACAGCCTCGTAGGGAGCAAGAGGTATGTTGCTGTTTGTTTTCTTTTGTACTCATTTGTACTCCTCCTTCCCCCTACCTCTCTCCCTTCTCGCTCTCTCTAACCAATCTCTGTCTCATACATCTCCACTCAATTGTTTTGCTTTACCTCTCTTCCTTTCTTCCTTTATTCAACCTCTTCCCTTTTCCATTCCAAATTCTACTTCCATCCTTATAATCTCCTCCACCTCAATTCTCTGCTCCCATTATTTTCTTTCGAACAATATCTACTTTTCCCCCTTGTCAGTCTCCCTCCCTTTCTTCCACCATCTCCCGCCTCCAATCCCAAGAGTTTCTCCCTTTTCTCCTCTCCCTGTATTGTACTTTCTTTGGCTCTCTTTCTCTCGCATATCCCCTGCCTGTCTTCTCTTGTTGATCACACTTCTTTCTTTTACCCATATTGCCCTCTCTGATCTCCCCAACCTCTCTCCTTTAGCGCATTTCTCTCTTTTCTCTCCTTTTCTATCTCCCAGTTCTCTCTCCATCTGTTTTTCCTTATTTTGTCACAATCTCCTCCTTCTCCCCCCTTATCGTCCTATTCTCCTTCGTTCCTTTCCTCTCTTGTCTTATATCCCCAGCCTCTCTCCCCTTACCTTTCCATTCTCCCTCCATCCCCTCGCCCGTTATTGTCTCCCAATCCCCTCTTCCCCCTTAATTCTTTTATCTCCCTGGTCCTACCTCTTTCTTTTCCTAGTCTTTCTTACATCTCTATCCTCCCTTCCTTTATCTCCCCGCCCTTCCTCTTCCCAACTATCTCTCTCCTCCTTTCTCATCTGTTATCTCTCCATCCTCCTCCTTCCTCTCTACGTCTCCCTCCTCTTATCCCTTCTCTTATCTCCCCATCCTCCTCCTTCCTCTCCTCATCTCTCTCCCCTTTTCCCCTCTCTTATCTCCCCAACCTCCTCCTCCTTCCTCTCCACTATCTCTCTCCTCTTTCCCCTTTTCTTATCTCCCCATCCTTCCTCCTCTCTACATCTCCCTCCTCTTCTCCCTTTTCTTATCTCCCCATCCTCCTCCTCCCTCCCTGCCGCCTCCTCCCCGAAGCCTTAATCAAGTTTAAAATGGCTTTGTGATTGTCGGACCAAACACGACTCTGCTGAAACATCATTGACAATACAGAACCGCATTATAGGGTGAACCGACCGTGAACCTCTGATGGCCTTCCATTGGGGGGGCCGGGAAAATAAATAAAAG
>NC_137064.1:29235573-29300573 GCF_032717465.1 Coenobita brevimanus | reverse complement strand
ACCAAAAGCCATATTTTTCACACAGACCTATCGCTATCCGCTACTTCACACAATTATACAAACAAACGATTCCCGGAAATACCTACCAAACAACGATGCCTCACAATAAATGTTGCTAAATGCACACACATCAAGGCGGTTCGTTACAAACGGAAACCATTTAAATTTATAAGCATGTTGGAGCCTTTAAAAACGAAAAATCTTTTCACAATCATACCAAAAATGTGTAACTTAAAACCGTTCCATACAATGCATAGTTAATGATTAAAGGTCTTCACAACAAAAACGTTCCATCATACCCAAAACTTTCAAGAAACTTTCCTTACCGACTTATCAATATAACTATAATAAGTGAATAAACGTATAAATAAGCATTTTCAGACTTACCAAACAAGGAAAAATAAAGTAAAAACATCCCTCCCACACAGCAACCAATACACACCCACCCTCACACTGCGCCACCAAGAAACGTTCGCTGACACAGACTTACACATTAACGTTAACTAGCAACAATTTACCAATAAACGTTCGCTACAATGACGTCAATCAGTCGTATCTATTAAAGGGAAAAGAGCTGACTACATCTCGTTTTGTAGGAATAGACAGATACGCTCAATGATATAAATTCGACCGTCTGTGGGAGTAGGCAAACTTGGATGAGAACGAACAGGAGAAACTATCGGTATCTGTATTATCTTTTCTATTAATTTCCTGTCCCTCTCTTTTATCACTTTTCTGTCATACTCACTTACTTTATCAATATATGTCCCCTTCCTTTTCACCACCTCTCCTCTACTTAAGCTTCCCATGCATTTATTTTTACTCTTTCTCTTAGCGTATTATCAGTACTTCTCATTCTTGCATTCCTCCTCTTCTCCTTCCCTTTTTATTCCTTCTCCATATGTCTCTCTTCCCTCTAACCTCTTTTCTCACCAACTCACTTTTATCATTATATCACTTCTCGTTACCCATCTTCCACCCTCCTCCCCAATCTCTTTCCTCCCCCTTAATATTGCTTTTTTTTCACTTCTAGTTCCTCTTCTTTCCTTCACTTCACTTTTGCTCATTTCTCTTAATCCCACTACTCTCCTCCATTTCACACCTTATTTTCATAGTCCTTCACCTTTCTCGCCGTCTATTCTTTTCCTCTTACTAAGTCCTTCACTCCTTTTATTGATTTTTTTTTTCTCGACTTTGCCTTATACGCACATCCATTTATCTACCTTCTACTCTCTTCCTACCCATTTCCCCCCTTATCTTCATCAACATTATTTATTCTTCATTTTCCTTCCTCTTTCTTTCCATGAATCCTTCCCTTTCTTCTCGTCTTCAACTTTCTCATTTCTTTATACAACCAAACCTCAATATTTTGGCAATCAATATCCTTCGTTTCCATTCCGTTCAGCTTTCTTCATCTTTTTCCTTCCATCTCTTCCATGTTACTTACCTCTCTATGTTTTCCATCCCTTGTCATCTCTTACGCTCATTCCCGATTCCACGTCACACTCCACCTTCAATCCCATACCTTATCTTTAACCTCAATACCACTATCAACCCCATTTCTCTCCTCAAACTAATTACTCACTTCCAACCCCACTCACAGTTTTACTCCACTTCACACGTCTAACTTCTCTTCATCCCTCATTTCAACCTCACTCCACTCCTTATCCTCAACCCCAGTTTAATTCCAATCCCATGAAACTCTTCAACTTCACGCCTACCTTCAACCCCACTACCTACCTCCACCTTCACTCTTCAATTTCAAAGCTACTCCTAACTCCAACCTCACTCTTATCTCCAACTCTACTCCGTTCATCATCTTTAACTCCAGTCCAAAGTCCAACCTCACTGCTGACTCAAATCCAAACCACACCCCGACCTCACTCCAATCCCGCTCACTACTCATCTCCAACCACTTTACTCATATCCAGACCCTACTTCCAACTCACTCCAACCCCACACACTACCCATTTCCAAGTCCACTACCAACTCAAATTCCAACTCTACAGTATTTCCCACATCTCAGCTCTAACCTCACTTCACCACTCACCTCTAACTCCACTCCTAACTCACTCCAACCCCACTTACTACCCACCTACAACCCCACTGCACTCCTCACCTTCAACCCCACTCCCCCACCCTCTCCCAACCCCCTGCCAGCAATAAAGAAATACCGATGGCACGTGTAATTGAACTTGTGCTGAGGTGGGCGCTGTCTGGTGAGGGTGGGGGGTGGGTGGTGGCGGGCAGGGCGGGTCTTAGCGTGTCATTCCCGCACAACTTTTACACAATATCACGTTTGCCTTCCCCGGGACCCAACTGATGAAAATATGGAAGTGAGGGGGACAGGAGAGACCATATACGTGTGAAAGGGAAACGAGATAAATGGATATAAAAAGGAAACGTGAGAAACGGAAATTATTATACACTCTGTGAAGGGTAAAAATGATCGTGATAAACTACAGGCTATATATGAAAAGAAAAAAATGGCAGAGGGGAAGCGAAAAAAAAATGTATATGCAAGAATAAAACACTGCATACAAAAAAATAAGGAAATTATTACACACACAGATAGATAGATAGACTGATAGACAGATAGATATAGATGCAGATATGAAAGGTAAAACTAGGCTGTATAACCCATCTAATCAGATGTGGTGGTTCCTCTACATCAAGCTAAAATCGTGCCGCTAGAAATTTAAGGAAAAATGTAAGGCTATTTCTAAAGAGAATGTAGTATGTCGAGACAACATATGAAGAAAAAGCCGACTATGGATAAAAGGGAAATAAGTATCTGAGAGGGTGAAATGAAGGTGCAAGATGAACCGAAATCGTACATTAACTCTACTGTAAATGAGAGAGAGAGAGAGAGAGAGAGAGAGAGAGAGAGATACTGTACAGAGATGATACTAATACTGTGAGAGAAAAGTACTGACAAGGAGAGTCTGGAAGAACTGACGTTTACGAGAAGAGGATGAGTTGGGTCAGGTTGTGGTTGTGGTGGTGGTGTGGTGTGGGGGGGAGCTTGAAAATACTGCCTAGCACAAGCAGAAGACACAGATGAAGAGTGGGAGGATGGGGAGGGCGGGGTGCTTACTTTTGGCTTCTTTTTCCCTCTGATTCAGCTCCCGGTACATATGTAAGAGTTTTCATATATATTCTGGTTTGTTTGTTTTTTTTCCTCTCAGTCACTTCCTAGTACGTATTTAAGAGCCTTTACATCGATTTAACCATCACAAGTACAAAAGAAACATGGACAGTAGTGATAACAATTAAAATGTACAACAGGAAAAACATATTAATTACGAAATAGTGGTAAAATCAAGCTGGCTATGGAGTACTGCAACAGAAACAGAGTCGAGGGAAAATAAGTAATAATGGTTTTCTTAATTACCAGCGGAGACATAAAAAATAAATAAATACGAACAATTCAGCCACAAAAAATATGGACGGCAGTGAGTCAGCCCTACAACCAACACATCCTTGGGAGAAAAATAATCCGAAAATAAATACCGCTTTAACTACAAGAGAGGAAACGAGAATGAGAAGGAGGAGGAGGAGGAGGAGGGAGACGAGGAAGAGTCCACAAATTGAAGGTTATAGTGCCCCATACGTTTGCCCAACACGGAATTATATCACATTGGTAAACGACCCGGAAGGACCATCGATCCAGCAATGGGGGCGGGAAGGGGATTGACGGATTTTTACCCTTGTGTCGCCCGGGATTAAGGTTGAAATTCTGCCGCCGCCTCTCTCCACACAAGTCCCACTGCTTACTTGTTTTAATTATGCCCGGGTTTATGACGCGAGTTTTAATATACAAGGGAGGACGCACGGGTGGGCTGCTTCGCCTCAAATGGGCATGCAAAGGCCTTATAAAACAGCGTTATTAGACTAAAGTTGGAATGGTGTGGGGGAAGTGGGGTAGAGTAGGGCTGGGTTAAGGGAGAGGAGAGGGATGAGAGGACAGGGTGGGACACGGTGTGGGAGAATAGACAGAGAGAGGATGAGAGACAGGGGTAGGGTAAGGAAGGAAAAAGAGGACAAGGAATAAAAGTGTACAGAAGATAAGGGTGTGGAGGGTAAATGAAAAGAAAGGAAAAGATGCGATCAGATGGGAAGGGAAGGGAAAAGAACGGACGGGATGGGATGAAGGATATGAGAAGAGATGAGATGAGATGGGATGGGATGGGATGGGATGGGATGGGATGGGATGGGATGGGATGGAAAGGGAAGGGAAGAGAAGAAAAAAGAAGGGATAGGAAAGAAAAATACATAGAAGGAAAGGGAAAGAAAACGAACGGAAAATAAAAGAAGCTATGGGAAGAAATGGGTGGGAAGATGAAGTGTGGGTAGGGATGGGTAAGAACAGAAAAAATAAGGGGAGGAAAGGGGAAGGGAGGGGGAAGGCAGGGTGTGTAGGGGGAGATTTAGAATGAAGGAAATGATAGGGGTGTCCGCGAGAATGAAGGCAAAGGAGAGAGAGAGAGAGAGAGAGAGAGAGAGAGAGAAATACCTGACTGAATAAAGCAATTCTTGGAATGAAGGGAAGAAAGAAAAGGGAAGATGGGATACTTAAGTACGAAAAACGTGAGGAACAAGAACTTGGGGGAAGAGGCGGGAAGGGACTGGAGAAAGGTGTGTGTGTGTGTGTGTGTGTGTGTGTGTGTGTGTGTGTGTGTGTGTGTGTGTGTGTGTGTGTGTGTGTGTGTGTGTGTGTGTGTGTGTGTGTGTGTGTGTGTGTGTGTGTGTGTGTGTGTGTGTGTGTGTGTGTGTGTGTGTGTGTGTGTGTGTGTGTGTGTGTGTGTGTGTGTGTGTGTGTGTGTGTGTGTGTGTGTGTGTGTGTGTGTGTGTGTGTGTGTGTGTGTGTGTGTGTGTGTGTGTGTGTGTGTGTGTGTGTGTGTGTGTGTGTGTGTGTGTGTGTGTGTGTGTGTGTGTGTGTGTGTGTGTGTGTGTGTGTGTGTGTGTGTGTGTGTGTGTGTGTGTGTGTGTGTGTGTGTGTGTGTGTGTGTGTGTGTGTGTGTGTGTGTGTGTGTGTGTGTGTGTGTGTGTGTGTGTGTGTGTGTGTGTGTGTGTGTGTGTGTGTGTGTGTGTGTGTGTGTGTGTGTGTGTGTGTGTGTGTGTGTGTGTGTGTGTGTGTGTGTGTGTGTGTGTGTGTGTGTGTGTGTATTTGCTGCTGTTGTAGTTCTTGCGATTGCTGCTGTTGTCACTGCGGTTGTTGTTGTAGCTCATCTGAATCCAAACCCAAGGGACTGCAGGCTGACGCTACCCTTCTCCTGCAGTGCATCCTCCTCCTCCTTTACGGGGTTGTGGTTGAAGATGAGGAACGTCTGTATAACTGGGTAGCTCCACTGCCCAGATATATCGGTGCCACCACATGAAGGCCTCTCTCTCTCCAGCACCTGTGAGTTAGAAGGGTAAACAGAATAGCCACAGTGGGCACAAAAGGTAAAACTCCACAATGGGTGAGTACAAACGCTTTCTATGGCCTTCACTTATCCACACGTCATAAATCTCGGCACCATGAGATGTAAATTATCCGTACAATGGCAGTGGACTGGCCTTGTAAAATCTTAAAATATAGGTTCATTTTTATTAACGCTGATTGATTTATGAGCAGAAATCTGGCGTGGACAACTCTTCAGATGCAATTCAAAGTGGCCTAAGCAATAACACAGAATTCAAAGAGTTCTGAATGTTGAAGGCCTGTGTATTTTTTTTTTCTCCGATATCAAAATTGTCATGGCGTCTTAAGTTTTTTCATCACCGTTATAGCTACAGGTAGGTGGAAACAGACAGACTGACAGGCAAACACAGTCAGAGATAATAATGCAATAATAGTATCCTCCAAACCTCTTGAATTATATGACCTTTCTAACTGGCTTAGTCTTACCCTCTCTACGCTCTTATAATCAGATGGCATACTTTTCTAGCTACAAGGGATACGTACAGCCTACATTAAACCACGATCGGAACTAAATCGAATAAAACTAATGTTGGTTCAATCAAAATATATAAGTTCTCTACCGAATGCAAGGATGGCCACGGGCTGTTGTGTTGTGGGTGTGGGAAGCTCTTTACCACCACTCCCTTACCAATATCCAGGGTGGTCTATATACTGCAACCCCAAGCTAACTCTGTGCTGCGGAAACGGCCCAGTCTGCTGATATGGGTGTGCGGAAGGGTCATCTACGTATGTTGAAATTATAAAGGGTTATATAGGACTACAGTAGTTATCCTCCTATCTTATATTTACTAGAGAACTTTCACCTATGATACACAAAATCGTATGGTTGCACAAAGAGTGATATTGAAACTTCATTTATCCCTTCTCTATGACGACTCCCTCAACGCTGAATCAAATTATCTGGAGTGAAAAAAAAAAAAATCTAACTGTAGACCGTACTGCACACGTGAAAGGTTACTCCCGGTATGCTATCTACCAAGTTACTTCCAAAAACCGCATCCTGTCAGGGGCAACCTATGTGAAAGTGGACAATATGATAGTTTTTGCTGCCTTTGTCCCTAGTACGGTGTTGTGATTTTTTTTTTCTACACTCCTGGCCTTCCAAACTACTTAAGGTATTATGCTCACCCTTCCATATTTACTGATCAGTTCAGGAAGATAATGTGAGGGTCTGACAGTTTCCATGCAGTAAGGAGACAATCAGAAGAACGGCAGCTTTGATTACTACCCTTCGACTACAATAAATTTCCATCAGAATACTACGCGCAACCACTCATGTTATATCAAAGTCCTCAATTGTACTGCTGTGCGAAGTGTAACACAGCGAAGAAAACTCCCCAATTAAGAGTGATTCGTCCAAGATTCAAACTCGGTTTCTTTCACATGCGAGATGGACGCGCAAACCACACCACGATTGGCTCCCTCAGCAACAACTGTCCCTGATTTTGAATTTCTGCATATACAGATCTCGTATGGTTATGACAGTCTCGTGATTCTGTAAAGAAACAGATGAGCCTGACTCTATGCATGTAAGGAACTCTCCAGGTTTTGAGTTTCTATACAGCGAAAAGGCAGTATATCTTGATTGCATGTGCATATCTCTCAAATTAAAAACTTTTAGACAATTTAGAAGAATAAGCAACTGTGACTCTAATTATATATATTTCTGGAGGCTTTGACTCAGTACTGAAGACCTCAACTGTTCGTAGTTATACATCTTTATACTCTGACATAAATTTGAGGCAGTCCATAAGAACAGCCGACTCTTCACGTGCACGCCATACCTGTCTTGGTTTGGTCAAAATCTTGAGACGGAAAGTGCCATCTGACCATGAATGTACTGCAATGAGAAAGGAAACAAGAAGCTTCCCAAAGTCTGACAAATACATAGCGGAAAAACCGAACCATCCGAAACACACACCAGCGGAGATAGGGTTTTCATTGTATATCGCCAGCTCTAAATTTTCTTCAGACGGGACTGGGGAGACCAAACCTATGACGGATTTCACTTCCATCTCTGTATGTCATCTTGTAATTTGGCAGGAGTCTGAGGCAGGAGTTCATTTTATTTTTATGAAGAAGTAATTATCGGAGAACCTTCACCTGGCCAGTAACATACCCGACAGCGAATTCTCTCTCTCTCTCTCTCTCTCTCTCTCTCTCTCTCTCTCTCTCTCTCTCTCTCTCAGATAGATATACATTGGGTTGGGTTAGGTTAGGTTAAGTAAAGGAAGGTCATGCTGTTTGGCTAGACTAGGATAAGTGAGGTTAGGCAGCAGATTTCCGAACTGCAGTCGAGTTGGACGGTTTTTCTTTGTCTAAGTTACATTAGGTTATATTAAGACTGTTAAGAGTTAAATCAGATTAGATCAGTGTTTCTGGGTGGGTTAGGTTTCATCAGGTTAGGTTTTTAAAAAAGATTAGGTTAGGTTTGGTTAGTCTGCAAGGGTTAACTAACTTAGGGATAGGTCAGGCTGTCAGGATTACGTGAAGTGTCAGGTTAAGTTAGGTTAGGTTGCGTTAAGTCAATCCGTGAGGTTAGGTTAATTAGTTTAGGCTAAGTTATGTTAGGCTATTCTCTTAGGGTTAGGACGGGCTAGAGATAAAGTAACAGCATTTCAACTTGGGAGGGGAGTAAGCTACTTAGCACGCAGTGAAGAATTGGCTTCCAGTATGGAAATATGCCACCCAGTGCAGACTGCAGTTATGTATATCATATTTTTGTTTTGTGCTAAATTTGATTTCCCTGGATGATTACCCCTCCATTTTTTATTTCTTAACTCTAACGTAACCTTAACTAACAGATTTACCCAACTGACTAAGAAACTAACCTAACCTGATATTTGGGAAGCAAATTAAGCCTAATATAGACCTTCCTGACTAAGAAAAAGTTAAAAAATGGTACACGGAACGGAAATCAGCCACCCGGTGGAGGTGACGCCATTCTTGGTGCCAGGCCTCGAGAGGTGTTTGCCTCAGTGGATACTAAAAATATAATTATCTGTAACTGTCAATCTCACCAGGCTCTCTACTAACTTTCGCCAAGATCATCATCAGCCTGACAATTTTTTTTTTTTCCTCCCAGCAAGTACCAATCTCTACTGACCCACTTCAAATTTTCACGGCTTCATATCCCCCCCTCCCCCCACTAAAGAACAAAAGGAAGATAAAAACAAAGGTTAATAAGAGACCAGAGGGACCTTCATCGTGCCAGCTGGTTATTGACTCTTGAAGAATTCGCCACAACAGTATGAGAAAAATATGTCTGTTCCATTTGGTTGCCTCAGCCACTGGATGCAACGAACGTAACCGAGATATTATTTTAGTTAACGACACAGGTCGAAGTAACTCTCATACAGTCAAAGGATTACAGCACAGGCCCTGACTGCATCCAACACCAACCTTTCCCGTTCTTACTAGGGTATCGTCAGGCATGAAATTCGATGAGCTTTAGTTATGTGGTAGGACTAATATACTGTGTATATGTGTATATATATATATATATATATATATATATATATATATATATATATATATATATATATATATATATATATATATATCGAAGAGCCGTGTTGTTTGTTTGTTTGTCCTTCAACCACTGCCAAACTAAGGCCAGAGACCCAATGACCCATATATATTCCGAATCAGGACGACACAAGGATGGTTTTAGGGGGGTCAAAATTCAGATCTGGGTCACTTATCCAATTTGAGCCCAGTGTCCGGAATAATGGAAAGAACTGCGACTTTTCAAGTCTTCATGAAGCAGGGAAGCCCCGGGTAGGGACCTATGAGCTTCGCAACTATGAGCCGATAGGCGGAGGGCGGTACACTTAGTACCCACCCAGTGCCATGCCTTGCCCAGCACCCCTGGGATCCAGTGGGTTAATGACTGGAAAACCTATCGGTCTCTTTATCCCATTGGAGCCCAGTGTCCGGAATATTGGACAGAACTGGGACTTTTCAAGTCTTTATGAAATAGGAAGACCCGGGTAGAGACCTATGAGCTTCGCGACTATAAGCCGATAGGCGGAGGGCGGTACGCTTAGTACCCACCCAGGGCCATGCCTCGCCCAGCACCCCTGGGATCCAATGGGTTAAGGTCACCGGTACAGTGTTCACCTTTTTGGCCCTGGCAACGCCAGGTACCCCTGCAGCCCAATTTTTGGCATGGAGACTCGCATGACTTCCAGTTCGGACATGGCTGTGTGCAGTTGACCTCCGAGGCTAACTGAGGTCACTGGTCGGAGGTCATTTGAGGTCACTGGTAATGCAGGCTCGAACGACTGGATTCCTAGACCTCTTATAATCCTCTTCAAAAACAATAGATGTACAAGGTCCTTTTGGAGTGGAATGAAAGACTGAATTAGAACAAACAGGATTAGAGCGTTCGCCTTTTTGGCTCATCGAATTTCTTGCAACCACGACTTAGAATTCGAGTTGAGGATGTAGTCGTTCCCTCAGATGAAAATGATATTAAAAAACAAAATTACAATTTTCTTTTGAAACAAGGACTTTTTTTTTTTTTTTTTTACCATGAAGGACAAGACAGCACCAAAGCCGGGTCGTAATAACTAGACGCCAATTCACGAATAAACTTTCGATCAAATCCCTGTTTATTCTTGGAGGAACAATAAGATAAGAAGAATGCAAAAGATTTCTCATGCTTTTTGGTTTTCCTACAAAAAACAGCTTTGGTTGACAGGTAAGATACATTTTATTATCATTATTATTATTATTATTATTATTATTATTTAGCTGACAAAGATCCTCAACACCCTTCAGCTCAGCCGATGACCAAGGGCTGTCAGGATCGGTTTAGCCTCTAACTAAAGACCCATTCCTACCTCAAAACTAAGGTTATGCGAATTTCATGCAACCACGACTTTGAACTCATGTTGTGGAAGTGTCCTAGCTCTATCACGTCAAAACAAAAAGAATATAGGTCAAGACGTTATCACACCTGACCTGTCCTTGCAGATATAGCTACTGGAGGGGAAGGGGAAAGGAGAGGAGGTCAAGCGGGGCTCATAGGGTTAGAAAGCGCTTTGGTGGTTCGGTTTGTTTCGTGCTGGACCCACACCTGCAAGATGTTGTGTGGTGGATACGAATCCCACCGACTGCCACTGAGCTTGTGGGACGCTCACAAGCTGACGCCGTGTTTGCAATATTATATAACCAAATCTACACCATACTGCTCTCAACTTCAACTGCCTTCTCATTCATCATTTGTGCTTTATGTCTGTCCCACCCTCAAAACTCCCCGATTACTTGCTAGGGTCAGCAACAGCAACATCTCCCTGCCCTAACAGAGGCAGGGGATGCAGGTTTGCGTATCAAAGAGGATCTGATACAATTCTCCAGAGGATGTGGCCATGTCATCTTCATCACCTTTATTCCTTCTCTGCCTCCTGTTTCACAACTTTCCTACTTTCTCCTTCACTCCTTTCCTACCACCACTTTCACTCCTTTCCTCCTGGCACTTTCACTCCCTCCCTACCTCCACTTTCACTCCTTTCCTACCTCCCCCTTCACCCCATTCCTACCTCCCCCTTCACTCTCTTCCTACCTCCCCCTTCACCCCATTCCTACCTCCCCCTTCACTCTCTTCCTACTTGCCCCTTCACTCCCTTCCTACCTGCCCCTTCACTCCCTTCCTAATTGCCCTTTCACTCCCTTCCTACCTGTCCCTTCACTCCCTTCCTACCTGCCCCTTCACTCCCTTCCTACCTGCCCCTTCACTCCCTTCCTACCTGCCCTTTCACTCCCTTCCTACCTGTCCCTTCACTCCCTTCCTACCTGCCCCTTCACTCTCTTCCTACCTGCCTCTTTACTCCGTTTATTCCTTCCCAACCTCCTCCTCCTCCAAGTCCACTTCTTTCCAACTACATCTCTTCCTTACCCCCTCCTCCATTTTTTACCAACTTTTTCCCTCATTCCTTATCGCCTTCCAACTTCACTCCTCTACCTGCCTCCTGAACTCTTTTTTTATCTTCTCTCCCATTCATTCTTTACCTCCTCCTTCATTCCTGCTCTATCTCCCTCCTTGTTTTATCTCCAACTACTCCCTCATTCCTTCTCCAGCTACTTCCTCATTCCTTCTCCATCTACTCCCTCACTCCTTCCCTACATCATCCTAAATTCTGCTCTTATTTTATCCTTCATTCCTCTCCTACCAAAACCTCAAATCCGGCTCTACCTCCTCTCTCACTCCTTCTCTAACTCCATCATTCATTTTCTTGTCTCCTCTCTCATTCTTTGATACCATTCTCCCTCATTCCTTCAACAAATTCCCTCTCACTCCTCTGTAAATCTATTCTCCCTTCCGTCTCTGCCTCCTCTCTCATTCCTACCTCCCCCATCATTTCTTCTCTATATTTTCCTTCACTGCTGCCTTCTCTACATCCTCTCTCCCTTCTTCCCTACCATCAACTTCACTCTCAACCTTCAACCTCGTTATTCCCTACACACTTCTTAGTTCCTTCTTTCTCAACCTTGTCGTTCCTTCCTTCCTTCTCAAATACATCCTTCCGTCCTCATCTCTGTCTCTCTCTCTCTCTGTCTCTCTCTCTCTCTCTCTCACCTCCACATCTCAACGCCACTCACCGCCACTCTCCTGCAAAGTTCAAGACCACACGCGCCTTGTCGTTCTCCCCGTGCCATTCTTTCTTGCCGTGGTACAGTGGTAATTACATTGGCTGCATGACACCGTTCTGCTCAGTATACACGTTCTGGCTACACACACACACACACACACACACACACACACACACACACACACACACACATTCTCTCTCTCTCTCTCTCTCTCTCTCTCTCTCTCTCTCTTACGTATCTTATACCTCCCATATCGACTCAGTCACTCCCATCCTCTTCAGAAAGAAACAACAGACACATCAGTTGGGACGCACTGTGATGATGATCGTCACCATCAGAAACAAATTAATTTTGACCTTTCAATGCAATGTCTTTTATTTTTTCATTTATTTACTTATTTTTTCGTAACCATCTGACGATATTATTCAGCTCTGGAAATGCCTTTTGTGCTGGAGAGGGCAGACAAATCACCCTTACCTAAATCAAAATAATGACCTCTATTATTTTATTCTTGGTACCGCCACACGAGTTTACTAAATTAATGAGTGAATCCACGAACTGAAGTTGTCAAGATATCACGACCCTTTCAGACTGGTAATATCTTTTTCACATTAATCGGACCACCACAAGCCTACAATACTCAGCTTATCGGAGACTCCTAGTAAATGGGTTAATGGAGGCTACATCTAAGCTCTCTAATTCAAAAATCTCTCCCGAGCCGAAACTAAAATCCTGATAGTAGTAAGAATGAAAGAATGACGGCATCGTACCGAAGGAGTTTCATTCTTGTTATCTCCAGATTATTTTATTCAGCTTAGAAAAGATATTTTTCGATCTCTAGTTGTTACATCTATCTGCCTATCTAACTATCTGTATATCTATCTATCCACTACCAGACGCGCTTATCCCGTTAGGGGTGGCAACAAACAAATCGCCTCCATGGCACCCTGTCCTCTCCCATTCGGCTACCCTCCGTCCACCTCACCACCCCCTTTCAGATATTTCCCCACTCTATCCCTCCATCTCATCCTTGGTCTTCCTCTCCTCCCCTCCCCCCCAACTCACTCACACTCTTTTATTCAGTCTCTTTCTCCATCCTCTCTACATGGTCAAACCACCTCAAAGTATTTCTCTTGACACTTTCAGTCGCATCCACATCAACACACAGCTTTAGTTAACCTCTTCACGACCTCTGCCGAATAAAACCGCTGAATAAAATCGTGGAATAAAATCGCCAGGTGGTAGCAAGATAGAGAAAGAAAAATACATCATCGGAGTGTCCCTGCCGCGCCTTGTACTCAGCCCGCGTCCCTCAGCTGTGAATCACCAAACGTAATTTCGTATCTCATTTACCTCACCTGATTTTCATGGTAACTTAATCTCATGCAAGGTTTAGCTGCATGACTGACTTTCACATCCCGCCACGGAGTTATTTCTGGTGTTTCTTGTCTTCATTTGCCTTGACAAATTCGGTGTCTTCATAATGCTCTAGTAATTACGTTGCTTAAGGTTAGTGTCGCATGGCTGTTTCTTTACTTCCTGCAATTACCGATTTGCATTCCGACTCCTGGGTTTCATTATTAGAGGTATTGCCGTTTAAAGGCTTGTGACTTCTTTTACTGGAGCTAACAATGGCTTTAATTTTCACGTTAATTTTGCTTTTCCTACTAATTGTGCGTGTACCGTCTAATTGATATTACTGGTCCATGGATTATTACTTTTATTTCATGATTTTTCATCCATCTGCTGACCAATTCAGCACTTTGTGACGGGCGGCTAGACAGAATTATCTCACTTCCTATTTAGTAATGGATCCTTTCCCACCACATACCATCCTCCCTCATATAAGCTTGCATTTTACTTCGAGTCACTTCTTGATAGCTTATTCTGGTTTCATATTATTTTCTCGATTGTGAGCAACTTATCGATTGGCTACCTTACTTTTCCATGACAACAAATGCAGAGGTACATTATATCTGCTACAGCTCTGACTTAACGTCTTCAAGCTCTTCGGGTGGTAAAATTTTACTCAGGAGAGATCCCAGTCACTGTATGGGTTAGGGATATGCAACACTTTTTTCAGCAGTTTACATGCTCTATCTGAGGACAAACAGTCATTCCATCGTGGTTGTATTCATTAACAAATCCTTTATTAAGTCTCTATCAAACACAAGAATACTGAATCTGTAAAGCAAATTTATGGCTGTACGAATATTTGCACTTATACTTACAGCTAAGGCAGTGTTTATGTGTTATAGTGTCCACACTCTTTATTTCTCAGAACTCCTTACACCCCTTTTCTGAAATCTGTTTTAGATATTTCATACATACCTGTTTTGACATCAAAGATCGGTACAATGATACAGCAGTTTTACACAGGAGTTTAACAGACCACTAATAAAGCCTAGCATGGGGAAAGACTGAATGCCGTGATTAAGAATCTCATTATAACATACTAGTATTTGAAACTAAACTGGATGGCGTGTTTGGCCCCGTTAGCAATGACTAACATCACAATGGTGCACGCACAGCAGGTTAAGAACAGCTGTTCTAAGCATATATATATATATATATATATATATATATATATATATATATATATATATATATATATATATATATATATATATATATATATATATATATATATATATATATATATATATATATATATATATATATATATATATATATATATATATATATATATATATATATATATATATATGTAATTTAATTTTGCACTCTCTATTCTGTATATTGAAATTATTTCTTTTCTTTCGCCCTAATTACGCTAACTTTTACACTTCATACTCATCATCACTTCCTTCAAACACCCCATGCCTTCCTTCTTCATGTACTCTTCCCTTACATCTTTACACCTCGTTCCTCCTCGCTTCTATACAGTGTACGTATACATTTTTTAACCCTATCCATCACCATATGCATCTTCGGTTCTTCCTCCCAACCAAAATCATCCTCATTTATGTAATCACTAACACTACCTTCCTTCCCATTCTTAGTCAGTCTCTCATTCTCCCATCAGATTTGCTTCCATATATTTTGTCAACACTTCCGTATCCCTTCACTTCATTCTTTGCCATTCTCTCATAAAATAACTCCCATAAACTGTCAACCTTTCTATATCCCTTCAACCCGTTCTTGTGCATTCTCTTTTTACTCTCCCATCAACTTTGCTTCAATACACTTTCTCTGTCAGGCTTTTATTTCAAACCCACTCTGCCACATTCCTCTTAATCACTCCTACACTGATAGGTTTGCGCTTGACTGTGGTTTCATACCAGTGGACAGATTAACCAGTTCAATCCGGATGACTTTTTTCCCCCTTGCAAACTTCATATTATTTCATTCAATTTAAGGAGAGAGATCAGGCTGTTAAGGGGGTGATGTGGAGACTTTCTAATCCCCCAATACAAATGGTTCTCCAGAGTTAACTAAAGATGTCCGGATGTAGAAAGACTAAGTAGAAATTACATCAGGCTGAAGAAATTAAAAGATTGTTTTTAAATTCTCCGTTCCCAGGAAGTTTCTTAGAATAATTTGCCAGAAACTATCGGGAACAAAGGAGCAGCGAAAGAGTTACTCATAGGATTCTCCCAGCAGAACTTAAGCGTCTGAGTTTCGCCGGATTTAATTACTTATAAATCCCATAACGACGAAATAACTAATAAGCTGGAAAGAGTTAACGCTAGACAATCTACTGCTCGTGGTGCAAGCAAGATATATCTCTGACAGGGACTGGTACTTCTGAAGCTGCAGTCTCAGTGCTTAGGGTACTCTTATTTATCCCATACTGCCTGAACCCCGAGCATATGGTTCAATTCCACGCGTGGCAGATATCTAAATTGTGTGATGTAGCTCGTATATCTTTTCATTTATTTGCACATGTTTACACCTTACAAGTTTTGCGGTGAAATATACAGTACAGGCTCTGACACACAAAACATAACCACCACAACGATTCAGTTTTTTTGCACCATTTATTACACTCTTCTCACAAACATCTTTTCCCTGCTCGTACTTGACCAGCATGGGCAAGGATTAATTCTGACAATACGTCTCCCTTCGAGGGGAAGATCAAGTTCTGCAGAAGACCTAATGTGGGCTGATGCAGATCCAAATCTAGATCCAGTTACTTCTCTCAATTAAATCCTATCGTCAGAAGCCAGTCTAAATAAAATAATAGAACACTCTTACTAGCGAAAGTATTAGTGGGTAAAACAGTAATATCAGTGGAAAGGAAGTTAATACCTGACAAGACTAACTCTAGTATGGGGAAGACAATATGTTTGGAAGCAACTACTAAACAAAATCACTGGCTGTTATCCTCAAGAAAATACTTTTAGACCCATAAATCCGATTACCTACGTTTCTTTTTCTCCTGCTATATTCAGACGATTTCACTCAGCTAATGAAAAGTTTTCGAATTGGAGGGAGTTTGATATAGCCTTCATTAAGGCTTTCGGTATAGGATTTTTTTTTCTAAATTGTACGTAACTATCTACTTATCAGCGAGCACAAAAAAAATAATCGTAGTCAAGAGGTTAAGTGTTTAAAGAAGCGAATGAATCAGTAAAGAATCAGTAAGTCAGGGAATGTTAATAGCTGACACACAATTACCTCTGGTAGGTGTTAAATGTACTTATCAGGGACTATTATCATTTTTCAGCTAAACAGAATCGTCCTTTTTCAGCCTCATTATAATACCCATGTTCGTCGATAACCGTGAAAGTGTCAGTAAAACAGAAAGTCAAAAACCAGCACATAATAAGCTCTTAGTCAGGAGCTGAAAGGGTGTAGCAGGGTAGCACAATTTCTGGTTCACTGAAAGCAATGAGAAGGAACAGGAAAGTGAACATGGAAGTAACAAAAAGTTGCTGCTGACCGAATTGAGATCCCGACTCTAACACAAGGAAGTGAAGCTTGGACTCTGTTGGAGGGACACAATAAAGCGTGCAAGGGAAATGAGTCATTTTAGAGAAGCATGAGGTGTTACACGAAGATACAGACAGACGAATGAGAAAGTAAAGGAACGTTGTGGTGTTGATCTGGATGTGACTGAGTGTTAGGAGAAATAATCTGAGATAGTTTGGCCATGTGGAGAGGATGGGAAATGCGGGACTGACTAGAAGAGTGTATGTGAGTGAGGTGGAGGGAGAGGAGGAGGTGGAGGAGGAGACCAAGGATGAGATGGAGGGAGAAAGTGAAGAGATATGTGAGAGGGGGATGTTGAGTTGGAGGCAACGTAGCCAAAAGACGGACGACAGGGCGACGTGGAGACGATTTGTTTGTGGCCAATCCTTGCAGGATTAAGGCATCTAGCAATAAACAGATAGATATTCGGATAGACAGACAGATAGACAGATAGCCAGGTGATATATATAATATATATACTGTATATATTTATTCATTTATTTATGAATTTACTTATTAATTTATTTTGGGAGAGAGAGAGAGAGAGAGAGAGAGAGAGAGAGAGAGAGGGGGGGGAGGTTTGAAATATGACTGAAACGGACAGTGGCAAATTTTCTCAGTCTAACATAACTGCCAGCTGTCAATCTCAGTAAAACAAAGTAAAGCATCCATATCAGCGAAAGTGTCAGTAGGTCAGGAGAAAGTTATTACCCGACACACAATTACCTGTACCATGAAAAAAACAAAAATATATAGTGTCTGATACGCACTAGGTGGCACGGTAACGCCATATTTCGCACCCTGATAGCTGGAGCGGAACTGCCAATGGTTTCTTTGGAGTGTCACCGAGGCCGCAGAAAAACCTGGTACACCCAAAGTAGCTTCATACCAACACCTGGCGAGAGGGTGGCAAGGGAAAACAGGGCAGCCGTAATACAAGTGAACACTTATCCTTAGGAAAAGAACGTTCATCATCACTGACGGAAAATAAGTTCTAACACAAACCTGCCACTTCTACAACAACAACAACTACTACTACTACTATACTACTACTACTACTACTACTACTACAAATAATAATAATAATAATAATAATAATAATAATAATAATAATAATAATAATAATACCAACAAAAACTTGAACATTTAAATAAACGGAAGAGAGAAAAACAGGATTATACACGTATTTAGAAACTTCACGTGACTATTCATACCACCTGTACTAAAACACAATCTTTAAAAAGGTATCAAATTTTTCACCATTCATACATAACCAGACGCCGCATCCATTAAGCAGGCGGCCTCGACAAATACAATACACAGTATCTTTAGCCATTTTGTCACTACTCAGTAACGGTGCCTCTTACCACAACACACCATCCATTCTCGTACACTGAACTCATCCGTGGGGGAAGTGGTGGTCAAGTGGTCAGGAAAGTGGTCTGTCGTTTAAGAGGACGCGAGTCAAATCCCCACAGTCTAAGGGTTTGAATTTCGGTAAAACCAGCTGTCTTACTGTTACCCAAGATATATTACGCCACAAAATTTCCTCTGCTGAGACCATTACACTAGTCCTAACTAAGATAAGCCTAGCATGCATTCATTACGGACGGTGGGTATTAGCGCAGAAGATGAGATGTGACAGTATGCAGCACGTAGGAGGGTTGCTAGGGCTTAGGGAACGGGCTTTCATGTCTATGTTCAGAGATGCACACACACACACACACACACACACACACACACACACACACACACACACACACACACACACACACACCAATTTCAATCACATCACCCTCATAGTGCTATTTAGTCACTACCATCACTCAGGTTGAAGCAAACAGTCCATATCATTCACTGATCATCCATTACTTCCAACTTCTACATATCAACCATCTTCCTTTCCTTCAATGCAAATAAAACGAAGAAAGAATAACTTTAATTTGTCAGTCTGTTTAGTAACCTTAGTTTCACGCGTTTATTAATAACTATGGCATATCATATTGTTAGTTCAATCTATAAACTAAATTAATAGCTTCTCAAGGCTTATCCACACCCTATGGACAGCATTTATATATAAACATGATACTACCATTTTTTTTTTACATGCAATATACTCATACAACGGTTCTCAAGGTCTAACATGCATTCTTTTCTACTATTCACTGGCTTTTAACACCCTAGTAAGATCAATACATAAGAGATTTGGCTTTAAAACACGCCACTATCTAGGTCACAAGATGCCATCATTATCCAAGTAAATGCGGGCTATCAAGGGGAGTTTCAGTCATCCACGCGCGCTAATATATTTCAAAGGTTTTCAATTTCCTGCTCAGTTCAGTCTATCAAGATTGCTTAACTGCTCTGAACACGTCCTTATATGGTCCCAAGCTATCACTTTCCTGCTTTATGCAATCTTTAACAGGCATTCTAAACCTTTCCAAGCGACACAGTGTTTTTCTATGACTTTCAATACCCTAGCAGGATCCCTCTATACAGGCGTTTCAAACAGCTTTACACGCGTCCTTATATAGTCCACAGGCTATCAAGATCCTCCCGAGTGCCGTCTATAAAGGATATTCTGAAGGACTGACACGCACCCTTATACAGTACACAAGGGTTGATTAACATTTTCCCCGGGCAATGGATACAATTAGACTTTTACTTTCGCTGCAGTCGAACGATTTCATTTAGTAACGGGAAGGCCTTGGCAGATACAGAAATTATTACAAACTTAGTACACGGAAACAAAAAAGCAACGATAAAAACGGACACTAATAATAAAAAGATTAATCCTGAGGTCTTTCCTATATTATTCTTGCATCAGTAACATCATTTTCATCAGGTTAGAAGAGACCACTCAGACTCAAGGATATAACCATAACTGTAAAGGAACAGCATATCCAGTAATGAATAGCTACCTACGGACACTAAACCAGATACTACAGCAACTGCAATAACCAGTACACACACGCAACGGAAAAAAAAAAAAAAAAGCCCAAGAAACACAGTTCAGATAGACCTAGAAATCGAAGCTGGTGAAAGTGAATGTTACGTATTATTATTTACTGTGTGTGTGTGTGTGTGTGTGTGTGTGTGTGTGTGTGTGTGTGTATTATTTCTCTCTCTCTCTCCATATATATATATATATATATATATATATATATATATATATGCATGCTCCCGGCAAGCTTCATCCATCAGCTTTGTCATATTTATTTATTTATTTTATTTTTTTTCTCTCCGACTAGATCTTGTCCGTCAATCAGTGTTCCTTTATTTTTGTATCGACTTGTATTTAACTGTGTATCTGTTTTCCTTAGATTTCGGAATGTCGCAACTCGTCAACTAATACTTTTTTATACATTTTCTTGATCATGTAACTTTCAAGTTTATGTAACTTTCAAGTTTATGTTCCTTTATCCGCTATTTGATATCATCCAGCAGCAATCTGTAGTTTCTTCCCTTATTTACTTATTTGTCTGCCTTTACTTACTTTATTTATTCATTTATTTTCAGTCTGACCTAGCTGGATCACTTTCGCACATCATTAACAGTAGTAGTTTCTGTCGCACCAAATACGGTCACCTTAGCAAGTCAAAGCTGACAGGTGAGGGTCGAAAGAGCAGGTGCAAGAGGACGGGACGGGAGGGGAGGGGAGAGGAGGGGAGGTGGCGGGGTGGAGTGGGGTGACAGGCAAGGATTGAGGAAAGATGAAATGGAAATAGGGGAGGATAAAGGATGAAGAATGAGGAAGTAATTATAGGGAGAGCGAGGGGGGGGGGAAAGGAGAATAGAGGAAGAGGCAAATATAGTAGCAGAAGAAGGAGTGAATATGACTCAGGTGACGGGGAGAGGTGGAGGAATAGATGGAGAGGAGGTACTGTTGGAGGGAGAGAGAGAGAGAGAGAGAGAGAGAATACATACAAGGAAGCACACCAACGCACCGCAACACGACACAACTGGAGGTGACAAAAACGAATCAATTGCCTATCAATTACCTGGGCGTTACCTGGGCAAGTGAAAAATTAGAATGTGGTGCTGGGCCAAAACTCTTTCCATGCACCCCATTCAATAACCGCCGAGTCATGGGTAAGTTAATTATAATCAATGTGGATTAATATGGCAAGTGAAAAATTTATAATCAACCTATTGTATAAAAATTACCTCTAAATTTCATATCCAAGCATAATTCTACGTCGCTATTTTTGGTGACGCCGAGCACGTCATCCATCAAGACTAGAAAAAAATACCGACCTACTATATAATAATCACTAAAACTATTACTTTAATAATATAATAATACGTTCCTATTATTAATAAAGGCATTACTAAACAACTGATACTTTTAACCCATTGTGTTAATAATTGCGAAGTTTATTATCGACCTACAGGTATTGCATAAAAATAACTATACATATCGGTAACTTATTCTAACTGCAGCCTATGTCACTATCGCTGACACGCTGAAACTACTAAATACGGTAAAAAAAAATATATAGATAGATAGATCGCTAGCATACTGTGTAATATTTACCTTAATATTCTAATAACCTACGATGAAAATTTTGGTATCGACCTACTGTATGCAAATAACTTTTTAATATTCAAACAAGAGAGTACGATGGAAAAGAGCAAAAAGGGCATAGTATCAACCTATTCTATACCCGTAAAAATGACATATTATTCGAACGACAGCCTGCGTCACTATAATTTCTCAAGTGGATGACTACTGAGACAAAGAGGAGCAGAGAAACACTACTGAAGATTCTGATTTATACAGCAAGGACAACGAAAGCCTAGCCCCCTCAGTGCAAGGACGAAAATTTTACTCTTGCTACCAACAGACATACATGCAAAAGGCCCCTCGAAATGATGGGGTATAAAAATCTTCACTAACTCCCTCAATACAAATATTCTGCTTAATTAAAACTACATAATTTCATACACTTAAGCAAGGCCACTGGCAGTAAAGGTATTAAAAAGAATCTCCATTAACCTATCCAGTATAATGATTTCTTCTTTATGCTATCCACCACAAGACGATGTTTCTCAGCTAAGAAATGGAATAAAAATGTAGAAACTGATGAGAAATACCAAGAGGAAGACAGCATTTAAATGAAGAATAAAGCAGCAGAGTACAAGTGTTCCCTATATTCATATCAAATCGTATATTCTTCACAGATATCTATGTACAGTACTTGAGTATTATCTTTTAACACTATGAGTTTGTAACGTTCAGACTATCTCATTATATCCTTCCTAACTATACACTCTATTTTACTTCTCTCATACCCTATGGATATTTATACCCTCATCACTTCAAGGTCTTCTAAATATGAGGTACAATTTTCTTCATACCATTTCATTCTCTAAGTGTTTCATATATTCAAAGAACTTCATATAAAAGTCACTGCGGTATATTTACACGATTGTGTTACTGATGAGATGCAGGAGACGAAACACTTTTATGACAATGATGATGATGATGATGATGATGATGATGATGATGATGAGAGTGATGTTAAAAGCTGAAAAATTATCAAAATCCACAATGATAAAAAACCTGAGACAAAACCAATGTATCAACAATGGACAAAGATAGGGAGAAAAGTACACAGAGAAAGCAAAACTGTCAGTCGAAAGGATCAAGTACTATATTCATAACTTTCATGTCTTTGCCAGAGCGATTACAAAAGTGAAACAATACACCCAAATATAACAGTATCTGGCAATAAACAACTGTTATAGTGACCTGCATATAGTAGAAAATAAAATGAAATAAAATAAAAAAAACTGCTGGACTCCTTCACATCGATGTCGCATATTTTTTTTTTTTTATTGTTGCTATTCCTACGCGGATTTATTCATCTTACGAGACTTTTCAAACTGGAAGGTTAGATATAAACATTAGACATCCTTGTCCTTTCATTAACAAAGTTCCCTCGAAGTTAAGATCGTTTGGAGGTCGCAATAAACTGAAAATCCGTCATCAGAGTAAAGGGGTTAAGATCCGTTAAGAACACTTCCTCAGGCTCCTATGACTTCTGACCAGAAATGAATCATTTTATTTTTTCTTGGTCACACGTTCACACGCTCAAAAAAAAAAATATACGTACACAATAAGCAAATTAAGAACGGCAATATCAAGTTCCATATTAACCCACGTGAGGTGTAGGAGTACGAGCAGATAAAAGCTTTACAAAATATTCACAAGTCAGAGTAAAGCATATCAGTGACGATTCAAAACACTACACCGGTCATGAATACATTACACCGGTCATTTTGAGTCCTGGGTGGCAGCCCTTACAAGAGCCATATCACTGTATTGTAAGGTTAGAGTTGCGAGTCTTACAAATTATTCAGTCTAAGCACTGAATGATCAGCAGTTGTAAATACTACAAAATAATCACAAGCTGCAAAAACGTAAAAAGATAACGCATTACAAAGCAGGTAAAGAATATGCATAGAACGGAATGATACAGAATATGCAACTAAGGAAGACGACTACAAAATAAGTTAAACAAATGCACAGAATAGAATATATATTGCAAACAAATTCTACGCAGAGCAGGAGGGCGCACAGATTATGCTAACCGAAAACGCAAATATAGCAAAATACCAGTAGCAGTAAGATGTACGAAAGATAAACAGACATGCGAGGCTCTTGATATGAAAAGAGAGGCACATGAACGCCAGACAATGAAGGAAAAATACAGAGTGGAAGAAAGGAGGACCATATGAAAAAGGAAAGGCGAATGGAGGAAAAGAGGATGAGTATGAAAGCTGAGAATGATGCACAAAGAGGCATAGGAATGCCAGATAATGAAGGAAATATGGAGTGGATGAAAAGAAGGCCGTATGAAGAAGGGAAGGTGAGAGGGAGGAAAAGAAAGAATGAGAAAGGTGAGACTAATGCACAGAGAGGCACAGGAACGCAAGACAGTGACGGAAATATGGACAGTTAAAGAAGGGAAGACCATTTGAAAATGTGGAAAAGAGAATGAGTATGCAAGATGAGACTGATGTACAGAACAGACGAAGAATACATGACTACAGATGCAAAGGACATTAGGAGAGAAAAAGAGCACAGCAGAACAACTGTAATGGACGAGGAAAATTAGACAGGAAGGAGACGATCGGGAAGGTAAGGCTATAATTGCACCATGACGTACAAACGACAAGAACAGACGAATAACAGAACAGGACAAACAGGCACAAAAAGGTGGGATGGATTTACGACTGGATGACGAAAGGAAAGCCAACACAAATAAAAGGATAAAAAAAAGAACATGTGAGATATTAAACAGAGGAGAAAATACACGCCAGAAACAATGATATACTCTGGAGAATGGCATGGCTATTAAAACTGGAGCACGAAAGGAAAACGAGACAGGAAGATGAATGAAAAAATATGACAAAAGATTGGGGAAAAAAGGGGGAGAGAATGGCAGGCACGACAGGGCGAAGAAAAGCATAACCCTTCAATACGATGACGTCATTTCTAAAAAAAAATACGGAAGTAGCAAGAATAAATAAAAAATAAGTTATTTTAATGAAAATATCTTTTCATCTCGGTGGCAATTTTGTGCTTTTTTCTTGTTACATTCAGACGGTTTTATTGACATTAGGAGAGGCTTTTGGACCTGCAGGGGTTAGAAAACTACACTGTTTTTACTTTAACTTAGCGCAAATTTTCGCCCTTCTGCAGCTCATTTCACGCATATCAGTGGCAGGAACGGACAATGCTATGATTCTGCATTCTTATCATGGCACTTCTTTGTGACCTGCATCACATTCAAATGTGCTCACTTGTTACAACTGAAAATTCAAGATGGAGAGGAGGCAATTTTAGGCTTATGCACCTACATGATGATAATGAAGATGATGATGATGATGATTATGATGACAAAGTAAAAGAGGTAGAGGACGCCATTTGAACTTAAAGGGTTAATTGTTTCTAATACTTTCACGATAATGGGTTTCTCCATGGGTAACTAAAATAGTCTGACAGTGGGATGGATAAAAAAGGGAAATTATGTCACTGTACTGAAGGAAGACGTCAATTCCTTCAGTATGAGGACGTCTTGTATACATATATCAACGTCTGGTGAGATATTAGAGCTTGCCACATATAACTCTCCACTTCCACTCTGTCGGGCGATTTCTCGTGCGTCGTGGGTACGTTTCAGTCAGGACTACGAGTATCTAGTCTGCATCGTTTTTTAACTTCCTACTCCAAATGCCACAACCACGCCCACACCAGCCGACTAAGCCGTCCCCGCAACACATACGTTTGTCAGGTGAGTTTCAGGTGGAGGATCACCCTCTTCAATCAGGTTACCATCAGACCTTTTATTGAACGACACCATTCAAATACTTAGGAGATTAACTGAAGCTATTTATAATCGCGTAATCAGTCCAGTATAAGTATCTCCTAAAGCAACTTAAAGGCATCTAGAGGTAGAAAAGAAAAAAAAGAAAAAAAAGAAAGAATGGAAGATGAAAAAAAAGAGAAAGATAAAGAAAGAAAGGAGAAAGGTATGAATGAGATGAAAAAGAAAAATGTAACTGTACTGAAGAGTCTAATAGATCATCATGACTATCACTACAACTAAAGTTCTTTCACCTTAACCTGGCCCATAAATTCGCTGTTTTAGAGTTTATTTTCCGCATCCCGATGGCACAGCAAGACAATATTACGGCTCTGCATCCTTTCCATAGCACTTTTTCATGACCCGCACTATGCTTGTGTTAATTTCTGGTTACACTATGTTTCTGTGTTAATTGATTGTCACAGCTCAGTATTTACGATAGAGATGTTATAATTAGGTGAAGTTAAAATGAAAAGGGTATAGTATAAGCTAAACTACACCATACCAACGGGCTGGAGAAAGAGGGAGAGAGAGTTTGTTCGCCCACCTTCACCATGACGAGCTGATTACCTGTAGGGGAGAGAAAGAACAAAAGCCATTAGGAACATTAAATCATCATCATCATCATCATCATCATTATCATCAAATTCATGCTAACAATATTTCAAACTTTCATACCGTAAACCTTAATGGAGTGGGCAGGATCCAGAAACAGGGAAAGGAACGAGCAAATACACACACACACACACACACACACACACACACACACCTAAGCAAAGTAATCCCACTCAGAACAACCCCATTCACAGGTTTACATCAAATCACTGACAGGAAGCCGGACATTATTCAGTACAACACAAAATCGCTCGCCCTCCAGTCAACAGCCTTTACTTTACACTTCTTCATCCTTTCAGCCTTTGTGTTTTGCAGAATCATCATCGCTTCATACTTGCTCGCTGCTGTTCTTCACACACTGTCTTTAATTTTGGGTGAAGCATTTACCGTCATCACTTCAAATGATTACTCGTATTTTCCTATTCAAAATCTAGCACTCTTTATTCTCCATTTCTCCATCTTCTAAACATACGTTCTTGTTTCGTCATGACAATTACACTCACTTACCTGCCATTTTTCACCTTGCAGATCATTACAGTTATATTTTACCTGCCATTTTTCACCTTGCACATCATTACAGTTATAATTTACCTGTCATTTTTCACCTTGCACATCATTAGTTATATTTTACATGTCATTTTTCACCTCTCTCGCTCCCTCTAACACTGTTCCATGCCATTACAATCGTTTATTTCAATTAACAATCAAAATTTCACCGTTTCACCCTCATCATTACCACCATTACCATTCTCATCATTTCATTATGACTGTAAGCCATTCACGTGAATCAACATATTAACCTTATATAACGCGTAGGAAATATTAAATTCTCTTAATGACTGGGTCATACTTCGTTATTCTGTTCCTCAACCTCCAGAAGATTCCATTCAGCTCAGCGAGCCCTACCCCCAAAGGGACAATTCCCACATTCTGAAACAGTTTTATTCCACCTTTGTCAGTTTCGTGTCGTTCTATGGAAATCAAGGACCTTAGAGGAAGGCAGAAACGTTTTACACCCCAAAAGGTTTTGAAGGCCAACGACTACGATGTGATTCAGAGGTGAAATGATTACCCAACCAATCTGACTTGTGGCCCAAAGAGTCCTAAGGGCAAGAAGTGTTTGGACCTCCGGGCATCAATATTACCGACAACTGCTCCGATTGACAACACCCACCTCCTTTACCTCAGCTTATTACCATCAACTAGCAGCAATTTCCATCTTCCACCGGTGTTCGAAGAGCGGCTGAAATGACACCCCTGTCTCGAAATGCCAGTCGTGATTGTGAGAGAGTTCTGATCGCTGTTGGCTTTTACTTTCGCTAATAATGGTGACTCGACGGAACTGAACACCGTGCGGAACAAACACAACCGGACAACAGCATGAATGAGGATAATGGATATGTGCATGTCCTGGTTCTCTGTGCTTTTTTTTTTTATTTACTCCTTCAACCCAATGACGTATATGATTTTTCCCCATTTCTACCGCTACACAATTCACTTCAACTTCTGGCAGTATATACTCTGATTGTGACGGGGCCAATGACGGCTGTATCTAATCCCTCCTACTTTGATAAACTCTCTCCAAAGCTGAAGATAATTATTTGATGGAAGCAATAGTATGATACATTACAGTCAAGTACTTCAGCCTTGGTACTCTCAGATTCCCATGACCCACTCTCAACATAAAAATACTTGACGTTTGCTGGAATACAATGCTAGAGTTGTGTTGACTATGAGAGTATTAAAATTTAGATACAGAGATATTTCTAATGCCTTCCAGCCATGATTCTGAGCCCCTGGCATGCTGAAGGCGCCAAATCTCATAGAATACGACGACAACGACGAAGAAAAATTAAACAGGAAGTACGAAATGACAAAGACGAAGAAGAAGAAGAAGAAGAAGGAGAAGGAGGAGGAGGAGGAGGAGGAGGAAGAAGAGGAGGAATCAATAGTTTAGTAGGCCAACTAGTTAATCCCAAAGCTCATCTTACCTCCATACTCCGGCCACCTCACCCTCGGAATTGCAGTCGAGTGTCTCCCTAAACTCCAAAATTTCGGTTCGTCAGCCTCCAAACTCATCAGTGAAAATCTCGGAACTACGATAAGGTGGGTGTGTGATCCTCCATACATCATTCTGTCTCCACCTCAAAATAAGAAAACCTCGGAATTATGGTCGAGTGGCAGCCGAAACCTCCAAAATACGGCCACTCTCCAACTTAAAATCGGACAATGTTAAAATCAGGTCAATCATTAACCTCAAAAATAATAATTTGCTCTCAGCTGAGTGCAGATTCAACAGATTCAACCTCAACAGACTCATCTGATAATTAAAATCATCCGCAACTAGGCAGAATATAATAAAAAGGACGTTCTCGGAGTGAAAACTCTCTCTCTCTCTCTCTCTCTCTCTCTCTCTCTCTCTCTCTCTCTCTTTCTCTCTCTCTCTCTCAAGTAACTAAGTTGCTTCCAAACTCTGTCACATGGCTAACTGAGCGACATTACAAATACATCTAAGTAAGTCATCAAACAACACTACACCGTATTCTACTGACTGGCTTCCTGTCTTCATTCTTGCTAAACTCTGGTGTTTTAAAAGGCAAGAAAAAAAATTGAAGTTATGGTATCCTCCACATCCACAGAATAACTACTTAATTCATTCACTACGAAGTGTCCCTATGCTGAATAATTATAATAGTCTGGTGGTGGTGTGAATAAGGAAAATGCACATATACTCTGGGATTTGATGGAGATTGTTTCTAAACTCTTCATTACGAGGGGCCTCCGCTAAGAAGAATGTTCAAAGGTGCAAACTAATCAGCTACTTGAAGAATATTCAGGGTTTAAAACTAATCGGTTACCAAGTTAAAGTAAAAAAAAAAATCAACAATAAAATCACTTACGAGTAATGCTGTGTGCTCTAAAAAGATGAATGTCAGAACCTTTGTTCCTAACGGAATCCACCCCTCCATCCCTACTCCTCCATCCAATTCATAACATGAGGAAAGGTCCGGGGCTGCTATTTAGTTAAGATATACTACGAGAAACTTGATCAGTCACACGTCCCTAAGGCATTGTATTCTGTGAACAATAAACACCAATCATCGGCTAAAATTCCGCCCACATGGATCACAGCCGTTGACCCGCCATCCAGTACAGTAAATTACTGCATGAGGGACGAGATCAAATTTGGATGTCACTGCATGTAGTCACCTGTAGCACTACAACGAGTGTGTTAATATAAGTAATATCCATCTGTTCTTTGTGGACTTTTCAGACCTCACAAAAAATAACTTCGTGAAATACTAAAACTTTTCACCAAAACTCAGTCAGCTGGTAATTATGGAACAACGCATACCATAAACAAGCACATGAAAAGTATTAGAGGATAACTGGGAAGGTAATGCCTCACGAAAGTAGACCAGAATATCGGCAATCATTAAAATAAACCGTGTTACTCAATCCCATACCACCCTCTTTTGAAGTTGGCGCCCAAGGACAGGCAGCCGTAGTCTTTATCATTCTAGGATGAGAGATCGATCTAGGCCACTGATACCATTAAGGGATCGCAAAACTACGAGCACGTAAGGCAAGGCCACCACTCCAATTGGTGTACTCTACCACTAGACCAAGAGGCGTGTAGTAATGGATAGGCCCCAGTAGTGTTAAAAGCATCACCATCATCATCATCATCATCATAAACAAACAAAAAAATTAAAAAATGCTCAGCCCAACCCATTTTTCCCTCCACGAATGGATAAAAAATGACGGCAACGACGACGACGACGACGATAGTGATAATAATAATAATAATAATAATAATAATAATAATAATAATAATAAAAATAATAATAATAATAATAATTATAATAATAATAATAATAAACACCTTAATATCTTCTGCAACAATAGTGAAATTCCTCCCTTCTCTTTTCAAATGAGAAATTATGTAGGCGACACAAGCCATAACAAACGCGTACGGCGAGGGAACGAGTACATAAATTCAGAGCTGAAATAAAATTAAGTGATAATGTAAAGAGAAAAACTGTCAGGGTACATAAAAAAAAAAAAAAAAAAGTGAAGAGGTAGCGGACCCTAAAAAATAGATGGGAAGGGAGGGGAAGTGGGGTGGGGGAGGGGTTGATGGGGGAGGGGGAAGGAGGGGGACTGACTCAGGAGGACGCTGTGTGTGTGTGTGTGTGTGTGTGTGTGTGTGTGTGTGTGTGTGTGTGTGAGAGAGAGAGAGAGAGAGAGAGAGAGAGAGAGAGAGAGAGAGAGACCATTACGTGAGAAAGAGTGGGTGCAGAAACACGAGAGTTGCCAGGCAAAGAAGAAAATATATATGTGTTATGGGAAGAGGAGTGAGAAACAAAGGAAATGGGACTATAGGAAAGAGAAGGAAGGAGAAAATTTTAGAAAGGTTATTAGTACAGGGGAGAGAAGGGTGAGCGACAAGGAAGGGAAGAAGAGACAAACAGAAAATAATGGAAATATTTTGAAAAGTGCACTAAGAAGGGGATAGGAAGAGTGATATAGATGGGGAAAGAAAAGGGAGGGGGAAATTGAGGTAGAGAGATCTGGATGGATATGGAGAAGGAAATTTTGACAATGGAATAGGACGGAGAGACATAAAAGGCGTGAGAAAGAAAGGGATGAAAGTTCTGGAAGGGGATAAAAGGGGCGAGATTAGGAATGGGAAATGGAAGGGAAAATGTTGGAGACGATAACTATGTGGATGAAGGGAAACTAGTGACAGAGTGGGAAAGACAATATATGGAAGGGGAAAAGGGCTGGGCTTTTGGAACTGCTGCTGGATATGTTGAGAGGTGATATGAAAATGAAAAGGATACAAAATTTCTGTATTTGGATAGGATATGAGTAGGGAAAGGTATGTAAAAGGATGAGGCTGGAGAGGTCTGCGATTGGGAAGAGAAGATATGAAGAGGTATGCAGAGGGGAAGAGAACGGGTGAAAAATATGTGGAAGGCATACGAAGGAGAGGGAGATATGAACGAAATGAGGGGGGTGGGAGGGAAGAAAAATTTTGGGGCCAGCAGGAGAGGAATGAGAGATGTGGAACGGGTAATAAGGTGAGGTGGGAGACGTGGAAGAGATGAAGAGGCAGGGAGGGAAATCTGAAAGAGAAGACAAGCGGGTAAGAGAGAGATGTGAAAAGGTGTGAGGAAAAATTAGAGGGGATGAAAGGTAAAACGATAAAAGCAAATCTTACAATATTCCTTCCATGTATAGGAGTCTGGCAAGTGACTGTCCTGTTGCACTGCATGATCCTAAAACCTCCAGCCACCTCCAGGTGATTCGAATCGGCGCTCAATGCACGATCATCATCCCGACCGGCGCGGTGCCCAATAACTAACAGGCCACCAAGGAGGGAGATCAAACAGAAGAGAGAAAGGAAGTGAGGAAAGGAAAATAAAAATGTGTAATAGTACAAGGGTTAAACTTTTACTAGTAGATGGAAGAGAATGGGAGGGATCAATAAACGGGACGGAAGAGACAGAGGCGGAAGAGGAGGGGGGAGAAAGGGGAAGGAGCAGAGCAGGGTATTAATGGACAGGGGGAGAGGGGAGGAAGGGGAAGGGGTAGAGTAGGGTATTAATGGGGAGGGGGAGGAGGAGGAAGGGTCACTGAGGCCAGACAAATGGGAAGTGATTCTTCGTGGGTGTGATGTAACCTTGGCACCACTGTGTGTGTGTGTGTGTGTGTGTGTGTGTGTGTGTGTGTGTGTGTGTGTGTGTGTGTGTGTGTGTGTGTGTGTGTGTGTGTGTGTGTGTGTGTGTGTGTGTGTGTGTGTGTGTGTGTGTGTGTGTGTGTGTGAGATTACCTTTCATTTGACATTTACATATACAGTTGCATCAGTTATAATTATACGCTTACTGCATTCATCATAACCACTTTGAAATAATATCATTACAGTTTCTCTCTCTCTCTCTCTCTCTCTCTCTCTTCTTCATGACACCCCCAATATCCAAAACGCAGAACAACGCTCCCTATTCCTAACTCCCTCCCCCGCATCGTTATCCCTTACCTCTCTCTTCCTCCCTCCTCCCCCGCTCTACCTCTCTCTCTCTCTTTCTCCTTCTATCCTTTGTCTCTCACCCCTCTTCCTCTCACTCCTCCTGTCTATCTTCTTCCTCCTCCCACCCTCCTTTTCCTCCCTCTCCTCTTATCTCCTTATCCCATTCCTCCTATCACACACCTGTTTCTCTTTCCTTTTCCTCCCTCTCCCCCTTTTTGTCTCTTCCTACTTCTCTTCCTCCCGGCTCTCTCTCTGCACCTTTCGAAAACGTTCTCTCTCCTGTCTTCGTCTTTCCCTACCTCCCCATTCCCCTCCACTCTCCAGGACATTATTCCTTCTCTCCCCATCTATATCTGTCTCGTCTTCCACTCTCCTTCCCCCTTTCTCATTCCCCTCTCTCCCCTCCGCCTAACTTTCCCATACCATGACTTTCCTCTATCCCTTCTCTTCTCCCTCCCCCGTAATCATTCCTACCCATCCTCTTTCCATTTCTCTGTTCCTCCTCCTTTCCCTTTTTCTTATGTTTTTGTCTTAGTCACTTCTCCTTGTCCCTCTGCTCCACATCTCTCTATCTCTCCGCCTCCTCTTCCTGTCCCTACCTCCACCAAAACTCTCTCTCTCTCTCTCTCTCTCTCTCTCTCTCTCTCCTTCTTCTTCTTCCTCGCCAAACGCTACGTATCAAGATTTCGCCTCTTTCTTTCCCTCTTTCTCTTTCTTTTTCTTTCTTACTCTCTTCCCTTCCCCATTCCCATTCTATCCCCCTTACCCCTTACCAGGAATTCTCTTTCATCCTCCCCTTCCCCTTCCATTTACTCTTTTAACGTTCAGCCCTAAATCCATACTACTTTCCTTACCTATCCCTTCTCTGCTTCTCCCTTCCCCCATCCTGTCACCCCCTTTTCCTCCTGCTCACTTCCTCCCACCCCCCTCCTATTCCCCTTTTATCAAGACATTCTCTCTGGCCCTTCTTTCCTCCCTACCTCTCCCCCTCCTCCCTTTCCCCTTCTCTTTCTCTCGTTCCCCCATTCCCCCTTCCCTCCTCCTTTTCATCACCTTCATCCTCTCTCCCCACCTATATCTCTCTCACCCCTTCCCCCACCTTTGTCCCTTCATTACCCTTCTCTCCCTCTTCGGACCCATCCTCCTTCTCCATCCCCCATCTCTCTCCCTCCTCTTTACCTCCTCTCCTCCCTCCCCCTTCCGTTCCTCTCCTCCCTCCCCCACCTCCTTCTTCCTCCTCTCCCCCCCACCAAATCCCTGACGCAGCAACACAAAGCGTCCTGACAACACCACGCTCCGGCCCGCAGTGTTTGCCAAATGAGTTGTAAACAAAAATGGCTGTCTCTGATATCCTCTTGCCCCCCCTCCCCTTCTCTCTCTCTCTCTCTCTCTCTCTCTCTCTCTCTCTCTCTCTCTCCCTACCTACCTACCTATCTAACTATCTATCGCAGATCTATCCGTCTCCAAGCTCTCATTTTCTGTCACTTCTCAGTTGCAGACTGTTCCTTGCGCTCTCTCTCTCTCTCTCTCTCTCTCTCTCTCTCTCTCTCTCATTATTCCTGATAAGCTTTACTTTTTTTTTCTCCTTCCTCTCTTCCTCCCTCCCCCTCCCTTCGCCTCTCTCCATTTACGATTTTCTCTCTCTCTCTCTCTCTCTCTCTCTCTCTCTCTCCGGTGTTGTCCTGATTTCCAGCATTTTTCTTCTTACTCCTTTCACTCAACTCTTCTACTTTCTTACCGTATATATTACTATCCAACCGTATTTCCTCTCATCCTCCTGTCCTTTTCTGTCTTTCCCTCTCTCATGCAATATGTTATTTTCTCCTCTATTAGTGCCTCTCCCACAATATTCCTCTAAGTTTTTTCTCTTTTTATTACTTTCTAAATATATTCCCATTGTATTCTTCCACCATCCATTCCTCAATTTTTTTTTTTTTTACTTTTCTCCTAAACCCATATATTCTTTTGCTCTCCAACCCTCATTTCCACTACCTTTACCAGCTCCCTATTTTTTTCTTCAGTCTATTTTTTTTTTTTAATTCCAATGTTTTACTCTTCTCAAACCTTTCTTTTACCACCTTTTCTAGACTACCTTCTTATTCTCCTTTTCCAGCTCTCTGTCATTTTTTTTTTTTTTGTCTCCTAATTTCTTCACATTCCTCACGTCGCTTCTACTCCGTTTCCACAACCTTCCTTCCTTTCTCCTCCTTTCACAATTTTTTCGTTTTCCCTCTCCCTTTCTTCCCACTCTTTTCTGCCGCTGCTACCTACTCCTTGCCAGTTAACCTCCTCCTACGAGTTATACCCTTTTTCTTCCCTATATCCATCCCTCTCTTCTCCCTCTCCCTCCCATATCCATATCTATATCCCTTCACTTATTCCATGTTTCCTCTGTCCCTTATTCAGTCTCGCCCATCACTCCTCTCGCCTAATCATTTCTCCTTTCTTAAGTAATTCGTTGCCCTTCCTTACTCTTCACCCCTTCGCTCCCAGTTTCTTCCCTTGTTCTCTGACTAACTTCCCTTCGCCCTACTCTTCCACTTCCCTCTTATCCCTTTCCCAACACTTCCCTTTCAGTCTCACCTCTCCTCTCTTCCATCTATCCCTTTTCTCTCTCCTCCTCCTTTCCATATCCTCCTCCCAGCCTCTTTCCTTATTAGTTCCTCCCCTTTAGCCTCTTACCTCTATTCCCCATTTCTGTTTTTCGTGTCCTCTCTCTCATACTCACCTTTTCGACCTCTTATCTATTCTTCCGAGTCTGTTTTTCCTCTCCTCTCGATTCCCCTCTCCTTTGCTCCCCCCTCTGTACAACCTTTCTTTCATCTCACCCTTTACCTTCGTCCTGATCCTTTTCTTCATTTCTTTCCTCTCATCGCATCCTTCCTCCTCTCTTCTTTCCCTCCACTCTTCTCTCAGTGCATCTCTCTCCCTCGTCTACACTATCCTTTATTCTTCACCCTTCGTATTCCTTTCCCTCTCCTCCCCTCCCCTCTCCTCCCCTCCCCGGGCCAAGACAGACTCCCCAAATGACTCTGCGGCCATGACTTGTTCTCTTGGCAGGGCAAAACGCATGTGTATTAGATTGATTAAGCGTCGTTTCTCTACGCACCAAGGACGAAGGGAATGGAAGAGGAGCAGATAAGAAAATAGAGAACAGGAAGGAACAGGAGGGAGAGAAAAGTGTTGTATGGAAAGGAAACTGGAGTACGTAGGGAAGGGAGAGAAAAGGAAGAGAAGGAGACTAAAAAATTGAAAATAAAGACAAGGAAAGAACTGGACGAATGGAAGGGTGATGTAAGGAAAGATGAGTACATGAAAGTACGAAGGCAAGGCAAGGCAAGGCAAGGCATGGCAAGGCATGGCAAGGCAAGGCAAGGCATGGCAAGGCAAGGCAAGGCATGGCAAGGCAAGGCAAGGCAAGGCAAGGCAAGGCAAGGCAAGGGGAGTAAAAATGAAAATAAAGAAAAAGAAGGAACGGGAAGAAGAGTGGAGGTACAAACGTAATAACTTGAACAGGCCTGCAAAGATGTTACTTGCAAGAATAAAACAAATTATGTTAACATATTATCTAACCGTACTTATAATAAAAAAATAAGTAAATAAATAAGAGGGCAGACTCTCCTCCGCCTACCAATCACTCTGATACAATCCGGAAAGAAAAAGAAAAACCAGCACCGTGACTGTTGTGGAAAGACACTGGGAATGGTAAGGGAAAGGAAAGAAAGGAAAATTGTAGAAAGAGAACGGAACTGGAAAGGGTTGGGAAGAGAGTGGAAGAGAAATAAGAAGGAAAGGAAGAGTCAATGCAAACTACATTCTTCATTCTTCTTTTATTCCATCGTTAAAAATCCACATATCATTTCTACTCCTGTGTCCCATCCATTTAACCTTTTCAGTGTGTTATTCCTGCCCAGTCATTAACCCTAAATCTGCATCCTCATTTCTACTCAGATTTCATCACCTCGCATTATTCTCACAGTTGTCATAAAAACCTCTCACCTCCCCTTTTAACCTATACTTTTTTTGTCATAATTCTTCTGTCCTCTGCCAACTTCTTCCAACAACGTTCAGTTCCTCCATCTCTGTCTCTAAGGATTCTATGAACTCTATTCTTTCGTCATTACCTAGTCCATCAAATCTCATCTTTACCCTTTTTCCTTCCTCTTCTATTTTGCACTCTTTCATCATTATCTGTTCTCTCCCTCTCTGTATCTTTTTTTTTCATAACCCAAGGCATTAAAGCCCTGTTTCTGTTCACTCCTGCAGCTCGGTCCTTCCGTTCTTTGTTTTTATCCTAATAATCTTGATCTATTTGTAACCTTCAGCCCTAACATCATTCCCATATTAACAGTTGTCATTTCGTGATAAACTAAGTTCTTTTATCCATATCCATATCCAATTTTCGATTTTATCCTTCTATTCTTTGCCTTAGTCCTATATTTGAACCAGCTTCTAACTTTCTACCCTTAATCCTTAATAAGTACATTTAGATAATATGTTTACATAATTAGTTTTATTCTTGCAGGTAACATCGTTGCAGTAGACCTCCTGTTATGTTATATAATGTGTACTTAAGTGTGGTCTCTTTGTCCGCCCTTTTTCTTTATTTTCATTTTTTACTCCCCTTCCCTTCCCTTCCCGTCCCGTCCCTTCCCTTCGTCCTTTCATGTACTCTTCTTCCCTTACATCATCTTTCCATTCTTGCTGTTCCTTCATTGCTTTTATTTTCACTTGACTAGGAGCAAAATCTGACATCACTGGTGATAAAAGGTTAAATAAATCTTTCAACTCTTACGCATCCCTTCCTAGCCACATCCATCCTTCAATATACAACTACATCCTTGCATCCTCCTTCGTTCCTTATCCTAATCAAGTATATCTTTCAACAAACATATATCCCCTTCAGTGATGGAGTGAAGTCTCAAATTGACTACTTGGCTCTTCACTATTTAACGCCACACAATTTCACTGGCCACTTGAAAACCTCCAGAGTTCGTGGGGTTATTAATATGTTATTAATACTTCTGTCTCATGATATCTCCCTCATCTGTCAGTCCTTAAATCCTACCACTCGCATCCTCATCCCAATCTTTATGGAATCCCACACTCTCCCTCCTTCCATCCTAAGATAACATCCTACAATATTCAGCTCCACATCCGTTCATTTTCAAGCAAGACGAATCCCTTCATCCTTCTTCGTACCCCATCCTCGCCGTCACCATCCTTCGATAAATAATTCCAGCCTAACCTTCATCGATTCTCATCCTCATCCGACCCTCATCCTTCTGACACTAACTCTCACGTCACTACTCCTTTAATCAATACTGTCGTCTCTTAGCTTCTCTCTCCGTTGATTTTTCCTCTTCCCGATCCTCATCACTATCCATACTGAACCAGCGCCATGCTTATCAATTCTAAATCTATTCTATCCTCATCTAAACGAAGCCTGCTCAATCCTCCACAATCTGAACCCATCTTTATCCAATCCAAAATACTCCATCCTAATCCAGCCTGCTTCCTCCATCTTTACCTCTGCACCTACATCCGTTTTTCGACCTTTCACTGCAATATCCAAGCTTACATTCTCATAAGGTACAGATTATTTTAAGAAGCAAAGAAACCCTACTTCACGGAATTACAGTCTTTAAAACTCTTTCACCGCTATTTTATTCATCAAAGAGAAACCCTACCCAGTCCAAGTATTAAACTAAATCTACTTTCAAAGACCCGTTTCCTGTCCCCATACCCATTCTTCCGTGCCCATTTCTTTCACCCTCACCCCAGTCCCATCCTGCTCCCAACAATCCTTCCAGTCTCGCCTATTTCCTATCCTGGTCACTTCCGTAATTTCTCATCCTTTAGTTAGCTACTCAGTTCCTTTAATTCTCCTCGTAAGTCTTCTATTCTCACATTTACTGCATCATATTCTTACCAATGTTACACTACTTTTCTTCTCATCCCTTCACTCACAACCTAGCCTCTCCACACCAGCCCTATAGCCTTTACGTACAATTTCATTCTCCTGTTCTCATTCTAAGCCTCCTATTTCGCTTTTACTGCACCTTAATCTAAGCAGTGTCACTCTATCACTGATGCAATCCCTTCGTCCACATCTCAGACTCTCCATCCTACCCCTCCGTCCTTTCCAATTTCATTCTTCTATTACCTATCTAATTATTCCATCCACCTTTACTTTTATTCACTATAATTCTACCAAGCACACTGATCTTATTACTATCCCTTCGTGCACACCACAGTCTTTCCATCCTATCCCTCTGTCTATCCTTTCCATTCAGCTCCATTCTCCCATTCGCATTCACACCCTTCTATCCTCACTTTTACTTCATTCTACTCACACCAATGTTATACAATCCCTGTCTCCATCCTTCGCTCACTCCCTAATCCTTTCATCCCATCCCTGCATCCTTTCCGTTCAACTCCATTTTCTTTCATTCGCTGTGTAAATCCTTCCACTCCTACTTTTACTACCTCCTATCCTTCCTCTGTCTCACTATCCCTGTCTCCAACTCTTCATCTACACCTAATTCCTTACATCCTTTTGATTCGACTTCACTCTTACCTTTACTAACCAGTTCCTTCCATTCTCATCCTAAACCATTCATCATCGTAACATCCTAATCCTAACAATGCCATGCTATTCCTATTCACACCCCTTCCTCCACAAAAGACTATCCATCCCATCCTTCATTCCATTTTTCACTCGATCCTATCCTTCCATTCATTAACCACCTATTTCCATTCTTATCTTTAACGTTCCATCCTTCCAATACCAATCTTATGTTTGTTCACTTCCATCTTCTCCTCCGCCATCCCTTCCATTCCACGCCATTCTCTCATTCGTTTCTTAATTCCTTCCATTCTCACTTTTATTACATCCTAATCCTGCCACTGCCATACTATCCCTGTCGCCATACCTATATAAGCTTTCCATCCCTCCGTCCTTTCCATTTGACTCCATCCTTCCATTCGCAATCCCATTTCCTTCCTCCCCCCGCCGTAAATCGAACCAAATTAACAAGAGAACGAAGGTATCTGGTACGTTTGGTTAACACATATTACGACAAGTTGGGTTTTGTGCCAAAATCAATGTTGCGATGAGAGCCGTTTGCAAGGCCAGCAGTTTGCAGCGGTCGTTTGCAACCCAGGCCCCCGCGGACCCAGCCGGGGAGACCGCCCCCTTCCTTCCTCCTCTTTCTTCCTTCTTTCTTATCTCTCTCTCTCCTTCGCCCTCCCTTCGTTCGTTGGTTTCTTCGTCGATATTCTTTCTGATGTAGTCGTTGCTACTTCTACTGTACTCTCTCTCTCTCTCTCTCTCTCTCTCTCTCTACCGCCCCCCTCCCTTTCTTCCATTTTTCTTATTTCTCCTTCCTTCTCCCTCCCTTTATCGTTGCGTTCCCGTTCTTTCTTCGTCAATGTTCTTTCTGCTTATAATCTTCGTTGTTACTAATCTGACTTATTCCCCTTCCCCCCCTCTCTCTCTCTCTCTCTCTCTCTATCTATCTATCTATCTATCTATCTGTCTATCTACCAGTTTCCTCTTTCTTCCTTCTTCTTCCATATCACTCCTCCACCCTTTCTTATGCCGCTTTTCCACATTCACTCTTCTTTCTTTTCCTTCCTTTCTCCCTCGCTCTCTATCCCTACCCTTTCTGTATATTCCTCTTTACTTCCTCTTCCTTCCTTTTCGCTCTAGACTGCTGACTCAAGTTTCTCGTCTTATTTCTTTTCGTCCCTACTCCTCCTATTTCGCCTACTTTTCCTTATATTTACCTTTTGGCGTCCATTCGTCATTTGTCCTCTTCCCTTTACTTTTCCATTTCTTTTTTACTTTTATCCTGACACTTAAGGTATTCTCCAATTATATATCTCTTTATTTAACCTACCTATGAGGCACCTTTATTCCTGTGACTTTCTGTTCTTTAGCTTCTTTCTTCACTATTCTGTCTTCAATCCAACTTTTATTGCCCTCCTCTCTTTTACTTTCCTTCCACCATCAAGTTTGTTTTTGTTTTTAAATCTCTTTCATCCCAGTTTCCTTCATTCTTCCTTACCCTAGTTCCCCCCCCCTCTCTCTCTTTCTCTCTCTCCCTCTCTCCTTCCTTACTTCCATCTTGCCTTTCTTCTTTCCTTCTCTAGCACTATTCTTTCCTTTTCCTTCCCTCTTTCAGCTCTTCACTTTTTATCTTCGTCCTTCCTTACTCTCGTCTTCAATCTTCTTATAAATCTTTCCTATTCTATTCTTACTGTCTTTATTTCACTACTCTGTACTTCTCTGCTTCTTCCCTACTTTTTCCATTTTTTTTTTTGTCCCTTTATATCTCTTTCATACATTTCTGTTAGGTAAGATTAGGTCTAACCCTATGGTAAGTTTCTTTGTTTTCTCCTTTCCTTACTCCTACCTCCTGTACCTTGCTCTTCTTCTTTCCGTCTCGTCTTTCACTGTTTTCTTTTTCTATATTCCATTTCTCTCTCTCTCTCTCTCTCTCTCTCTCTCTCTCTCTCTTGACTGCTGGCTCTAACCCCGCCCTTTCCGCTCCCTCCTTCCCATCTTCGTCCTCTCTTTTCTATCCACTTTTCTTAAATTTTTACTCGTTTCTCTTTCCTCTTTCTCGTGTACGTTCCTTCTCCGTTTTTTTTTTTTTTTTTTTTTTTTTTTTTAATTCTTTTACAAAATTTCTAACTCTACTTGTTGCCATCTTCGTCTTCTTTCAAACAACAATGAAATTTTCTCTTTTTCTGTCCCCTTCTTCGTCTGCCTTCATTTCTCCTTGCTTCCTCTCCCATTCTTCTACTAAAGTTACTTCTTCCATTCCCTACTTTTTCGTCTACTATCTCGGTTTCCTTCCTTCTCTTCCTCTTCGTAGTTGCCTATTCTTCTTTAGTTTTAGTAATTCAATTTCTTCTTTCTGTTCATTTATCATTTCCCCAATTTTAAATCTTTCTTCAGAGTTTCCCCCTTCCCTTCTTATATCATTTCTGCTTCTAACTTCACTGTCTCATAATTCCTTTTCTCCTTCTCCTTCTAATCTGCTCTATTTACTTTCTGAAAATGCAAATATATCTGCTTACTCTTCCCCAGCTATTTCCGGCGAGCTTTTCCTCATCTTGTTATTGAAACTTTTATTTCTATTCCTCTCTTTCTTACCAATCACTGTTACTTCCATTAACAACCTTTACATAAATTTACCAAGTTATTCCCCTCAACCCCTGCCACTCCTTCTCCCCCTCTTTTTATTTCTCTTCCTTTTCTTTGTTCCTCCTTCCATCCTTCAATAAATTTCACCCCGTTTTTTCCTGTTTCATTTTTTGTTTTCACTTTCCACTTACATGTACCATTTCTCTTCTACTTTATCCTCTCTATTCTGTTCCATCGTTGGTGCCAATTCCTTTACAGATATTTACCTACAGTGCTTGCCATTTTTCTCCATTCTTCTTCATTCTTTTCAGTTTTTTCCATCGCTACTCCTCACCACCCCTATATTTTCTTTTACTTATTCTTTACTATTTTCTAACTTACATGCTTTATCACCAGAACCTCATCATCATTATCCCTTGTGTTCCTTTACTGTTTACTCTTTTTTTTATCAATTTTTCCCTTTCCTACATCCTTTTTCTCCTCCACCCTCCCACCCCATTTCTCAATCTCCTCTCCTCTCCCCTTCCTTCTCCCTGTTTTGCATATATTTTTCATCACTCATTCTTCATCTCCTCCCCTTTATTTTTCATCTCCCTCTTTATGCTTCCTTCCCTACTTTTATTTTTCTTATCCCATTTTCCTTCTCTGTTTCCCCCTCTTTTCTCCAACCCATCCTTACTCTTCTCCTTTCCTACTTTTCTCCCTCATTCACCTCTCCCTCTACGGCACTCTTATTCCTCTCCCCCCCCTCCTCTCTTTCGCCATTTTTCTCCCCATTTCTGCTCCCTTTCGTCTCCATCTATTCTCCCAGTCTTCTAATCTTTTTTTTATTTTTTCTCCCCCTTTCTCTTATTTCTCCATTATTTTCCTTTTTTTCCGTCCTGTCCCTTCCTCCATTCTTCTGTCTCTCCTCTACATTCTCCTCTTACTTTCCTCTTACTCCTCTCCCTTCTGCTACGTTATCTTCTCAAACTCCTCTTCCTCCTTAGTCCCTCTTTCCTACCAGTCTCTCTTTTCCGCTCTTCTTTTTCCCTTTCCTCTCATTCGTTTCTTTTCTTCTCTTCGTCTCCTTCTCCACCACGTCAATTCTGCTCTTCCCTTTCTGCCACTGCTCATCCCCATTTATCCTTCCTATTTCCTCTCTCCTCCTCCCTCTCTTCTGCTTCCCTCCACCCGATTCTTCCCTCCCTCTCTTTCCTCCATCTCTTCTCCCTCCTGTGGTCAGCCAGGAGCCGAACCTCTCCCCTGGGAAGGTGCGGGAGGGAGGAGACAGGAGGGAGGAGGAAGGGGGAGGGGTTTTATACTACCGCTGATGCTGCCTCTTTACTGCCCCCCCCCCCCTTACACCTCTCTCTCTCTCTCTCTCTCTCTCTCTCCACGATTCCTCTTCCTCTTATCTTCTGTGTCTCCGGTGCCACAGAATCCTCCACTCTCTTTCAGTATCTTCCTTTGATTGAGAACTAATCGAAGAAAATTAAGTAGTGACAGTAATTCGATCTGACTTCAGAAGAACGGAACTTTATAACTACAAAATAAACAAATATAAACAGAAACACAAATGCTATAACCACAGATACAAGACTAGCATACCGTAACTGTAATATCGTGTCTTGCAACCCTTAACTTTCAGGGGAACGATTTATCTGTTTTACTCTAGATAATACCGAATGATTTTGCTGTTACTGTGGCCCGAGGTTCATCTGCAACGTAATCCCGGTGGACTGCATTTTAAGTTGCCCTTCTCCTGTGGTCCACCATACCTCTTTCGGGGGACAGGGAGGTAGATGAGGGACGTTGTATAAGGAGGACGCTGACCGTTGTATCGATGCAATCATATGAAAGCGTCCGTCTTCAGAACTCAGACCATTTTTCAGTGGATTAATGAATGGAATAAAAGACGACTGCATTTAGTGTACGGATTATAATGAAGCCTGAATTCAGCTTTTCAAAAAATGTCATGAAGCACTTAACCCCTTCAATCCGGATCAGGCTTTTTTTTTTTTTTAATTCTTGCTACCACCTAACGATTGTACTGAATTTGGGAAGGACGTCTAAGAGTATCAGTTAATGAAGGATATATCTAACCCCTCCAATTCGAAAAGTCTCCTTCTAAGTTAAATAAAATCGTTCGTAAGTATCATGAAGAAAGTGAAAAAGACATCAATCAGATTCAGGAGGTTATGTGTCCGCGTGTTTATTGTGACTAAAGGGAATAAAAACATGAAAATAAAGCATCTCATATATGACCATGCTAGAGGAAAGGAAAGTAAATACGCATCGTTTAGAATGAGCACACCTACAAAAAAAAAAAAAAGTTCCTAAACTATGATTGTGCTGAATGTAGACAAAAAAATATGTTTCTTATGTTGCATGTTAAAATAATGGGTCTGGTGACAGGGGGGGTAAATGCAATGGCTCCAGTTCCTATAACAGGGTTTTAATTCAACATTTTTTTTTTTAATCTGCGCCACTTTCCTCTTTCCTACATAAGCCCCATCAATATTTCTGAAGCACCATTATTCTACTCTCTCTCTCTCTCTCTCTCTCTCTCTCTCTCTCTCTCTCTCGGTCACCATCACTCTTCTCCAGCCCTCAAACCATTTCGCTTTCACTCCTCCCAGAAACCTCCACTCAAGATTACAGTGCTAATGTATTCAAGTGGGTCAATAACTGAATTACGGTCCGAAACAAGAGTCGTACTTAGCAGTAGGTAATCAGAATCGATAAACGCTATATAAGGAGTAGCTATCAAGCGATTCACTGTTGGGCCTAACATTTTCTGATTTATATAATTGGCACTGATGATAATCTTTACGGTACTCGAATTTGCGACCGACACCCCTCGACACACAAAGAGGTAATACTGTAAAGGTCTGACATGGACATCATTGATTAATCATTTGGGTTGAATGCGGGAAGCTGCTACCATTACTGAAATATGCACAAAGCGCTAATAACTTCGCTACAATAAACAGTATTCCACCTGAAAGTACGCCAGGGAAATGGTTAGGACTTAACTAAAGATTATTCGAAACCAACCAGCACTGTATTGAGACAGGAGTAAACAAATGGTGTTGTTGGTGAAGTTCAAACAAAAATGTATCATTCTCACATTGTACACTTCCTCAGTATGTCCATAATCTGAGTAGGCTACTGTACCGTGTTTATTTCGACACCAAGACACCGAAAAGAATGCAAAGAAGCTACAAAATTTTATTAATCCCACGGAGTAAATCATGCAAGGAACATTTAGACTTGAATTAGTTTATCAAAGCTCAGGTTACTCACTCACTCGGAGCAAAGCTACGGGACGCAAAGCCTCCCCCATCTTCTGACTCCACCTACAACGGTTGCCCTGTAACTCCAGGTAATAATTCCCCCTCCCCCCACAATGTCTCTCGACAGGAACGGTAGACTTGCTTTAGTCATGACTTTTGCGGTCGTGCCCTTAGTTTCCTCCACTCCGGGTTGACTCCATTTGATACCACCCTGCATGAGCCGGAGAACTCTTAGAGAAACGTGCCACATACTCAGACAACTTGAGTTGGCGTTCAGGTATTATGCAAGCACTAGGCCTCTACTCAGTCTCAAGAATTAATCGCTGGTTACGCACTCGATTGTGCCTAAGATGCCCCACGATCCTGCAAAGCACTTAATGCTAAAAAGAGTCAATTCACTTCTCCTCGATAATAATTAGCGTCCATGTCTCGGCCATTAAGATAAGACGGGGAACATCAGCGTCTTGAAGATGCAAAGGGAACTACAGGGGTAATTAATTCATCATAACTGCATTTTTCTCTCGCTCTCTCTTGGTCTTCACAGAGGACAGTCACCGAGCAACAGTTTTAGTTATGAATATTTTCCTCTACGGCAGAAAGCAAATAGAAAATATACAATAATTTAAATTCGTCGTTTACGCGAAAAATTTTCTTATCAGTATTTGTAAATTATACGGTGCTCTTATTTTTTTCCTGGTGGATTCCGTTTTTCAAGAACTGAAGAATGGGTCCCGGAGACCTATCGTGCTTTTTATCCTGAACCTATTTTCTCCGGCGATGCATACTGTATTCTATTAACAATGCCACTACACAACTATATTCAGATTTGCAGAGACTTTCGGACTGGAAAAAGATACATATAGCCTTCCTTCATTAGCCCCTTACTGAAGTAGTCCTTAAGTTATATTCAGTTGTTAGGTGGGAACATGAACAAAATGGAAGAGTACGTCCCCCAATTACAAGGATTAAATTCAGTTGAGTTAGTAGAGGATCATACAACTTACCCTATAACAGCCGACAAAGAAAGAATCAAAGTATAAGTTGCCGTCTGTTTTCCCTTATAACTTCTTTGTAGCCTACTCTCTGACACCCCTCTCATTTTCCCCACATTTCAACCTCAAACTCCAATCTCTATCACCCTTGCCCTCTTCCATTAATACATCTTCAACCTCAGCCATTTTCACCCTTCTAACCTCCCTCCCTGAACAAAAGAGCAGCTCTCCCCTCCCTCCACGCCACCTCAATCTCCACCTCCCCCACCTCCACCCTCCTTCCCTAACCAGTGGCGGTGACGAGGACAGGCGACTAACGTAGATGCTGGGGGATAAAGTTCTGGGTCCTGATAATCATCATTTGGCGGTCTGCCTACCAAGGGACGCGTGCAGGGGAGGGGAGGAGGGGAGGGGATGATGGGAGCGGTAGGAAGTGCGAATCAAGGGAGTAGAGAAGGGTGGGCAAGAGAGGAGAATGGGTGGGGGAGTTAATGGGGAATGTGGGGAGTTTGTTGTGTGGTGGGAGACTGATGAGGGTTGTGGTGTGTGGAGGGAGATTGTGGAGGGCTGTGGTGCGTGTACGTATGCGGAAGGAGATTGTGAAGGAGTGTGGCGTGAATGTAGAAGAAGGCTGTGGAGAACTGCGTTATGTGGAGGGGTGCAGTGTCTAAACGAAGACTATGAAAAGATGGTGCATGTGGAGGGGTGGGATGTGTTTAAAGGAAGACTATGAAAAGATGGTGCATGTGGAGGGGTGGGATGTGTGGAGGGGTGGTGTGTGTGGAGAGGTGGAGGGGTGAAGGGATGGACTGTGTGGAAGGGTGGAGTGCATGGAGAGGTGGAGGGATGGAGTGTGTGGAGGGGTGGTGTGTGTGGAGGGGTTGTGTGTATGAAGGGGTGGTGTGTGTGGAGTGGCTGACTGTGTGGAGGATGGGGTGTATGGATGGAGTATGTGGAAGGGAAGAGTTGGAAAGAAAAGATTGTGGAGGGCTTGGGTATGGAGGGGTTAAGTGTAGAGAGAGAGGAATAATGGTGTGAGAAGTAGGGAGACAGTACACGAATGAGAGAGTGGGGATGTGTGACAAGAGTGCGAGAGGTAGGTAAGTGTGAACAGTGGGTGGTAAGATGCAGAGTATGTGAATGGGAGGGTGACGGTGTGTGAAGGAAGAATAAGAATGAGAGGTGGAAGAGTGTGAAGGGGAGGTGGGTAGGTGAGTGCAGATGATAAAGCGTATGGATGGAACTATTATTAATCAAAGTGCATATAGGAAGGTAGAGTGTGTGCATTTGGAGAGAGATTGCAAATGTTAAGGTCCTGGGGATGTGGAGGTAGGGAGTAGTGAGATGCAATAAAGAAGAAAGGGGGCGTATTAGATGAAAGAGCTAGTGAATAGGAGGGAAGTGGGAACGGGGAGGAGATAAGGAGATGAAATGAAACAAGTCGCCAAAAAAGAGATTAAATAATATACAAAACAAAATAGTGTCAATGGGAAGACGAAGGAATGGATAGAGGGAGGAGAGTTTTAAAGGCAGAGAGAAATATTAGACGGGTGGCAGAAGGAGTGCGAAATGGAAAGAGTGCGAATGGGACGGAGATGAGATGAGATGAGGCAGAGGAAAGAGGCCGGGAGAGTAAGATGATAATGGGAGAGAAGTGAGGACGGAGGGAGGAGGGTACGAAAAGAAAGGGGAGGTGCGGAGGAAATCCCTAATGAGAAGGAGGAGGCTGAATGAGGAGAGCGAAGAGGAGATGGAAACGATGGAGGGTGTGAATGAGGAGGGATGGGGGGAGTCGGAGAGAAGTAATAGGAGGAGGAAGGAGAAAAATGTGAGTATGGATGATAAGGGGGGCGGGGGAAGGAGATGTGAGGAGATTAAGAGGATGGGAAATACAAGGATGTAGAAGGAAAGGGTGGAAAATAAAACTAATTAAAGCTAAGAGACGGAGGGAGTAGACTAACGAATGGAAATAGAGCAGCCTTCATAGGGTATACAATCGTCACCATCATTATCATCACACTAAATCCATTTCCAGTATTTACAAATGGGGCAAGCAGCATCTAGAAAAAGTAAAAAGTAAAAGCATAAAGCAGTCGTGGTTGAATTAGCTGCTGCTGCTGTTATGCCCCCAGGTTCATCAGGACGAGAGCACAATGGACGGCAGGAAACGGGCCACTTCAGCCGGGCGATTCCAGAGATCTTTAGATCTCTGTTGTGATATGGAGGAGTGCGATGTATGTGTATTGTGATGTGGGGGGCGGCAATTCAGTGGGGGCGTAGTGGATTTTTCGTGAGATGTATTTTGTGTCGGTGCTCAGGCAGGGAAGGGTGATGGCCACAGGAGAAATTATCACCAGCGTACCGACAGTAAATATTACATTTCCATTCACTCACCATTCAAGTCTTCGAAAAAAGTGACGATTGCAAGAATAAAATGAGAATAAATTCCCAAGACAGAGCTGTTATTTTAGAATGGAGAAATGGAGAATAAGGAAAAAGAATGTGCAAAAAAGGAGAGAGAGAGAGAGAGAGAGAGAGAGAGAGAGAGAGAGAGAGAGAGAGAGAAGGGAATGGAGCCAACTCAGTGGTAATTCGGTGGTAGTAGTGGACGAAAGGGGTAGTTCTCGTATCCTACTTCTCCCTCTACCCCTCCTTTATTTACATTCTCTCTCTCTCTCTCTCTCTCTCTCTCTCTCTCTCTCCATATAATTTTGCTTCCCTTTACCATGTAAGTCGTAAAGAAGCAAAAATTGGCAAATTAAGAATTCCTAGTCTACAAACGTACCGTATTTTTACTGACTTTGCATCCCTCGGCCAGCATTACCTGTGCTTATTTACCAAAGGGAGAGGTGAATTCGTTTGCCGCTATTTTATTTACTTTCTTTTACTTTACGAGACCCAAACTCTCCACTCGGTAATACCAGCATCACAGTTGTTAATAAGGCAGCCCTAGCTTGTAGCCATCATCGACGGTTGGTACTGGCGCGTAACCGGTGACTTGTGAAAGAGTACGGCACTTAGGAGGACTGAAGCACCTCAGGGAGCGGATAATCAAGTCGGATTCGTTAAAAAAAGAAGAAGAAGAAGAAGAAGAAGAAGAAGGTGGGGAGGTGTTCTGTTATGTATTCTGAATACCCCTATTTCCTCACGCCCTTTCCGTTGTCACTATCTTCTCTCCTCTCATTTTATGGAAATATGAACTCTGCATCTCCAAGCTGGCTTAGTGGCGTATCAAAGGGGTAGCCAGGGTAGCACTGACTAGCACTGATATATGCTTAGCTATCCCTGTGGCCACCACAAATTTCTGGAGTATAACCTCCAGACCCGCCTGAATAGTTCTCCTTGGGTCACCCCATGAAGTGTGTCTTGCCACCCTTTAGCCACCATTTTTAAAAATCCTAGATACGCCACTGGTTGGCTTCTCCTAAGATGAGATGAATTTGTTGGCAGCTAGGACGTCATCTAACTGTACTGAATGGGTGTGTAGACACGCTGGCAAAGGAAGCTGGCATTTACGGGAGAGGACCCACTCGGTTACCCTAATCCTACCTCTATGGTTACCCCCATAAGATTCCGACTTGAGTCATGGCAATGATTAGGCAAGCGATTTTCCAACAAAGAAATTAAGTTGTCCTTCACCCTTTTTATCAGAAAATTATTAAAAATGATCATGTAAAGCGTTGTAGCTGGGACTAAATTTGAGAGCAATGCCCTTCCGGTTAAATACATCACTTATGTCATCACCTTTTCCCTATCTATGTTCGTCCTGCATAGTTCTTCCTTCCTACTCCCACTTTTTCTCCATACTTTTATCTTCTCTACCCCCACCCTACCTTCTCCCCAACGTCTCACCATTCCAGCAGCACGAAACTCGAAACTCCCTCTTTTCCTCCCTCCTCCCCCTCTCCACCACCTCCTTACCCCCACTTCTCCAACACAAAAGACACACCACCACCACCACCACACCACCAGCCTCGGCCTAGACGTCTAAATCACCGTTGTATTCTCGAGGCTGTTGTAAATTTCTGCTGTGTTCCCCAACGCCCCAGTTAAAGCCTCAGTCCCGTAGTATAATTGCCAGTGCTGAAGCGGCCGTTTGGGCAGTCCTGCGATGTAAGAGACTGAGAAAAAAAAAAAAAAGTGGGGGGAGAGAGAGAGAGATCATATATCTTATAAAAATTCATAAATATATTTATTATATATATACATATACAGTATTTATGTATTATATATATATATATACATATATGCAGTATATTGTATATACATTGATGTGTGTGATGCTGCAAGTAACGAAACAAATAAGAAAATGAAAGTATGATACTATGATACATGAAACAACAATAAGGATATATATGTAAATATAAAATTTTTTACACAGGTATGTAAACATATATATATATATATATATATATATATATATATATATATATATATATATATATATATATATTTATTTATTTGAGAGAGAGAGAGAGAGTAAAAGTCCGTCCTTGCGCCTCTCTGAACTCAAATTTCATGGGCAGGTAAACTAGAAATATGCGTGCGAGGGGAAAGAGAATAAGGATGTAGCCTGGAGGGGGTAATTATATCGCACGCTCGAGTGGGTAAGACTTTGTGCATAAGAGTTCTGAGGGAGTGGGGGTGTAAGGAGGGGGAGAGGAGGAGTGTTGCGGGGTGGTGTACATGGGGGAGAGAAGAGTGTTGAGGGGAGTGGGGATGAAGGGAGAGGAGAACAGTGCTGAAGGGATTGTGGGTGTAGGGGAGTAAGAGGAGAAAGCCGGGAGGGGAGAGGGAGCAGGGTATGAAAGGAGGGGATGGTGAAAATATGAGAGAAATGGTGGGGAGTCTGGGTGTGTGTGGGGGGGAGAAAGGGGGGAAGCTGAGAGGAGGACAGAGTGGGAGGGGACGGGAGAGAGGAGAGGAGAGACGAGTCGTGAGTGGGAGCAAAGAGGAGAGAAGGAGGGATAGGGGTAAACGAGTATGAGGATGGATGCTGAGGGTTATTTGAGAAGAAAGGGGTGGGGGAAGAGTTAGAGAGAATTGGCTGTGGGGTGTGAGAGGAGAGGAGCAGAGGTGCGATGAAGGGAGGAGGTATGGGAACGTGAGGGAAGGCCGTGTGAGAGAAGATAAGTTGGAAGAAATCAGGAAAAACGAAATGAGAACACGAAAATGTGCTGGAAAAGGAGAGGACAAGAGTGGGAGTAAATAAGACAGGGAGTCAGAAGGAAGGTGATAAAGTAGAAAGGAGGATGTGGAGGACTGGTACAAGTGAGTTTCAGCGGGCGGGGTGTAAGGCTATCGTGAGGGAGGCGGTGTGTTTGGTTGAAAAGGGGTGGATTAATAAAGTGACTGGGTAGTATCTAAGTAATCTTATACCAGTATTTGTTTTCAGTTGATATTTACTGAAAAACAGTGAAACTGACATGTTTCATTTATTGAGAATGTTATTTACCAAGAAACAATGCCACTGACGAATTTCAAGTATGGAGAATTATATACCAAGCACAAGAAAGCACACGGCAAGACACTGCTAAAACCTAGTATCATGAATCCTACGGAAAAGTATGTTTCTTCCGATGTCTATGCACTAACATACACAGACAATTTCCAAAGCCTGGAACGAATATAGCCCCCCCCCCCTCCCATCCCACTCTATCTCTTCTACACGCACACACTTCATCGTACCCCCGATAAGCCTTTCATGTCCCCTTTCAGTACTATGTCGTCATACTTACTTTTGATGTACTTGCATTACTCTTGCTTCTACCATACCTTGTTCAGCCTGGTGGAAGCCTTGTGAGATAATTGTGATAAAAACATTCCCTATGCAAGCATTTCATTTTTTTTTAATTTTTGCTTTCATCAGACAAACTTATTCGTTGTATACACCCGTACTTTCATTCATGGTTTAATTTACTCTCATACACAAACTGGCACTACTTTGTCAATATCTACTGCCAGTTACTTCCTAGTCATCAACACATCTACACATATAAACATTACCCTAACATATTAACTTTCCCCCTCTTACCTCATCCCTTCCCCTTCTCCCTATAGCCTACGCCCCCCATTCCCCTCTTCTCTTTTCCTTCTGATCTTTACCCCCTTTCCCTTCTCCTTCTCTGATCTTTCTCCCCCAGTCCCCTACCTACCCCCTTCCACCTCCCGCCTCCCCATTCCCCTTCCACTGGCTACCCAAACGCCCACACGGAGTCATTGGCTGTGACCAGGTATCATTAGTTGCAATAACACCTGCTGATGCTGCGATAACCCCGCGTATCGCCACCCACACTAACCATACCCTCTGTCTCTCTCATCCACAGCCTTCTGTTGGTGTGCTGCTGTTATCCTGTTTTGATATACTATATTTTGTTCTGTTCTGTTCTGTTCTCTCTCTCTCTCTCTCTCTTTCTCTCTCTCTCTCTCTCTCTCTCTCTCTCTCTCTCTCTCTCAACCCACCTGCCTGTCCTTATCTACCACCAAATCGGCTACTAAAAATGCAGTCTTTTATGATACCGAGGGTGAGACTAGCCTTAGTTGTGCATGGGAACGACAATGAAGGTCACACGTCTCTCTCTCTCTCTCTCTCTCTCTCTCTCTCTCTCACGCGCACACACACACACACACACACACACACACACACACACACACAGCTAGTATATAGCCTACATGACAAGGTGTTGCAATTTACATCAAAACGCTTCCAGTTCATCAATGCATTATTTTCAGCTATGTGCGCAAATCATGGTGTATGGTCTGGTTTATTTAACATTAGTATTCGCTTAATATATGTCCCTTTGTCTTCTCTTTATATAGTGAATTCTAATTTATATTCTTACTCATTTCCTACCGATTCATCCACGTTGTGTGTGTGTGTGTGTGTGTGTGTGTGTGTGTGTGTGTGTGTGTGTGTGTGTGTGTGTGTGTGTGTGTGTGTGTGTGTGTGTGTGTGTGTGTGTGTGCGCGCGCGAGCGGTTTTCTTATCCATAATTTCTATATATCTTAAAATACTCTTTGTTTTCTCTATGCATAAATCCTCCCTTTTCATCGCACCCCCTCTCCCTACCCATCGCACTCTCATTACTGGTACTTCATTTTCACGTTTTCATTTCATTATTCTTTGCATTCTTCTTCCCTAACGCTGTGCATCACTTCTTCAAACATACTTCATTTTACTTTCTTCCTCGTATTCTTCCATAATTTCTTTCCGTGTTTCTACAGCCTCTCTCTCTCTCTCTCTCTCTCTCTCTCTCTCTCTCTCTCTCTCTCTCTCTCTCTCTCTCTCACTTTTAAACATTCTTATTTCTTTCCCAGTATATTTTCCCTCCTTTTTATCCCAGTTACTTTCACCCTCCTTCCACCTCTCCTTTATCCTTCCTCCTTTTCATCATGATTCTTCCTTTCTTTAACTACTTTCTTTTCCCTGTCCTACTTTTTACTCATCCTTTTCTTCTTTATTCTTACCACTCGTTTTATGGTGTCAAATTTTCTTATCTTTTCCAGTCATCCTGTTCTTACTTTCCTTCTCTGCGTTAGTGTTTTATTTTCTAGAAATTATTCTTCAGCGTCCCGTACACTCTGTTTTTATATTACCGTACAGGTATACCTTTCACTATCTGATCCTCCCTTCTTTCCTTCCTCACTTCTCCAACATTCTCTTTTTCCAGTCATCTCCCTCCGTCTTTTTCTACATCCCACTCTTCTTTACTCCCTATTCCCTCACTTCTTCTCACTCCCTTTTATATCCCCCTTTCCTCTTCCTCTTCTCTTACTTCCATCTAATCTCCCTTTCAATTCCCGCTATTCTTCCCCCATCCCTCCCCTCTGATGTCCTCCTTCCTTTCGTTATATTCTCATCCTTACTCTCTACCTACTTGCATCCTCTCTCTCCTTGTCTCCGGTTCCTTGTTTTTCGCACTCTCCTACACCAGGCTTCCTTCTCCTCTTATTTTTCCTACTTCCCTCCATTCCCTGCTGATCACATCTTTTCCTCGTCTTTTCTTCATCTTATATTCACCTTTATTTCCGCCTCTATCGCCTCCCTTTCTTTATCTTCTACCCAAAGAATTTCTCTCCCTGTTCACTTCATTTTCTCCGTCCTCCTCTAGTCTGATCTCCCTTCTGTGCTCCTCCATTATCCTGTTTTACTTTCACCCTTGCTTCTTTCCTATCTCCTCTTCCCTTCCTCCTTTCCCCCTCCTTTCCGATCCCCTACTTCCTCCTCCTCCTCTCCGTTCCTAATTCCTTGCAACAACAAAAAATCTGTAATAAAAAAAACTGCGAACAAAAAGCAGAGGGTGGGATCGACTGGCCTCCTCCAGGGCCTTGTAAATCACACGGGAGGGACTTTTTCTCTCTCCTTCCTTCCCTCCCTCTTTCTCTCTCTCTCTCTCTCTCTCTCTCTCTCTCTCTCTCTCTCTCTCTCTCTCTCTCATCTTACGTTTTTCCATCAATGATCTCTCTCCTCCCCTCCCTCTTATTATATTTCCCTCCTTTCTCTCATGTCCTTTTCCTTTCTTTTTCTTGTCCAGTTATATTCTCTCTCTCTCTCTCTCTCTCTCTCTCTCTCTCTCTCTCTCTCTCTCTCTCTCACACACACACACACACACACACACCATATTTTCTTACTGATAGGACGCAAGAAACACTACAACTCATCCCTTCTTCTTCCACTTCCTCCTCGCAGTCCGTCTCTCCCATCCTGGCATATCAGCCTCCCTTTCCTCAACACATAAATCCCGGACATGTAAGAAGTGTCAATTTGTTGCCCATTGAGGGTTTTGGAACACCATCAAATGAGACACTATCCACTATACGCCCTATGTACTTTCTGGACAATATAACTTCGACAGCATGAAAGATGAGAAAGATGAGTGTATGAAGGTGCGTCCCACATACATTTGGCGCTGGTGTGATAGTTCTCAACTTTTATTTCTTTATTTTTACTTCCGATCCTATTCACTTTACGTACAGCTCCTCCAGTTTCACATTTACAAGATGGTTTCAAGTTTCGAAAAAAATCTTTAATGTTTTGTTATTTCTTAGTTGCCTAATTCCATACATGTCTACAAAAAAATGACTAACTACTATAAAAACTGCCATCCTCTCTATTCTAAACGTTGCTCGAAATTTCCCTGTAAATGTGAAACGCCGGAGGAGGCGGGGGGGGGGGGGGCAACCGTATACCACTGGGAAAAGAATTTTATGGCGATGATAATAATGACGTATCTCATTTTCCAAGTTTTATTTTCTTTTTTACTTGCTCCTTCCTTTGTCTTTCACACTATATTTTTGTTATCATTATTTGTTTGCTACCTTCTAACTCCTCATATTCTGCCGTCATATATTTTATTCTATAACCTTAAGCCCGTTTATCGAATCTTTGAAATGTGAAACGGTAGGTGGATGAAAGAGTGCTAACGTATGCAAATTAGTTTCGAAACAGACGGAGTGATAACAAGGTGAATCATTCTGAGGTGGTTCGATGGTGTGGGGTACATGAAGAAAGATAATTAAGACGGTAAATGAGAATGTAGTGCTAAGAAGGCAGACAGGAAGAAAGACAGCAGTTTAAGAGACAGCGTATTATAAGAGAAGGTGTTGTGATGTAGGGAATTAATAATGAGTAAGAATAGAGTTGTCTGGAAGTACTTTTGCCCGAGCCAGTACTTACACAGGATGCAGCATAAGGTATTTTAGGCACAGAAGAGTAAGCCTACTTGACATTACAAATATATACATCTTACTTTCCGACAAAGACAGAGACCGACGGATATAAACTGACTGATATAGATAAACAGTTATATATTGGCAGATACTTCACACGCAAGTACCATATGAATGTACAAAAAGCAGTATCTTTAGGGTTATAACATTAGCATGAAACCGAAGTGCCATAACCCTTTCAGTACGATATCATCTTTTTTTATTTACTTTATTCTACCGACACCAGGAAATTCCATTCAGCTCAGGAAGCCCTCTTAGTCAAGATGATAAAAAGTTTCCAATAACTTTTAACTACGAAAGGTCTCTTCTGTCTTTTCTTTCTAAATAAAATCATTAGTTAATAATTTAAAAAAATGTCAGCGGGTTGAAGGAGTCAATGAATTAGAATGATGAACGAATCCTTCCTCAAATGACTTTGTTGTTTCATCCTAACATGGCCTAGATTTTTGTCACGTAGTTCATTTTATTCGTGACTAGCACCATATTCTAATGTTATTCTATTGTTACGGCATTCATGATGGAGAGATGCAGTTTGGGTCTCGTTAAAATAAAATGATGTTAACCCTGTTCATTGTTATCGCTTACTCACACCCTAACTCAACCCAGAAATGAAATAGCCCTTGTCTTTTCCCGAGAAGTTATAGTTATGGTGAAATTCTATAACTCGATGCCTATAATACAATCCAGAACACGGTGCCTATACTACTAGTCCGGGGAGGAAGAACTGCTGGAGAATGGAAAGATAAAATAAGATAGTTGGAATAAGGAATTTCTGACTCCCGTTCCGAGGGCAAACAAACAGTCTCTAATCCTTTTTTTAAACAACAGTGAGAATGGCTAATTGATTGGCGACCATATAGACGACGCAAAATCACAGGTCACTGCCAACAACAATCAATAACCCGAGCAACAGGAAACACACACAAACACACACACACACACACACACACACACACACACACACACACAAAGGAATCGCACATCAAATAAAATACAATTGGTTGAGGAGAGAAACAAATAACCCAACCTGCCTCACAAATCAGCGTTGTCGTATATCAAAAGTCAAGCAAACATACACACCGTCGCAGGCATTCGTATATCACACCACACACACACACACACACACACACACACACACACACACACACACACACACACACACACACACGCACCTACCGCCGTAACTAACACAAAGAGAGGGTAGCGGACAACAGGCAGCAGATGTCTTGTATAACGAGCTTCCGCTTAACGTATGCTTTTTAAGTGTTGATGGAAGTACATAAAAACAGGGCCGCAGTTCCGTCCCCCCCCCACCCACCCACGCACCCCCCCTACACCCATCATGCATCCCCCATCCCTCTCTCCCTTCGTCTCTCCCGGGTCCTTCCCATCCCTCCTCCTTCCTCCCTCTCATAGCTTCTTCCCCCTTTCACTGTTTTCCTTCTCGTCCAATATAGTTTTCCCTTATCTCTTAATGTATGGAAAAATATGTTTGCGAAAAATACTAGCTACCAGTTTAAAATCGCTTGGACAAGTCTTTAGCTTCTAATACCTGCCAATTTTGTTCACTGCTGAATAATACATAATTTGACATCGGCAGCACTTTTTTCTACATTATCCAGATCATGGAGGATACAGACGCACAGTAACATCGTTATACATTTACATTTAAGATAGTGCAAAATTATTTTCCACATACTTTATTTTATAATTAATTTTTTTGCCGTATGGGGGTCATCCTTACTTGTCCGGCCTGCGCCGGCCAGAGAGACTGGTGGACTTGGAAAAACCCTGCTGTTCTTCAGTCATAATCATTTGTTAATTAAACAGATATAGTCATTAACTGCCACGTAAAAAGCAAGACAAAGGACACCTTTGAGAGCCGCACCAACCCCCTCCAACTCTGTATGAGAAGAGTAGCAATAATCTATGGGCGAGGCGGAGGAACGAACCCCGGGGGTCCCACCCTTTGGTCTGAGTGAAGGTCTACTACTATGTAAAATGGCTTGTGTCTGTTCTCCTTTAGGGCAGTCACCCGTTGGTGGTCAACAGTTAATCCCATACAGTGCCAACATCATATAGAGCCACTCAGGTGACAGTGTGGTCACAGACACTACACACGTTCAAGAGAGATCAAGTGTTTTGTCAATGTTTTCTTTCACTGTTTATAATGGGGTATAATCTGACCAAATATAACTGCGAAATCATGTTTTTTTATTTTCGAAATTTTTTCTGACGGGTATTATCTGGCCTATGAGGGTATAGATTGGGATAGACCAAAATATTCCCCGGGACATATAATATCCTAGTCCAGAAGATACCACAGATGTGAAACATTCTAGCCCCAAGCTAACCATGGGTATTGTCTGTGCTGGGGTATACTTTAGGTTGTTACACCAGGGTAAACGCCAACCAATATGAAAAATCTCGTATTCCTAAGCTAACAACTATGACCGTACATAATGGCTTTGCCCCCCACCCCCCATTAAGGAGTGACCCTCAGAGGTTTCACCTTTCCCAACTACTGGCCGGGGGGAATTTCTATCAGTATGAAAAATTTAAGTGCGCGTCCACACGTGTGCTCAAACAAGTGCTGGCAACATGTAAGCAACACTGTAACGAACACGCTGCAAACATGTTGGGAACTTCAGCGTCCAGTTCATGTTGGCAACATCATGAAGTCTCAGCTGCCTCGTATGGACACACTTTTCCCAATACCTCTGCTGCCAGTGTTCGAAGTTGCACTGAAACATGTTTGCATACATCTGTCCAAATACTGCTGGAAACATGTTCCCGAACATGTTGCCAGCTGTGTTGCCAACATATGTTTGAGTACACGTGTGGACGCGCACTAATGTTCTTCGGTACAAAGGGCGGCCCTCGAGGGACCCACCATGCTTACAATCTGGCGCGACCGAAGCTCGACCATTACGCAAGAATTCGTGATCCTTGAAGAACAAAAAAAGGCCATGCCTATTAGTTTTGGGTAGGGCATCTAAGGACCGCCGAGGGAGGCCTTCGGGAATCTCACCTTGCCTGAAACCTGGTCCTAGGGTTGGTCTGTCATTTTGCAATGATTTCGTTTTCCTAATACCTCCACAATAAGGCCAAGACCCCATTCTTCTAGATAGTACAGTAACTGAGTGAGTGAGTGAGTGAGGGAGGGAGGAAGGCACAGTTAAGAATAAGCACTATACATGGCCAAACCTGAGGGTGCGGTAAAAAAAAAAAAAAAAAAATCAGCATTTGATCTAACTTCCTCCTTACGGATATCTCCCTCTTACACATCTTTACTTCATGAGCCTTCTCTATCCCTCCTGAATCTTCATGACCACAACTATCCCCTTCTCATGGCGTTCCCTCCAATCCTTCCTCACCTCATCACCCATCATGGGTTTCTTCTCATTCACCCCCACATGGCTCTTCATTCACCCTCACATGACTCTTCATTCACCTTTACATGGCTCTTCAGTCACTCCCACAAGGCCCTTCAGTCATCCCCACATGGCTCTCCATTCACCCCACCTACACTCACCTCCACATGACATCATTTACTCCCTTCATGATTTTGATGTTTTCATGGATCATCGATTAACTCTCGCTCATAGCCATCCATTCTCTCTCCTCATAGCAGTTCAATTACATCCCTCATGATTTCACTGACTCCCACTCATGACGTCATTCACTTCACGTAGCCATCCATTCTCTCTCTCTCTCTCTCTCTCTCTCTCTCTCTCTCTCTCTCTCTCTCTCTCTCTCTCTCTCTCTCTCTCTCTCTCTCTCATTGCTGTTCATTCACCGCCCTCATTACTTCACTCACTCTCCCTTATGACTTCATTCTCTCTCCCTCATGGTCATTCATTCTCTCCTCATGGAAGTTTATTCACCTCCCTCAAAATATCATTCACTCTCCCTCACGGCTCTTCACTCACTCTACCCCATGGTTCTTCATTCACTCTCCTTCATGGCTCTTCATGCACTCTCCCTAATCACTCCCTTTCATGGTACTCCTCCCCCACTCCTCCCTAATAGCAATATACCCCCTCCCTCACCCCTCCATCATCAATGTAATTTGGCCTAACAGCTTAATGATGACGCACATTATGCATAATATTACCCAAATACAACCAAGTGCCGTTTAGGCATTACTGCACTAAATTAATAGGCTTTCATACAGGGTGATTTGTGTGTGTTCGTATTTTTTCACTTTGACTAACTTCGCCCTTGGGATACCTGTAAGCTGATAACAATTTGGTTTATCAGGTGAAACAAAATGCCACGGTGCAGCCATGGTGGTCACACACACACACACACACACACACACACAACCACTGACGTCTAACATAATTTCCATACAGTTGCTGAAATTATGTGATGGTAAAATTTTATGACATGGAATTTTTACTGCCTGCAAAATAAAAAATGAGGTTGCTTTCAGTGTATTATAAAAACCGTCCAGAAACAAGTTCTCACCAGTTCCTATTATCATAAAAACTGATTCGAAAACTCCATATATATGCAATGACTTTACGTTTGTTGTCGTTGTTATTTACTTCAGAAAGCTCATTATTCACCTTCCTCATCGCAAACTTATTGTGCTAACCAAAACTATACCTCGCCTCTCTCTCTCTCTCTCTCTCTCTCTCTCTCTCTCTCTCTCTCTATCTCTCTCTCTCTCTCTCTCTCTCTACGGTTCATCTCACTAATCTCATGTATTTTATTTTCCCTCATCTACCATCATTCCAACAGCATTCCTAGATGACCATTTCTATCTTCACCTACTTCCTCACTCCCCATCTAATCCCTCGTCACTCACTACCTTACTTAACATCTACTTTATATTCACTCATACCTTAATCTCCCTTCTGTTATCACGTTATTCATCCCAGATCTCCGTTTACATCACCTCATTTATTTCAGTCTCACTTCCAAGTCTTCCTTTCGTCTTTCTCCACCTCACATCTATTTTAACGTTATTCACCCAGCCACCCAACTCTCATCTCACCCTACTTACAACATCACCTCATCCTCCCCCTAATCTTGGTTCAACGCTCACCATAATACCTTTTTTTTTTTTTTTTTAACATCACAATTCATTTCCTCAAGTCACCGCTGATCTCAATTTACTCTTTCTCCCATCTCACTTTTAATTCCATCTCACCTATCCCATAACATATATTTACACTTTCTACTCATTCATCCTTTTTTTTTTTTCCTTCAGCCAATATTCACATTATCTCTTATTAGTTCTTTAAACGCAACTGTACCTGCGAAAGTCCAAATATATATGGTCCACCGCAGAGCCGGGTCATCTCCTTGGAAGGAAATTGGTAACCAGACTTGACATTTTCCACGCTGGCGAAGTACGAAAAGAGAAGAGTTTTGCATGTGAAAGCAGAAGTGTTGTGCTATGTTTGTGTGTGTCAGTCTGTGTACAGAATGTTATCGGTAAAACTGACAGAGCGCTAACACTGGAAAAGACTTATTACCACCAGTCACATTACATATCTTCCGCCACGTCTTCAGTCTCGAACCCTAGATTTGGGGCACTTACCCCCTGCATCTTAATCCGAAGCCTATCTCGCCTGTTCTCACTTGTCCATTTCATTTCAGTTACTCAATTTTAACCCCTTCAGTCCTATGGCGTATTTTAATTTACTACTGCCATTTAAGGACGATTTTATCAACTTAAGACAGACCACTTGTAGCGTGTGGGTTAATGAAGTCTATTTCCAACTTCCCCAGTTCGAATATTCTTTCCTAAATAAAGAAAATTGTCTGGAAGTGACAAAAATATAATAAATAACACCTCATCGGAGCGAAGCAGTGAATTTCGCCTCTAATTTCACCTTCCTCATCTCACTCCCTCCTTTCGGCTCATTCAGGCTCCTGTGGTATTATTTCAGGGGTGTGAGCAGCGCCTCTAATCTCACCTCTCTGATCTCACACCCTCGTCTCGGCTCGCTCAGGCCCCAGTGGTGTTATTTCAGGGGTGTGAGCAGTATCGAACGAGGGGTATTGACCGGGGGCGTGGATAAACAGTCTCCCCTTGTTATAAACTGCTGCCCCTCACTCACCCAGCCTCGCCTCTCACTGCTCTTGTTGTCGCTGTTATTGATGCTCTCGCTGTTAATGTTACTGTCCTGGTTACGGTTGCTTTTGCTCCTTTTTTTTTTACAGTTTTATTTTTGCTACTTTTACTGGTCCTGTCACTGCAAATCTTCCTGTTGTTGCTATCACTGCTGTCTGTGGCTCCACCTAGCCACCCCTGCTCCACTGGTTGTCGCTGCTACAAGTCCTGTCACTGCAGCCTTGAAAATAATCCTGCCTTGCCCTTACCGCATTTGTCATTGTCTGCCACTTTCTCGTCCCTCAACCTTATTTCTCACTGCTGTCATTTTCCTCCTTGCTGGAAAACGATAACTAGCCCTCAACGTCACACTCCGTCATAACCTCTTGTTTCACTGTCAATATCACTGCTCTCCCACTGTCATCCTCTCTCGCCCTTAAAGTTGTTATCACTGTCTCAGCTGTCAATGCTGCAGTCACTGTTGCTACTGATCTCACTGTCACTACTGCAAGCACTGCCACTCCTGCTGTTACTGTCACTGCTTTGTCGTATCCTCACTTCATTTGTATCTCTCTCTCTCTCTCTCTCTCTCTCTCTCTCTCTCTCTCTCTCTCTCTCTCTCTCTCTCTCTCCATTATATATATATTAATATAACGTGCATATTACATATATATTAAATGTATATGTTTTATATATATATATATATATATATATATATATATATATATATATATATATATATATATATTATCTATCTATATCTATCTATCTATCTATCTGTTTATCTATCTATCTATCTATCTATTTATCTATCTATCTATATATCTATCTATCTATCTATCTATCTATCTATATATATATATATATATATATATATATATATATATATATATATATATATATTATGTTTTATATATTTTATACATTATATATATGGACATAAATAGGTACACATACATAAATACATACATACATAATCAGGACATCAGCAATGGACCCACGGCAACGTAATTTCCATATAAGGCGAATAAGGATGGATATGACACCCGCCAACATTTGTCTTTGATATATTTCACCACAATTTTGGGTACCTCAGGTGACCATCATCACGGTACAGACGGAAGATCCTACCAAACTGCATAAGCCCGTTATATTATATTACTTAGGTTATGAATCTATTTTTTTTTTTTACTGTCCCAAACTGTCTGGGGCGGTTTTGAAGTGAGTAGATGAGGCATGGATTGGACTCAACAAGCCAACTGACAGTACGCCAGAGTGAAGAAAGTAGGGAGAGCCCATCATCTTGCAGCAACCACTCTAAGGCTACTGCTGGTGATGAACATAAAACGATTCTGTTGATCTGAGATAAATCATGGATGCCCAAGAGACTAAAAATTACCTGTCACTGGCACTCAATACAGCCATAACAATCACTGCTACTGTCACTGCTATTCACTGTCCAATCACTTCCCCTATACGCCGCCCCTCCCCTACATTCATCATATTGCCAAAGAACCCAAGTCTATCATCCCTTGTCAACCCTCTCCCTCTCCCTCCCCTCCCTCTCTCCGGCCCAGTGTATATCTGTCTTCATCCATCACACTCCTTGTCATCCACCCGTCTTGTTTTCTATAAACATCCATTCTGACTTTATCCATCCCTAAACTGTCTTTTCCTTCTTCCAATGTGACTCTATTCAGTGGTTAGTTTTCAGTACCTTCCAATATGGCTTCAATTGGTTGTCCTTTTTTTCTTTCACTTTGACTTAACTCCCTCATTTCTTTCCTCAACATCCATCAATTCTGATTCTTTTCACGAGTTAGTTCTGTTTTCATCCTAATATATATGATTTATTTACTGACCCCTCTTTTGTTTGCCCGTTTGCACCAGGGTTCGAATCCTCGTGCGGGCAACTAGAGCCATCAACTCCAGTCACACTTGAGTGTTGGTAGGTATAAGTACCTATGGTAGCACCGTGGGGGAGGTAACTGCGGTAACTTGGATGATGCTGTAGTCTTGTATCCCAGGAGAGCTGGTAAATAACCAGAGGCTCAAAGGCCTCCGCACAGGCTCAAAGGCCTAAGTTATAAATATGAACACCGTGGATGGCCGTCTTATGGAGTCTGCCCCCATTTTTACGAGTACTTTTGACCCTCTCCTTTTCAGTCATCATGAGTTCTGTATCTACCTATTTTGACTTCATCCATCCATCATTCTTCTTGTCATACATGTATCTCTTTTCTGTCTATACATATTGACTTCACCCATCATTTGATCTTCTGGTCATCCACTTACCATATTCTTTCCAGCCGATCCATTCTGGCCTCAAACATCCGTTACCTCTTTTTCTTCCACTTGCAAAGTTCATCTACCTCCATTAACCCTGACTTCACCTACAAGTCCTGCTTTTAAATGTGCTATGTTTCCCTTTTCCTGATCTAGTTTCATCCATTTAACACCCTCTATGTCATTCATGTTGCTTCCTCCATCGATCCATGTTGACCCTTCACTCACCAGTTAGGCCGACTCTCCTTCTTCCACTCTGGCGTCATCCATCCACTTTTGCAAATTTAAACAATCCTCTTGTTTTGTCTATTAATTTTTAATTCTTTCAATCGTCCCTCTTCTCGTCATTTATCCACTTGGTTTCATCTACCTATCCATTCTAATTTTAACCACCGGTGTGGTGTATTTTCCATTTTACAATGTAAAATCATATTTTTATTTACTTACTAACATGTCTATACATTTAGTGTTCTTTTGCCATTCATTCTACCTGCATCAAATTATCACTATGCTTGTCTGCCAATCATCTGTCCATTTAACTTTTTTTTTTTTTTTTTTTTTTGGATTTCATCCATCAGTCAGCTGCTTTTTTTCTTTAATGCTGACTTCACCTATCCACTCTTTTCTACGAATTCTACTTAATCTTCGTTTCAGTTCACCTACTAGTCATACTTTCATCTATAATTCTGTTTTTCTTCATGTATCATAGCAGTCCCGTCAACACGACAATGACACTCTATCTCCTTCATTCTTGTCGCCACCAGTCGGTATTTTTTCAGCTTTGACAAGACCTCCCGCAATGAAGGGGCTACAACATCCGCCTTAATTCCATCCATTTTCTCAACCATACTCCCTTGCTGCAGCCAAATGTTCCTATCCTTAATTCGTCCATCCTTCCATCCATTCATGCAGTCTACATTTTTCATCTTTCTTACATGAGGCCCTTCCAAAATATCACCCGGCAGTAGTAAAAATGGACTGAAAAATCGCCATAGTGGTTTGGGGATAATGGAGATTGTAGTCCCTGTAGTCAGAGGGGCCCATTTTTGACCTGACAAACATACTTGCCAGTATCAGGTACTTAAGCGTTTTCGTAAACAAGTAGTTATTAATGTTAGCTTCGAGTGTCCTTGTATCAGTGCATTCCAGGCTCTTCTTTTGTTATTATCACTGAGGCGCGAAGGGGAAAGTATAACCTGTGAAAATAGGTGGTGTAGGTCGACTGCTAGCGATACTTGTTTATGATATTCGCCACATTAAGAAGAAATGAGATATGTATGCTGACATTGTATGTGTGGGATGGGATGACGTAATGATGGGTGTGGGGCATGTCGGAGCAAGTACACCCTGTGAGGACGGAAGTGTAGCTCGGGCAGTAAGGCTAAGTCATAGACCTCCAAAAATATTCGATGTGGAGCAATAGATGAGTGGGATGGGAGGAGATAACTGAGCATGACAAACTGGG
>NC_137064.1:29103073-29233073 GCF_032717465.1 Coenobita brevimanus | reverse complement strand
CCAACCTCACTGTACACTCACTGACCTCACTTCTCTCATCATTATTGATCACTTATTATCATTATTGTTTTACAAAGGCAAGGCATTATGATCGCTGAATGACAACAGACTTCTTCCACTCCACTGATACAATTCCACTCTATCAGACCTTTTGACATTTAACCACAGGCAGTTCATAACACTCTCTCTTGTATTCTACGAGATCTGCATACACCTCATCAACACCTGGTGCATTCTTGGCAATTCCCACTTCCACCACTGAAATATTCTCAGGTACCAGACTCATTCCTGAACTTCTGCACTTCGCTCACATTCATTACTACATTTTTGCACCTCTCCCTAAAGTATCAGCTAAAGATATTATCAACAATCTTTTTTTTTCTTTATAATTGCTTTACTGACATACTTATTTTCATGACAAAACTAACCTTGCTCATAACACTGACAGAACTACTGAAAAGACTAAACCTACTTAATGGCACCCAAAACATGTAATACCGTAAATATTATGTACACAATAACGATATTGAGATGTACACACTACTCTGTACAAAAATTAGGCAATAACAAAATGTTAAATACACAGCATTTCACGTAAATTTCATTATAAAATTCATCATCTCTGTCACTACACAATCACAACTTGCACCACTGCTGCAAGATTAAACAATGTGAGACACAGACGACAGTACGTGCTATAACGCCGACGAAGCCGTCGACGTGATATGCTGTCAGTCAAAACACTTACTCTGTCCTACCTCCAGTGTAGAACATACTTTCCCTAAACCTGTGACAAACATCATTTCCTTGTGCTATTCTCAATACAGAATGCATCATCTCTAACCCTGTATCAAAACATTACTATTTTGCGCTACCTGCAATACAAACTACATCATGGATAACCCTGTTCCATTAAATCTTCCATCAACGCCAGGGGAGGAAAAAAAAGAAAAAAAGAATATGGTTAACTTTCTGGACCAACCCTAAACACAAAGTTCGTTACAGTGAGAATCTCTTGATTAGTACAACAAAAATGACCTAAGACCTTACATCAAGCAATGACAGAGACAAGTACAGTACTGAGTAGGCATCCTAAAGGAAACCGACAAGTACTGAGTAAACATCTTACAGTGTACAGAAACTGGACAATTTCCAACGCAACAAGTTCTGAGTACACATCTTACTGTACACAGAAACTGGACATTTTCCAGCGCAATCTAGGAAGTCAGCTGATCCCAAGCATTATTGGTTTATTGGTTTGAAACCAATCATAAAAATCACAAGAGTTCAGTGTTTACTCTGATTATATAAGGCACAGACGCAGCACCACAATGGAGGACGCTATCCAGTCTGTTGACAACAGAATCTAACGTACTAGGGATTCAGTCACATTAATCACAGAGGATGTAAACAAGTGTATGTCCCTTTGTCTCCTTGAAATACGAGATACGTATTGAGTTAATAATTTGTCACTGAAAATATATTGCAAAATAAACAGCTTGATACACTACGGAGTATAACATCAAGCTTACTCTTATTCTGCACATAACTCTGTAACAAAAATCGAACCTAATTACCAGTTTTCACCATTTACGAATGTACTCGGTATCAACAGGCTCCAGTCATCTCTATGTACCACCCACTTTCAGGCTTATCATCTAAATTTCCACACAGAACCCTGAACAACACCGCTACCTCCACTAACGCAACCACATCTAATATCTATTTTCATCCACCTGCACACTGCCCTACTCACCCCTACCCACGCCCACACCCACCGCCACCCTACACAACCTAACCTTCCCAACACCCACCGCCAACCTGTACAACCTACCATCCCCCACACTCTCCGTCAACCTACACAACTATCCGCTTCCACGAAAACCAACCCATTCGTTTTTTTACCCTGCTGGACGTGAAGGGAACAAAGCCGAAACATACAGTACGAAATTATCATTAAATTTCACGACCTTCCATCACTTTCACCATCCATCCCATCCACATTCACCATCCATCCCTACATTCACCAACTACCTGCTCTACCTCTCATCCACATCAACTTCACTAACCTCCATCATTATCCACTGCCCACCCTAATCATATCCACTACCCCGTCACCATCAACACCAATAACCTTCACTTCCAGAACCACCACCCACCTCAATCACTACCCTCTACCACCACCACCACCAATAACTCCACGATCACAATCACTACCCACTTCTGTCAACGCTACAAACTTCCATCATCAACATCCAATACCCAGCTCCATCATCACATCTATATTCACCACCCACCTATTCCCACCTACACAAACCCCACGTCCTCCCTTTCTCTACCCCACACCCTCCCCCCAACCTAGCCAACCATCCGTCTCCCCAGAAGACCCACCCACTCGTTTTTCTACCCTATTGGACATCAGGGAAACAAGTCAGGAACATAAAGTACGAAATCATCATAAACCTTCACGACCTTGCCTTACAATCACCACCCACAACATCCACAGCCACCTGCTATCCCTTCCACAAACCACCATCAACAGTATTTATCTCCATCACCACATCCACCGCCCTCCTCCACTGCCACGACGAACCTCCGCCACCACCATCACCATCGTCATCTTTAACCTCCATTAATCACCATTACATCCATCATCCACCACAACATGCACTACCCACCATCATCAACACTGCTGACCACTTCCACCACCACATCCACCTCTAGCACGTCACTACCCTCCATAACACAATCACAAACACTACCCACCTGCATCAAGACCCAAGCTCCCCTTTCCTATCCCCATATCCATCACCAACCCTACACATACATCCACCTCGACAATCAGCCCACCCACCTGCTTTTCTACTCTACTGAACATGAGAAGAACGAAATCATTGACATTCACGATTTCCACCCACATTCATCATCCATTTCCGTAGGTTCCACCCGCTTTCACACTCACCATCTACAACATCCACCACCCACCTTAACCCCCACATCCTCCTTTACATCCCCCATATTTGTCATCCATTTCCATAGATTCCACCCTCTTTCACACTCACCATCTCAACCATATCCACCATCCAGCTCGACCCTCGCATCCACTTTCATATCCATCAACTACCTAAACCCATCTATACACACCTCACGTCCCCCCTTTCCTCCCCACACATCCACCTACACAAATCCCACACGCCTCCACCTTCCCTCCTCCGCACCCATTACCAACCCACACATCCATCCATCTCCAGAAAGGGTCCACCCACCTGTTTTCCTACCCTACTGAGCACGACGGAAACACTGACGGAACATAAAGTAGGATATCATCATTAACGTCTTTAGTATTAGTCTTTTCTATTTTACTTTTTTTCATGACAGACGATTTAATCCTTTTAGTTTGATTACTTTTTGTGCAGTTTATTTTCGACGATTTTGTTTAGTTAGGGGGCCAATGAAAGCTATATCTATCTATTCTTGAATAATTTCTCCAAGTTAAAATGAACATCGTCTAAAGGTAAAAAAAACAAAAAAAAAAAAATCCCCATACATACGAGGTTAACATGAGAGGGTTTAAGTCGATCTCCACTGACTCTTTCGGTACAAGAACGCTTTCAGTATATTCTCTTTCCACTGTCAAGTGATTCAATGAGCTCAAAAATTACTTCCGTTTGTTGTCAACATACACTTATTTTCCTCACAACTCACCAGCCACAAACTACCACCACTGGCTCAGTACTTACCAGTTCAACACCCAATGACTACCACTTGGGTCCTCACCCACTAATACATTCACAGCCCACTTATTATTTTCATCTCATTCACAACTGACACCAACAGCCATAGCACGCTCTGAAATCCACCACCAACACATTCCACAATTTCATCAACACTATTTCAGTCAATAATCGCAAAAAACAACACTATATTTATCCCATCATTGCGATTTTTTCCTGTTATCGGCCGACAATTCTTTTTCAGACTATGTGAGACCCACTTTAGTGCTACAGTTTAGAAAGTCTCCAACCATTGCCCACTCCACTATAATCAACATCACATTCACTACCCATTCACCATCCATCTACACTCATCCACATAGACCCACGCCTCCTTTCCACCACTATATCTACTGTCAACCTGCACATTTATCAATCTCCACACTCTCCATCAATTGCCCACTCATCCTCAATCAACGCTGGCCTTCACTACCACATTCACCACCTATCTACACTCACCAACAAAGACCCACGCCCCCCACCACCCTCTTCCCACCCACAAATCTACTGTCACCCTTCATATCCTTCTATCTCCACCCACACGTTATCTTATCCTTTTGAACAGAGGGAGAGAAAGAAGAGATACAGCGCATATCTTACTCCACACTGGCCCAGTCATCCATATTCACCGTCCACCTGCACATCCAATCCACTTTCCTCCACACCCACTCACCATCACTTAACACCTCCACTCTAATCCATTCATCCAAGCACCTATGCACTCACCTCCAAATCCACTCACACAACCACATATCGCTATATATCAATACTGTTTTCTTTAACCACCCACCTACAGACACATTCACACTACCACCTACTACCCATCGCCACACTCATCCCCTTATCCACTTACCCACTCACTTCCACCACAATCGACCCTCACCCATCAGCACACTGGTTCATTTACCTACCCATCTCCTAACTCAGTCCCACAATCACCTACGTGCAGCATAACCCAATCACATCAATACCCACCCAAATATCCACCTACCTACAATCTCACCCACATCACCAAACCACCCACCTCCACACACTGATCCATCTTCCCACCCACTTACCCACCACCCACCCGGTCTCCTTCCTTCCCTGCTGGCTGGACGTAAAGGGAACAAGCAGGGACACATCACTTATACCTTACTCTACACTATTTCTTTTTTTCGGGGGGAGAGGAGCGCTGGTGGTGGTGGTACTGGGGGGTGGGGACGGGAGCAAGATATATCGCCCCCAGATTTATCAAGGGAGTGTAGCCGGGCCCCAGTGGAGGTGGAGGTGGTGGAAAAAAGGATGAAGTAAAAAAAATATCTTCGCATAAATTTCCCGGTAAGAGTGTTGTTGGGTACTCACGAGTCCTTTGAAGCAAGTCATTGAATCCTGCTTAAGAATAAGAGCTTGGGTTGTTAAGGCACTGAAAAATGGAAGGATTTTTTTCCCTACTGGTGTTTCGAGTGACCACAAAATTTACTTAGTAGCTACAACGAAAAGTGGGCAGACTAACATAATCCGAGCGCTAAACAGTAATGATTACTTCTTCTTTTTTAATTACCTGTATTTACAAAAGGTGCAGCCAAAAGTTTTAGATCTGCCACTAAATACACAGAGCACGGTAAACATTTACTAATATTCTAATCTTTACAAAAAATAAATTATTACTTAAGGTCATGCACATAAACTACAAACAACCTCTAAAGTATAGACATTTGCCTGACTAGCTTGTAAGTAAAAACAAAATAATAATAATAATACCCAGTTCTATACAAAATATTTTCCATTTCCTCTTAGCACCTTCCAAACATTAGACGTTTCTACTAATATCTGATTTTCTTTCTATCAGTTATTCTTTCTGCAGTACATTTCTTTCGCATCTACCTGAAATGGTATCTTTCTCATACTCATGCATTTGTAAATAATCCTGCCAAAGACTTTTCTCTCATGCAATATCTACTCTCTCTCTCTCTCTCTCTCTCTCTCTCTCTCTCTCTCTCTCTCTCTCTCTCTCTCTCTCTCTCTCGTCCTTATCCTAATGACATGGTTGCCTTTACATCTCACCTCATGTTTTGTGTTGTCATATTAAAGTCTCCTGCCAACTTTCACTGCCATTATCTTAACACCAAAATTTTACCCCTGTAATGTTAAGTCATTCCTAGTTCTGTTCTGTTCTGTTCTCTGTTTATGTCTTGTTCTGCACCTGTTTAACCTGCATGGACTAATCAGTCCCAGTTCTGTTCTACTCCTTTCTTCCATGTCTGTTCTACTACGTTCTTGTCTTGGTCTGCAGCTCTTCCATCGCTTGGTCTCATTTTTTAACTTCCCCTCTTTCTTCCCTCTTGTTTTTTCGGTCTCTACACTTTTTTCCATCATCTATCCCCCCCTCCCGTTTTTTTTACCCTTACCGGCTTTCTTCAGTCTGTCTCTTACCCCTTTTTTCCCTACATCTAACTCTTCTCTATTTTTCTCTCTTCCTAATTTTCTTCAGTCTCCTTGTAAATCTTCTCTTTATTACTACCTCTACCTCTTCTCTTTTTTCCACTCTTCATAATTTCTTCAGTCTGTCTCTTACTCAATATTTCCCTATCTCAAACTCTTCTTTTTTCCACACTTCCTGGTTTTCTCTAGTCTGATTCCCTAGCCTTCTGTCTTTTTCATCCAAAATTTTTCAGTCTCTTTAGTTATTCTTCCCAGCCGATTCTCTTAACGTTTCTTCCTCTCTTCCCAACTTTATTCACTCTGCTTTCCTCTCCTCTGAACTTATTTCTCACCCTCCTCGTTCTTCACCTTTCTCTTATTTTCTCCTTTTCCCCTCCTCCTGGTACATCTTCTTACACTCTCCTTTTCCTTTCCTCCTCCTACTCCTTACTCTCTCCCTTTCCTCTCCTCCTGGTACTCCTTACTCTCTTCCTTTTCCTTCCTCCTGCTAATCCTTTCTCTCTACCTTTCCCCTCCTCCTGCTACTCCTTACTCTCTCCCTTTCCCCTCCTTCTGCTACTCCTTACCTCCCTTCTGACCCATGGTACGGCCGTTATTAAGTCTCACACTTTCTTGAAGAGTGGACGGGGAAGGGAGGGAGCAGGGGGAGAGAGGAGGTACAGGGGGGAAAGAGACAGAAGGAAAAGGAGGGAAAGGAGAACTGTAAGAAAGAGGAGGAAGGGGAAGGGGGAAGGGATGGGAGAAAGAAGGAAGAAACTGACAAAAAGAGGAAGAGCAAGGAGTTGAAGGGGAAAGAAGAGCTGCAAGAATGATATTAAAATGAAATGGAAAGGCAAATTGAGGAGAAACAGAACAAAAGGAGACAGTCTAAATGAAAAAAAAAAAATAGATATTATAATGAACTATATAAAAAGTGATTGAAATATGCGCAATGCAAAATAGTACCCAAGTGAGAAGTAGGGCACACCAATAAATGAATCAAGAATGCAACTTGATCTATTATGGTCGTCACATGAGGAACATGAAAGCACAGTAGTAAGAAGAAAAAATTAAACGTGTGTGTGTGTGTGTGTGTGTGGAGAGAGAGAGAGAGAGAGAGAGAGAGAGAGAGAGAGAGAGAGAGAGAGAGAGAGAGAGAGCAAGAAGATAGTTCATTCTGGGTTCGTCAATAATTCTGAGAAAGGTTGGCAAGATAACACTAGTTGCTTACTCTCTCTCTCTCTCTCTCTCTCTCTCTCTCTCTCTCTCTCTCTCTCTCTCTCTCTCTCTCCCTCACTAGTTAATCCCCTAGTGTTACTCGGCACTGATATGATCTGTGTTATATAACCCCACTCTCGATTAACTAGCAAGACATGTGCTAAATTACCCCCCCCTCTCTCTCTCTCTCTCAATGAACTAATCAATCAATCAATCAACATAAGAAAGGATGGGTAAAGGAGAAAAGGCACAGCAAGAGAAATGAACAGATCAATATGCAGAAGAAAAAGAAACAGAGGGGAAAGAGAATGAAGAGAGGAACACACGATCTGGGAAACTGGCTTAAAAAAAAGAATACGGTATGAGGAATGGGAAAATGAGAGGATGGAAGAGGAATGGGATTGGGAGGAAGGAGGTGAATGGAAAGGTGAAGAACATAAGGTGAAGGGAGACGAGGATGAAAGATTTGGTATGACTAAGACAGGAGTATGCAATGGAAATGAACGAGATGAAGCACTGATGTGACATAGATTGAGGGGAAAAAAGGTCAAAGATAAGGAAGGAATGGGAATGAGTTGACGTGGGAGAGGGATGAAGAGTATGGATGGTCACAAGACAAGGAATGACGGAGTAATGTGGACATTGTGGATAAGCAAGCCTGGCGAGGATATGGAATGTTACCTCAAGAAGGAGAAGTATTAACAAGTTCTCATTTCCTCCTTCAATGAATATAAAAATTATAAAAATACAATGGCATACAAATCGTCGTTAGGTTTTCTCGACAGATTTATTCTTTCCATCAGGTTTTTCTAAGAAGTATTGGAAGAAGTATGTATTTTCGTACGCACTGGTTATTAGCACAGACACATTCTTTTTGGAACCATGCTGATTACTGCCAACATATATACAGTATGTCTACACAAATAACACCTATACCAGTATATACCACATACAATACTGGATACTATATATATATATATATATATATATATATATATATATATATATATATATATATATATAGTAGACAGATAGATAGATAGATACTGGATATATATATATATATATATATATATATATATATATATATATATATATATATATATAGAGAGAGAGAGAGAGAGAGAGAGAGAGAGAGAGAGAGAGAGAGGACAGATAGATTGATAGATACTGGATATTATATATATATATATATATATATATATATATATATATATTTATATATATATATATATATATATATATATATATAGTAGACAGATAGATAGATAGATACTGGATATTATATATATATATATATATATATATATATATATATATAGTTAGATGGACAGATCGATAGATATAGATATAGATACAGATATACAGATATGTATGTATATATATATGTACTGTATATCTTGTATGTCTCTGCCTTATAAAATGTGTACCTGATATTTCACCATTTACGTATAGTAATATAATATTAACAGATAAATATATCGGTGAACCTGTATATATAAAATGACACTGTGGTAGTAGGCTACACCCACATCCTCCATTTCATATTTGCGCTTCTGCAGGTGACCGGATATGTAATTTGATACCCTTCACATTTTTACTTCTGTGATTTAAAGGCAAACATAGTAGGCTTACACCCTTCATACTTTAACAAGTTTCGAACATTGTTATCATAATAATCAGATCAAGAACAATATTTTAGTGAATCTTGCTCATACCCTCCATTCCAGCAACACAGGGATGAAGGGTGGAGCAACACTACAGGATTGGCAGGGCAACTCCACCCACACACAAACACACACACTACCCTACTCCCTCTGCGTATACATGTACAGAATCGCATGAGGATGATGCAGTCAATTGTTCATTTATTCTGTCTCGAAACCATATCAAAATTTAACGAAATATTGCTATGCTAATTAACATTACTATTACCTGTGGGTGCAGTCGCTAAGATCTCATTTCGTACAAGTGCTGCACAATTTTTTTATTAAAGTGCCTCAAAACCAGAGTAAAAATCTATAGATCTTGCTAATGAAAAATACTGATGTGTTAAACTATCTCCTTAATTCTGCAAAATCAAAATTATGAGGTTTCATGGTTGAAACTGTAGAAACGTCCAGGAAAAATAAAGGTGATACAAAATGGACTATTACTTTATGTCAATCATACACACGTATGACAAAGAGAGTTCTACTCACACTCATTTCATTTTCTGTCAACCATGAACAGCAATGTGTTAACCATTATTCGCAGTGTTCTCGTGACACACTGGTCAGCGGTAGATATCTTTCGTAGTCTCTTCTCCACACACCATTTCAAGTCTTTACAACAGAATGTGCCCAAAATTGACCGAATATTTTCTTTTTACCTAACCTGAATGGCTGCAGGCCCAAATGCTTTCTTTCCGTATTAAAAATAAGTGTTATACAAGCGAGAGTTAACCTGGGATAACTGTAGGAATTCAAACCAAGTCTCTCTCTCTCTCTCTCTCTGTCAGCTTGTCCAACCACTCATCTCCTTATTTATCCCTCAATTATCACCAAGGGTCTGATCCCAGAGTTCATCCAGGGTGGCCGCAGCAATTTCTCCTCCGTGCCAACCAATTTCACCACTCATCAGTACCCTCCTTCCCACCACTCCGACATCTACCCCTTCTTAATGCAATCCTCCTCTGCATTCTTCCACATCATGCCACTTTATATCCATCTACCTCCGCACAATAACACCAATAAATCACATAAACACGGTGTAGCTCGTACCTCCAGAAAAGAAACACAATTAGAAGTTTGCCTAAAGTTTATTTAATCCTGCTGCTTTTGTTCGTAGGCTTATATCAAGGCAGCCTGGCATACTCCCTCTTATACACCTCTCTCTCTCTCTCTCTCTCTCTCTCTCTCTCTCTCTCTCTCTCTCTCCTTGAATTCCTCGTTTGGTCTAGAGTAGAGGTTAATCTGCTACTCAACGTCCATATTTTTGCACGAGCTCCACCGACGCATAGATATAATATTCTACAGACTCTCTCTCTCTCTCTCTCTCTCTCTCTCTCTCTCTCTCTCTCTCTCTCTCTCTCTCTCTCTCTCACCGTAATAACAGCTTTATTTATAATACAAGAGGACTTCGTCAGATTAAATTGTATTAAGTTTCATACATCATTCACAATAAAAGATGAAGTTCCATCCCATTCGCGCCAAAGCAAAACACGGCTCAGAATGGACAGTGTAGGCAGGAAGTGCGTGTTATAACAAAGGAAAAAACATAAACAGTGAGAAGACTTGCGCAATATAAACAACAGACAGACCACTACAAGAACTCAAAACACCCAGTGACTAACAGTGTGCATAAAAAGGCATTATGTGGATGAAACAGCTATCTGAGCAAGCAATAATCTAATAACAACAAAGCTGAGAAAAAATCCTGTATAAGTGTTTACATAAAACTTCTATTCTCTGATGCAATGAACCAGGGAGTTGATGATGATGTGAGCAATAGCTCTGAAGACCGACATGGCTGGATGTTGAGAAGGGGGGGAAGGGATAGGGGGAGAAGAAAGAGAAAGAGAATGGGAAGGGAAAGGGGAAGGGGTAGGATACATGAATGGAAAAGAGAAGGGGAATGGCAGGCAGAGCGTGTCGGGGGGAGCGGGGGAGAGATGGGGAACAACAGAGATGAGGTACGTGAACACAGTTTGAAGTGGGGCTGGGTGAGGAGGATGGTACATGGAAGCAAAGGTGGTGCGAGAAATGAGTGGTGATTGGCAGATCATTAAGACATGGTCATATAAACAAACTACTAAAAAATAAAAACAAGAGTAAGTGCCAGTGAAAAAAAAAAAAAAAAAAAGCACTGTGTGGATCAAACATCAGCTAAGCAAACAATAACAACAGATCTAAAAGAACATTAGATTCAACTGGGTAAATAAAACTGCTGTTGTCTTGTGCATTAAATAATATAATGAGTTGACAGGCAGAGTAATAGTTTGAAGGCTGACAACAGTGAATGCTAAGGAGTGAACGGGGAAGGAGGTGGGAGAGATGGAGGGAGAGGTGGGGGGAAGTGAGGCAAGGTTGGGAGGGGTATGGCGGAAAGTGTGCTTGGGAGGGGTGGGAGAGTGAAGAGAGCAAGACAGAAGGGGTACGTGAGAACAGGGGAGAGGTATGGGAGGGGAGGGAGGAGGGGTATGGGAGAGCGTAGAGGAAAGGTATGGGAGGGGGGGAGAGGAGAGATATGGAACGGAGAGAGGAGAGGTAGAGGAGAATGAAGATTTGTAAAAAAAAAAAAAAAATGAAATTAACACAAATGTCATTAGGAAATTATTGTAATCAGGACATATAAACACTTAAAGTAAAACCTCTTGAGTGACTGTCAGTGTGAAAAGTGCCAGTATGTTGATCAAATGATAAATGAACTCACTATACTCCAATAACAACAAACAAAAGCAAAAATAAAAAGAAATTATACAAGTGGCTACGCAATATTTAAACTATTGGACGCAGTAAATCACACGAGGAGCTGATGAGTGGAGTAACAGCTCTGAGTGACAAGAGTGAATGTTGGGGAGAAGAGGGGATGAGGAAGGGGAGACTGACGGAAGGGTGGAGGGAGCGTCGAGAGGAGAGGACGGGGAGGGAGGAGAGTTGCAGGCAAAATGCTGGGAGAGTGGGAAGGGAGGCGATAAGGGACAATAGAGAATGGTTATGTGACAATATGGAGAAAACTAAAGGGAGGGCGTAAGGGAATCAGGCAGAACTGTGAAAAAAAAAATGAGTTATGATTAGTATATCGATCTAATAAGGCCAAACAAACTAATGAAAAAATACTGAGTGACTGCCGATCAGAAAAACAAGACAATCACGCCAACTAAGCAAACAATAATATAACAAGGGAACTAAGAATAAGAATATATATAAGGGCTGATGTATAAAACTGATATTTTCTTATGTAAATCACAGAGGGAGTTGATGACAGACGAGTGCATCATAGATCTTAAGAAATGGCACGAATGAATGCTGGGGACGAGAGGATGGGGCAGAGAGAAAATGGGAGAGAGAATAGGAGGGGGAGGAAGCAAGAGGTGGAGCTTGATAAACAATAGGTGGGGGGGGGGTGGCAGGCAGTATGATTTGGAAGGCAGGGGGATAAGCAAAGAGGGGTACGGTACAAGAGAACAAGAAGTTAGAAGGGGAAAAAGAAGGGGGAGCGAAAAGGGGTTGGTTATGGGGGAACAAGGTATGAATGTGAAAGAAGAAGCATTAGGAAATAACTAAGAAAGACAGAAGAGAAGAACTGAGAGAAAGTAACCACAAAAGAGAGAAAAGGGATAGAGGATTATGGGGTGCAGGGTGGCGATGGGGGAGGGGGGACACAAACAAGGAGAGAAGAAAGGACAAACAGGGGGAAGGGGAGGCGACCGAGGAGGGAAGAAGGGGAAGAAGAAAGGGGAGAATGGAAGGGAGGGAAAGAAGGAGGAGAGGGAAGGGAGGCAAAGAGGCAGGGGAGAGAAGGGAAGGGAAGGAAGAAGGGGTTAGGAGGGGAGGGAGGACGGGAAGGAAGGAAGAAGGGGTTTGGAGGAGAGGGGGGGAGGGAGGGAAGGAGAGTGAGTGTGAGCGATACTTAGTGGGACGCGACTCACTCATGGAACACATAAATAGGTGTGTCACTTCGCTCATGTGCCGGCCATTGTATACACTTAGGTAGTATTGCCCGCGGGGTTCCAATAATTACCTCCTCCCTGTATCCACACCTTCCACACCCACACCCGCTGCTCCAAGGGCGTGAGTGGGTGTGGGTGATGGTCATGAGGGTGCGAGGCGAGGCGCTGGGTGCGAGGGAGAGTGCGAGAGGGCGGTGAGAGGGCCGAGAGAGAGGGACCTCCATCTGGCAACATTGTTTAGTCTCCGGTAGGGGCCGTGTTCACCCGGAAGACGATTTTTAAGTAACATTCACAGGCATTCCATTTTGTTTCACCTGCTCCTCCCGCCCTGGCTGTTTCGTCCCGGCTAATTTTCCCCTTTTCTGCCCCTGTGTCACCAAGAATCATGAGGGGAGGGTGACGAGGAATCCGAGAAACTGTCACATCGCTTGGCCGAGACGGGGAGAGAGAGGGACGGCCGCCGACGACGCGCGGTTCTAATGGGAAAAATTACTTTGAAATGTGGCCAGCGTAAGCCTTTGTTGACAGTGAATGACGTCACACCACCATTTTCTACTTGTTTACTGTCTAAACAATAAACACGGGCGGTCCTCGCAACACGGCTCAAAGTGCGGGGGGACTCGTACGAACTGAGAAAATAAGAGGGAGTGATTTTAAGGAGGGACGGGAGGGAAAATGATTAGGTGGTAATTTGTATGAGCTGAAAACGCGCAATTCGAAGACAATGAAGGGAAAACATAATAATCACGGCGAAAAGAGAATGCTGATGACAAGAGCGGGGTGCACAATGAAAGCGGAGATAAAAACAGAGAGGGAAGGAGGGAGAGAGAGAGACGGGTGGGAGAGAGAGTAAGGGATGTCTAAACACACAGAATAAACAAATAAAATACAGCTGGAGAAACCTGGGGAGGGGAAGGGGAAGAATCGGTGGGGAAGCGGGGAGGAATATGGGTCCGGAAGGGAGGGGGAGAAGGTTGGGAAAAAAAGGGGATGAAGGGAGGGAATGAAGGGAGGGAAAGAGGTGAAGGGAAGATGGGTTGAGAGCATGGGGAGTAGGGGAGAAAGTGGGATAAGGGAAAAGGGGTGAGAATGAGAGGAGTGGAAGAGGTAACGGAAAGAGGTGAAAGCAAGAGGTAAGGGGAAGAAGTAAGGGGAAGACATGAAAGGAAGAAGTAAAAGGAAGAGATGAGGGAAAGAGGTAAAGGGAGAGATGAGGGAAGAGGTAAGGGAGAGAGATAAGAGGAAGCTATGAGGGGAAGAAGGGTGGGAAGAGGGGGGGGTGAAAATTGAGAAATGGGGGAAGAAGTAGGAAGAATGAGGAAGAAGGGTAGGGGAAAGAAGAGAATACGTTAGGGAAAAAGGCTGAGGAAGACAGTGGAAGAAAGATAGATAAGGGGATGCGACGAAGGGTGGGAAGTCATGAGGATGGGGAGGAAAAAAGGAGTGGTGAAGAGGAGGTGGAAGAAAGGAAATGAATAAAGGTAGGAAGGGTAGAGTAAAATGAGAAAAGACGGAAAGAAGATTGAGGGAGACGAAAGGGGAAACGTGTGGGGAAGAGAAAATGATAGGGGAAAAAAATGGGGAAGAGCAGAGAAAATAGAAAGGTATTCAAAGGTAGTCAAGGCGGTAGGAGAGGAAGAAGGCAGGTGAAGAAGAGGAAAGAAGTGAGAAAGAAGATTGGGAACGAAAAGTCATGGGTAGTGAAGAAGGAAAAGACTGATAAACTGGGGAAAAAGGGATGGGAAGGAGAGGGCGGATGGAGAATAAGGAAAGAACAGGGAAGAAGGGTGAAAAAAGAAGGGAACAAGGGTAAGAAAAAAAGGAATCAACTACAATCTTTTAAGAAGGATATAAGGGTAAGGAAAATAAGACGAAGACGGATAATAAGGATGATGAAGAAAACAAGAATGGCTACAAATGCGAGTAAAGGTAAAGAGAACGGAGGAAGGGAAGGGAAAGGGAGAAGCGGGGTCTTAAGTGCTACTATCAAAACCGGTAAGGATGGGAAAAGGAGAGAGAACAGAAGGGAAAATGAAAATATACAGATGTAAAGAGGATGGAAATGGGATTGAGAAAAACGTTATATCAGAAAATTACACACACACACACACACACACACTAATATACATTTATTTTATATATAAATATATGTATATTATATATAAATACTGTATATATCGTATACTGTATTTATGTTGTATATGTTATAAATCTGTTATATACATATTTGATATACAAATATAAATTTATATTATTTACAAATATATATGTACACTACCGGTATATATTATATATATTACATAAATACATACATACTGTACATACATACATACCGGTGTACGTACATACATACATACATACCGGCATATATATATATATATATATATATATATATATATATATTGTGTGTGTGTGTGTGTGTGTGTGTGTGTGTGTGTGTGTGTGTGTGAGAGAGAGAGAGAGAGAGAGAGAGAGAGAGAGAGAGAGAGAGAATTTTCTGCTCTTGTGGTGAGGACGAATCAACTTGGATCCATAAAATAAGATAGCCGTTTATTTTCTGCTAATAAAATATGAATTAATTAGACTGTATACAACGATGATGTATTTTATATATTTTTGCTACCACAAATTTCTAGTAAGCGTACGGGGGAGACTTTTTTTTTTCAGACAACATTAACCTCTTTACTACTAGTTATAAGTCACAAGTTTTATCAAATCGTCTGGTGGTGGCAAGGGTAAAGTAATAAAGGTCGAGATCGTACATAATGGATAAAAAATAAAAAAGTAAAGATAACTATTAACAAATCCTTATCTATTTCCTGTACTACGAAGACGCATTTTTTGCACTCTCCAGACGAATCCATTCAGCTTAGGAGAGACTTTCCAAAATGAAGGGATTAGATGCAGCCATCATTAACCCCTTCATTACGAGAGGTCTTTCCTACAATATAAAAACTCATCTGGAGTTAGCATGATTATATTGTGATGTCATCGTACCGAAGGGAGATGAGTGAAGTGCATCATATAAAGTTTTCCTAATAATGAAAAATAAAAATCGTAATAAAATCCACCTGACACACTAAAACCCACTTAAGACACACTAAAACCCACTAAAGCAGGGGTTCTTAATCGGGGATATCCATACCCCATGGGGATGTGGGAACCAGTATCTAGGGTATGGGATTCATTCTCTGAATAAGCTAAAGTAAAAACTGCACATAAACAAGTTAAATGTGTAATGATTTTCTTTTCTGTTAAGATAGAATGCTTATCTATCAGTATTTTTGTCTCCCTACCAAGAGACAATAATTATGTCGTCTCATAAGAGTTATTTGGTATTTTCCCCTCGCTACCAACAGGAAACTTTATTCAGCCTGTCGTCTTCTGAGTTAATTTTGAATACAAGCAGTAAGTACGGCCCACACGACAGCATTCGAAGAACTACAACATAAAACATCAATATATGGTTTAGTGGGGGAGGGGGGACGCGCATTCTCGTGGGCTTTGACGGCTATAATAATTAATTTTGCTGCATTACAACGCAGATATATTTTGGACTCAAATCTCTGGCTCCTCTTGCGCATATTAGGCATCAATTCTCAGACTTACCTATGAATCACTGTCGGCTTAATTCGTTTGGTGTTAGTTGGACTAAACTAATAGTGTTGTTCCGACCATAATAATAATAATAACAATAAAATAATAATAATAATAATAATAATAATAATAATAAAATAATAATAATTATAATAATAATAATAATAATAATAATAATAATAAAATAATAATTATAATAATAATAATAATAATAATAATAATAACAACAGCGGTAACAGTATGAATTCTCGAGTGCTTCCTAATACTCCCTCAACTGAAAAAAATAAATCACGTGGCGTTAACTGAAAAAAAAATACTAAACGAAGACGTCAACATCATAATTAATATACCCTACTGCTGCATGCTAATTATATATTATTGAAGTCAGCATACTTAGCATCACGAATATAACACACACCATATTGGGAAAGTAAACTATTAGGGACGAGCAGCTAAAGAGTTTCAACCAACCACAGTGCTGTCCTTTATTGCATACTCTTCTCCGTCCCCCCTCATTCCTCCTCTTCTCCGACCCTCCTAACTCGCCCTCTCCTTCCCAACCTCCCCTCAGTTTTCTCGCCTCCTCATTCCCACACAGAACCCCTCCCTTCCATCGATGCTCTGTACTTTGAAATACCCCTTCCCTCCCGCCCTCGTCGATCCCAGTTCCCTTCTCCCTCCTCACCCTTTTTCTCAATCCTTTCCACAGCTCTTTCTCCTCTCCCTCCAGCTTTCAATCCCACCCTCTGTCTCCAACCCTTTCCTATTACCAATGCCTCCCAGAGCCCTCTCACCCATTCCCAAAGCACCTCTCCCCAAGTAGAGTGCTCGCGCGCACACGCACACACACACACACACACACACACACACACACACACACACACACACACACACACACACACACACACACATTTCCTCTTCTCCTCCCTTCTGTATACATCTCATGATTCTCTCCTCTGAGTCCTCTCTTTGGATCTCAGTCATTTACACCAACCAAAAGATTCCCCTCCTTTGTTTCTGCCCCTTCTAGAACCTCCAAATCATTTTCAATATCCCATCTTTCCCTTCTCCTCCTCCTCGTCTTTAACTTCTCCTTTCTTCCACTTCAAGAAACTCTCCTTCCCAGATCCTGCACCTCCCTTAAAATCCCTTTTTTATCCCATTCCACTCGATGTTGCAGTTTATTCTCGCTACCATCATACTATTACATTCAACTCTGGGGAGAGATCCTTTACTGGAGTGGTTAATGAGGGCTATATTTTACTACTTCGGCCAAGAAAAGTCTCTCGTTCCTAACTCCCGTCTCATCCCCCACTCCTAACACCCCTCTCATTCCCCATTCCTAATACATCCCTCATCCCCCACTCCTAAAACCCCACTCATCCCCAACTCCTAATACCCCTCTCATTCCCCACTCCTAACACTCCTCTCGTTTCCCACTCCTAACACCCCTCTCATCCCCCACTCCTAACATCCCTCTCATCCCCTTACTTCCAAAAAAAATAAAACTCCCATATATATATATATACTTTTGATTTTATCCTTGCTAGCTCCAGACAGTTTCAACTTAGGAAGGAGCAACGGTAGTGAAGGAGTTCGTTCAGTTAAGAAATCGTGCCTATGGTCCTTTAAAAATGACGGAATTAGGCATTTTCAAACGTTAATAAAGGGGGAAACCCCAAGGTATGGACCTACAAGCCCCACAACTATAAGCCGATAGGCGGAGGCCAGTACGCTAAGTGCCCTTCCAGCGAATCCCCCACACAGGACCCACGTCACTGAGAGTTTACGTCGATATCACACCCCTCCAGGTTGAAGAAATTTATGTGAGCTGAATAAATTTGTTTGCAGACAGTAAGAATAAAATGAAAAATACATACTCAGATTAAATGGGTCACAGGGCAGTCACGCACAGAGGGGTTCAGAGGAAAGTAGGAAATATACATGGAACAGACGGTGAACCAGAAGACAGTGGTAATAAGCAGTGTTATGGACACGGTATATATATATATATTTTTTTTTCTGTTGAACCTAACGAACGTTCACGTCCCCCCAATCATCTCAGTAGCAGCCAGTGGGATTCGAACCCACTCTAAGCGTTCCCTTAACGTGAGGTCAGCACCATACCGACCGAGTCATCGAGTCACCCAACTCTTCTTCCTTCTCACTAACTCTTTCACAACCCCTAGTCCTAAAGACCCAACTTCAACGAATCACTTTTCACACTTAAGGCTCCCTAACAATTCCCGAATCTCAACAGCTCACCTACTTGATTCCCGCTAATCTCTACCCTATTCCCTGAGTCCCACAGTTCTCTAACTTGACTCTTGCACCTTCTTGACCTGATTCCCACTTCCCTATTCACATCCTCCACTCCCACAGCTCCCCAACCCAGATCCCACCCTTCACTATTAAAACTCCCATCCCAACTCCCACTATTTCCTGTACATTTCCTTGACTCTCACAGCTCCCTGACATGATTTCCACTACTCCCTACCCATTTCCATGATTCGCACAGCTTTATAACCCATACCTCACTATTCCTTACCCAATACTTCGACTCCCATGAACCCACAGATGATGTGAATCAACAACAGGGGTAGGACTGGAAAGGGGAAGAATGGGGAGGGATATGAAGGGGATGAGAGAGGTGAGGGGACAGGGAAGGAAGGAGGGGAGTGGAAATGGGATGGGGAAGGGAGGGAAGGTGAGCGGAGGAGGAGGAGGAGGACGAGAGGGGATGCGATGGGAGGAGGAAGGAATGGGAGGGGGTAAGGAGGGGAGGGGGGTACAAAAAGTGTTGGTGGCTGTGGTGCCGCCAGCTGCAAACTTCTTCAGTAAACAAGACACCGCGGGATACGACCTTTGTGGCGGGGGGGATGTGCTGTGCTGACCTCACCCACATGACCCCTTCCCTCACGCCCTCTTCTTGACTGGTTTATGTTTTCACAGTTGCCTTGGGAAAATATAAGTGAATTAGCTGCATGACAACCAATAAAGAAGTTTTAATGGTACAAATCATTCGCTATTAAGATGCTAAATTAAATGAAAATATAATGTAACTGTACTATAATTCTCTAACGTTCGCATTCCAATGCCTCATGCGCATGTATACATAACCAGAGACATTGGCCTTTGCACCGATCATGCCTACATGTCTGATATCTGTTCTCAATGTCCAGATGATCATATACAGTACATAATGAATTTTGGGTGATCATCAATAACAGCGACAAAAGTGATGTATTGAAGCTTTACTGGCAAAGCAACGAAGAAAGTGACACGATGAATTAATGTGAAATCAGTATTACACCAGGAACGGAAGGGGAAGGGGGGAAACTAAAATAAGAAATTTGGCATCAAAGTGGTACAGAAACAGAGAAAAAGAATTGTCTTCAGATTATCTACCAGCGTTAGAAGCTCCAGAGTCGTATTCACATCGACTACGGAGGTTTTCAAGTACCTCTTCCTTAGCAATTTATCTCTTTTCTATCGTTACTTCCATGGTCACTGCTCCTCTGAACTGTCTGCTTGCATCCCTCCACCTCTACGACGGGTGCGTAGCACCCGTCTAGCAAAAAACTCTCATCCCTTTTCTGTCCAACTCTAATGCAAGAGTTAACCATTACTCCCAGTCCTTCATTTATGCAACAGGTCAACTCTGGAGCTGTCTCCCTCTGTCTGTATTTCCTACTTCCTATGATCTCCAGTTTTTCAAACGCAGTGTATCCAGGTATCTCGAAATGAACGGATCTTGATTTTGGCTCTCTTTTGTATTGTTTTTTTTTTTTTTTGGAGGGAACGGTTTGTGGGCTCCGACCTTTGGTTCCTTCTTTCTTGCATTAAAAAAAATTATTCTGCTTACTAAACCTTCCCATTCTCTTTTGCCTTACTTCCCTTTGTATCACCAGGATACGATACACTGCAGAAAATCTATACTGTACACGAGACTATTAACGCGCCATCTGCAGAACCACAACAGTAAGAAAGAAATGCTAGAAGCTTATTAAAGTTTCCCATTCTCTTCTGTTTTATTCATGCCTTTGTGGCATCCGCAGACGATACACTGCATAAATTACAAACAGGAAATTATTAAGTAACATATGGGGACAGAAATCAGCATGGAGTAAGTGCCAGGAAGCCAACTCAGCCACGAATATTATGGGTTTCTGTCAACAAGGTCAGCATTATCGTAGGCCCAGGAGGCTTTGCAACACGTCCTCCTTATCAGTTTTATTTCTACATATGACACGGTAATATTCTGAGGGCATGTTTGCAATATATATGAACGCTAAACAATTTTACTTAAACGTAAAAGTTAACATTAAAGTGCAATATGCAAAATAAATCGCTAAGGATGAGGCGTTAGAAACAAATTTCAGTGCCAGAAAGCCTGTTAAGCCCAAGAAACAACCAGACTCTGTTTCCAAGACTCGTATTCTCGTTGGTTAAGGAAGCTCCCCAACACCTTTTCCTTTGCGACTTATTTTTAAATATGGGTGGCTACGATCCCTTTGTACGTTATTTATGCCGAGTATGACGATATTGGAAGGATGTGATACGAAAGAGGACAGTAAGGTGTAATAAGCAAATATATCGCTGAGGAAAAAGCGTTAGGGAGCTTCCTCAACCAACGAGAATAACGACTCAAATCGCCAGCCCAGAAACCCCATTGTCTGGTCAGCTGCGTTAAAACCAGGGCAGCCTCTCTGACCTTGAACGTTTTTTTTTTTTTCCCTTCTTTTCTCTTTTTTCTGCCGAGATGAGTTAGTCCAGTGACTTCTACGCCATCGCAAAAACCTCTTCACCATCCCTTCCTCACCCCAGCACTCGCCCTCTATACAACTGAGTCCCCCTACAAACATACTCTATTCCCTGTAACATGGAGCCCCCTTCCATAAATATCTTTCGTGCAAAGTACAACGAACGAGAAAGGGAGGAGGGTATTGCAACTACTACCTCACTACTTGTTCGCAATCACCAGCCTAACTCAATTCCCACTGTTATAAATGGAATGGGTAAAAACTAAAAAAGAAAAAAACGGGAACAAAGGTGCTGGTGATTTATAAATGGATGCAAAATTTGCAGTTCTTGCCCTTAAAACAGATTAGTCTAGATCTTCCGTAAGATGTATTTCGATAACTTGCAGGAAACAGTAACAATGGAGCATATCGACACATATGAGTTTAGTTTGTGTGTGTGTGTGTGTGTGTGTGTGTGTGTGTGTGTGTGAGAGAGAGAGAGAGAGAGAGAGAGAGAGAGAGAGAGAGAGAGAGAGAGAACAGCATAGTGAAAAATACAGTTGGTTACCAAGAAAATAAGAACAATGAATACTAAAAATTAAAGTAATTTCCAGTATCTTTACGCCTGGTAATTAACTTTCCTCTCTCTACCATCATTATCTGTACTATCAACATCTGATGGGAGCTACTACTGCACGGCCGGATTTTCTTAGGAGGGAATGCGAACGTCTGAATTTAGTCTCCATCCACTGTCCTTATCTCTCTGCAATCCCTTTCCCACCTTGCAATCATCCTCATGCACTGTCACTCCCACTCTTGGAATCCTGAATCCCGTTTTAGTCTTGCTGTGCATGTTCGCTCCCATGCGCTGTCCCTCCATGTTTACAATGCCAGTTTCCTGCAATCCCGTTTCAACTTCACAATGCTCATCCCTTTCCTCCTTACAATTTCATTTCCATTTCGTAATGTCCGCCCGATGCGTGGTCTTTCACCTCCCTCCAAAGTCTATTCTTCGCTCTCGGCAGTGCTTCCTCTACACAATATTCTCTTCTCTATCAGAAGTGTCTTTCCCTCCTAAAATGCTGTGCTCGATTATCCTCATGGTCCTCTCTCTCTCTCACTACAATGCCCCTCCCTCAACAATGCCTTACTTACGAACTATCCACCTGTTAGAATCACCATTCACTCCAACAGTGATACTCTCTTCTACCCTCAGTGCGTCTCCCTTCCTTCCTGTAGAGCCTTGCCCTCAACAAACCCTTCTTTACAAAACATCCCCTCCTCTGTCAGTGGAACTATTCCCTCCAACAGTGCTTCTCTCATCTAACCTGCTCCCCTCTCTTCTTCCTTGTAGATCCTTTAGCAGTGCTCCTACACTTCAACAGTACCTTATCTACGGTATATCCTCCTCTGTGTCAAGAACTTTCACCCTGCAATAAAGTTCATCTCATATACATTCAGTGTTCTCTTCCTCACTGTAGTACTCCTTCACCACTGTTGCATCATGTCTCACTCTCTCCATCGCCAGTGTACTTATCTCTCGTGTCATTAGAATGTTCTTATTCATATGCAACAACACTTGTCCTCTCCTTGTTAAGCAACTTTCCTCCCTTTTTACTCTCATTTGCAGTTAATCTTCCTTCATTCGCGTGTCAGCAAAATAATCTCCTTCCCCTTCCATCTCTTGTACAGAATAACTTCGCTCCCTTCCTCCCTTTAGTATAAATTCCCTCCCTCCCTCTCTCTTCGTAGTATAACCTCTCTCTTTGTAGGAAAGCATTCCTCTCTTTCTTTTCATAGATTACTGACCCTTCCGTATCTCCCTTCCTTTCCTACCCATTTCTCTCCCTGCAATTTAACCTCGTCTCTGTCTCCGCATTTTAATCTCCGACCTCTTTCCCCAGCAGTTTAATATATGTCCCTTTTTTACTCAGTAGTTTAACCTCACCCCTTTCTTCCCCCTATAGTTCAACCTCCCTTTTCTTCCTTCTCTCACTGTTTTTCTCTCCCCTCAGTTGAACCTCTCTCTCTCTCTCTCTCTCTCTCTCTCTCTCTCTCTCTCCCTATAGTTCAACCTCCCTTTTTTCCTTCTCTCACTGTTTTTCTTTCCCCTCAGTTCAACCTCTCTCTCTCTCTCTCTCTCTCTCTCCAGTTCAACCTCCATCTTTCGCTTCTTTCTCCCTGCAATTTAACCTACCTCCTCCCCACTCCCACCCCATCTTCTTACCCACTTCCCTCCCTGTCTCCCTTCTCCATACTCATTCTATCACCCCAACCTTCCCCTTCCCACCGTTCCACGCACAACACCACACTACACAACACCGCTATCGGCTCGGCACGTCCTGAAGAGCGTCGCCTCATGTTTTTCAATAGTTTAACCTCAATACCTCCGCTATGCGAAACAAAGTCACTCCCTTCTCTCTCTGTAGCAATCACGCGCTTCCTTCCCCTCCGTATTTTCACTACTCCCGCAATATAATCCTTTTTTATGCATTTACCTCCTCCTTTTTCCTTGCAGTTTTATCTTTTCCCTTTCCCTTCCTCCCTTCAATCCCCCAGCCTCCTTCGATACCCATTTCCTCTCCCCACTCGCACCACACCCCACAATATTATCGGTTTGGTACAGAAGCTAGCCTAGAGATCGTTGCCTTACTCATGCAGTAGTTTAACCTCACTCACTCTCGCTTCCTATCATTTTTTTTCCTTTCTCCCTCCAGTTCATCTCTCTCTCGTCTCTTGCTGCATCCTTCACTCACTTCTTTAATCCCTCTCCTTTCTCTCCTCGCATCATCCACTCATTTAATCTCCTTCACTTCTCTCCCGCATCATCCACTCACTTGTTTAATCTCTCTCCCTTCTCTCGCTGCATCATCCACACACCTCTCTTTCCTTCCCCACCCTCCCCCCAATACCCTACTTCCCTCTATACCCATTGTCCCTCCCCCCCAATACCCTATTTCCCTCTATACCCACTGCCCCTTCCCCTAATACTCCATCTCCCTCTATACCTACAGCCCCTCCCCCAATACCCTATCTCCCTTTGTACCCACTGCCCCTCCCCCCAAAACCCCATTTCAATCTATACCCACTTCCTCTCCCTCCTCCCCAATATCCACTTCCTCTCCCCACTCGCACCACACACTCCCAACACTATCGGATCGGCACGGAAGCTGGCCTAGAGAGCGTCGCCTTATTCTCCCCCAACCCAGGATGCTGTAATCACTTTTTGTAAACAGGAGCCGGGCCGCGTGTCAACAACCGCTGTTTATATTTTGTCCAGACGCGGCCGCTCACAAAGACACGCTTTTTGCCGGGGGTGGCGAGGGGCGCAACCCACAGAACACACGTGTGTCCGGAGGTCAACACTCTGGGGGTTGGCCGGGGGTTGAGGTGCTGTCAAACACCTATAGTTTGCATCAGACACAAGAAAGCGAGGCCCATGTAAGATCTATTGTGGTATATGAATTTTGCAACAATTATTACAAAACACTGGACTGAAAGCAAAAAAGATTAGAGACGTCCCACTTACTAGCTCGACCGTACATCTGGCCGTCATTCAGACTATGGAGTGTTTATTTATAAGCTTTATGCAACCCCCTTTTCTTCCTTACTGAATCTAAAGAGGACAGGGGAGGAGAGAGAGGGTGGTGGCGTCCCTGTCTGATAATAGTGGTGACCAAAGACAAACTGTAAGTTGAGTTGTTAGTGCATTTTTCACATAGGTTCATGCAACCGTACATGATATAAACATTTCTAACATACGTGGTACATACATACATACATACATACATACATACATATATATATATATATATATATATATATATATATATATATATATATATATATATATATTAGTCCCCTATGTCCACAAGTCACACATCAAAGGAAAGCCAAAAATAAAGACCATTACCTAGTTCCGATACAGTCATTATTTTTGTGTCCCTTCCTGCCACTCCCACCCTCCCCCTTCCACACACACACACACACACACACACACACCATCCTCAACCCGACCCCCAATCCCCATTTCCCTGGCTCCCTCCCCCTTCCCCACCCCCCCATGCCGGCAGCAGTGGGCGTGGTTGTGTCAGTAAATACGGGTTGTTTAGGCGAGGAAGTACGTGTCCCCGCCTTATTTACTCACGTCACCGTGCCACACCACCACACCCACACTCCACAACGGCGCTGAGGTCGTATCATACACCTAACAAATACATACACTAAAATACAACAAATATATCTTGCTTCTCAATATTACGGCCATTCTTCAGGCAGTTAAGCAATACAGGAACAAAAACTTACGAAAAAAAGACGCCCACGTCTAAATATTTGCATTTACTTAAGAGTTTCCCCTAAGCACAAATAACTCGCATAGCGGTGAGCACAATGAAATACAGAAGGCATCGTACTGAAAGGCATAACTGGAGTTTCATTCTAACTCCCTCACAACAAGATGTCTTGGGTAAACTGATGAAAATCGCCCGACGATAAGAAAAGAAGTTACAGACGTCATCCTGTAGAAGACTAGGTTCATGCCATCTCAGTAGTACTGTATACACACAATTATAGAAAACAGCCCGTGTTTTATTTTTAATCCATAAGGCTAATCATATCCATTGGATTTTACTGTATTTGGGTACAGTATTTGTTTTTTCACTGGTTGCGGCGCACCTAACATTTTCTTTCGACTATACAAGATAATGAATTAATTCCAAAATTATGGTGCAAACCCTAAATAAACAGCATTTACTTTTTCTTGTGTTATTCCAAGTTTTCTCATGACTGTCACATGATATGTGTATGTTCCTGACTGTGGACTCAAACTGTATTTACTTTTATGCGTTAAATTCAAATTTGTTTATTAAAAGTAATATACCGATATATTCATTCAAGTTAATTGTAACAGGCCACACCTGCTACTGCTTGTCACTTCAGTTTGGGGAGGCACTGTACCGCCTGAAATGAGTCAATTCGTCGGGAGTTGGCAAAAAAAAAAAAAAAAAAAAAAGGCGTTTCGGATAAAAAAGGATAAACTTCAGCACACACACACACACACACACACACACACACACACACACACACACACACACACACACACACACACACACACACACACACACACACACACACACACACACACGTTTATAACTGACATTAACAATATGCTCGTTAACAATTCAAACTCACACTGTTCCTAGTTTTTAAAGTGCGTTGTGTCTGTTCTGCTCTGCAAGTTTTACACTTACCTTTATATTACACACAGAATAATTTATTTTAAAGCGAAACGAGAAGGTGGCGTGCGGTCCTAACGGACCCAGGTTCAAATCCCGGCTGGGGCAGGGAACAGTTTAAGGATTTGAATTTCAATAAATCAGGCTTTACTGATCTACCAGAAGACCCGCCGACATGTCGTAAAAATACCCCCGCTATTACCAATACACCAGTCCTGTATGAGACAGCCCTAGCATGTATTCAATATGGACGGTGGGTGTTAGCGCCGAAGTGGTGACATGTAGAGGTGTATGGTATGTAGGAGGACTGCTGGGCCTTGATAGCAGGCTGTGAAGCCTATGCCCAGAGTCGGATACAAAAAAAAAAAAAAAAAAAAAAAAAAAAACTCACGACCGGCAGAGAAAGAACGTCTATTATACACGATAACGAAAGTCCACTTTATAAAGCTGAATGTTTTATATTATACATTAGTATTATTACTGCTGTTGTTGTTGTTATTGTTGTTGTTGTTCCCCATCTGTTGTTGTTCCCCGAGCAGATACATCAACCACAGGCATGCAACCTTTCTCGGAGGGCCGTCTCGTGCAATGAACCGATGTTCTCTTGCGTATGACAGTGCTTTGCAACAGCGAGGCGCGCCTAGGAGTGTGGGGGTTTGGATCGTGGGTGGATGCCGCATTTGCGCCTCTCCACCCTATTAACAGGGGCACCAAAGTAGGTTTCACTTCACCCAGTGATCTGGCTATATGGTAACCACCCGGCGTTTTACATGGTTTCCTGAGTTACAGGAAACAATCAGACTTGTCACTCAGTGCTGTCACCTGAAGTGAAAAGAATAACAAAAAGTGACAGGTAGTCTCATAAACCTCAAACCATCATCACTATAACTTCTTTCCTAAAAGTGAGTCGGGTCAAGAAACTGTAAATAAATCATACATTGCAATAATAAGCAAACGAAAACGAAATGGACGCCATTAAAATAGAAAAACTGTCATCGGACTGCCCTGCGAAAGAAATCCACGCCTCCATCCACTTATTCCTCAGGCCTTTGATATCATCCAAAAATTATCACCAGGACCTAAACGTGCGAGAAGGAAGACCCTGAAACAAGGACACAAAATACAATACCTTTAGTAGAAGCACCTGAAGGAAAAATAGGAAGAAAATCATTAAAGACAAATGCACACTAGGAAAGAGAAAACACATAAGGAAAGACAAAGAGAGGGAGAGAGAGAGAGAGAGAGAGAGAGAGAGAGAGAGAGAGAGAGAGACGAGAGTATTTAAACTCAACAAATGGCACATAAGGGAAACAAAAACCACAAAAGGGAAACCATAAAAAGAAGAAAAAGGGCCAATCATTAATATCAAGAAAATAGCAGTCTCCTTGCTACTTGAGCCTGTTTACAACCCACCACACACACACACACACACACACACACACACACACACACACACACACACACACACACACACACACACATTATGAAGGGGCCTGGGTTGGACTCCCGTGGGTAATCTGGGGCTGGGTTAATTTCAGAAGGCTGGCTGGCTGGCTGGATGGATGGATGGCTGAGTGGACGGTTGAGTGGGTGGACGGTGAGTGGGTGGTTGAGTTGGTGGACAGTGGGTGGATGGCGGAGTGGGTGGATAGTGGGTGGATGGTGGAATAGGTGAGTGGGTGGATGGTGAGTGGGTGGATGGTGGGTAGGGGCAAAGGGATGATAGGAGGGCAGATGGATGGTGAATGGATGGCAAACGATCGATGGTTAAGTATATGGATGGGTAAGGTGGAACAATGGGTGGATGAGTCAGTGAATGGTTGGATGGCTGGATGATTGGGTGGATGGATGACTGGGTGGTAAGGCTGATGGATGACTGGGTGGATGGCTGAGTGGGAAATAGTAGGATAGTTAAGTGATGGCTGGATGAATGGGTGGATGGTTGTGTAGGTGGTGAGGTTAATGGATGAATGAATGAATGGATGGCTGAGTGGGTGACAGAAAAGCTGGACAGAAGGTTGGTGGGTGGGAGGATAGTAGGACGGTTGGATGAAAATGGATGGTGGATGAGAAGGATGGACGAACGGGGGGATGTTTGAGTGGAGGAGTGGAAAACTGTGGATGGATGGCTGAATGATAGAGTATAATGAGTATAATGGATGAGAGAGTGGATGGTCAACTGGATGGATGGGAAGGTGGGTTCGTGGAATGTCGGGTGACTCGATGAATGTGTGGGAGGATAGTTAAATGAATGGATGGATGGACTGACAGTGGTGACTTACCTGCCAGACCACTCCTTGCAGACGGATGAATAACAATGCTTCATGCTAAGTGGACTAAGGTCAGTGTTAGAGACAACAGTTGGTGGCAAATTAACTATCATGTGTCTGGGTAGCTGGTGGACTGGGAGAATGGAGGGGTGACATTTGGTATATCTGTAAAATACTGTTGTGGGGATGGAAAAATGAGGACCGGAACTAAAGTAGGGGAATGTTAACAAGATCGCTTTTATTCCCTTTGCTGATTTAAAAAGTCCGGAGAAGCCTAACTGCAATCTTCTGACATAGCTTGGATCAAATAACATGGCGCGACCAGACAAAAACATCACATACGAGTATGTCCAATTTTTTAAATACAAACCGCAAAGACAAAAAGAAAAGAAGAAAAGGAGGTGAATGAAAGAAAGAAAAATTTGAAATTATAATCAGTTACCAAAATATATGTGTATGGAAAATGACATTACGACAGAACCATGGATGACAGAATGGAAAAGGTATAGAGCAAATGATGAAAGCAGGAACGTAGGAGTGACAAGGGATTTAGAAGGCACGAAGAATATGTTGAGAGGGAGGGAGAGAGAAGGTAGAGCCAGCAAAAAACGAGGGAAGATAGGAGTGGCGAGGGTGAGTGAAGAAGGGAGGACTAAGAGGCAAGCACGTGCACCTTAATCCCACCCCGGGCCCTCCTTAAGATTGGGAGATAACCTTAAGCCGATGAGTTGACATAATAGGATCCTAGGGGAGGCTGTAGGGGAGGGCTCGATAATTGTTGTCACGTACAGACCAGGATAATTTCAATGACACTTTGTTTGATACATAAGACTAACTGAAGGGAAAAAGATACTGTTAATAGCATGTTTATTTTTCCTAGTTTCCACTCGATTTGGAAAAATAAAAATTACAGTTATAAGGATCTGTACAGAAAACTTGGCGCTGCTCTCCATCACTGCTAAATTCCTCTTCGAAAAGGGTAAAGATATGTGTCTTGTTATTATTTTACCTCTTTCTATATACTTTTCTATTTGAGTATTCTTCAGAACTAGTCTATACGTATATTCTGGTTTTTGTTTTCCCTATTTGTCTTACCAGATCCTCAAAAAAGTCAGTATGTGAATCGTAAATTTTTCCTTGGTTACGGACATGAAACATACGTGTGGATGCATCAGACTTTTTTACCACTCAAGGGCCAGATTTACAAACACACCTCCAGTCAATTCCCAGTTATAAATGCGATCTATTCTCCCATGAAGGCAAGGAAATAAGATACATAGTTTTTCCATCTTTATAAAAAAAAAATAATAATAATCTTGGTTATGCAGGAAAACTACTTGTACGTTTAAGCTGAACTTGTATATTTGTTTTAGCAAGAAGAAGGAAATGAGAGTGCAGAACCTCCCCATGTCTAATTCTTCCTTCAAAGTCAAAGCGAAGTTACGACTGGAATTCATCGTACCGTAGTTAAATTCACGATATCTACCCCAGTTTGAGTGATGTCCGTCTCTATTTCAGCTGTTTAACATAGCATCTGGGTGACTAGCCACAATTATCTGGTCTGCCTCGCTGAAGTCGATATATTTGCGGTAATCAATATGTCTACCTTCTTTTCCTCATAATAATAATAATACCGGTCATAATAATAATAACAGAAATATTAATGATGATGATGATGATGATGATCATCATCATCATCATCATCATCATAATCCCATTGTTACAAACTGTGGAAAAAATTCAGGAAAAAAACAAACAAATATCAGTCCTCCGAAACCACCTCTTCACAGATAATTTACCGACCGATCCAAAGAATTATTAAGCAAGTTCTGTTTTTTTTTTTTCCCCTATTTCCCTATCTATTAAAAACTGCCGGTAGAATTCACTGGTCAATAAAAAATACCTGACTCCATAATTTCTTTCTTCCCCAGTTTTCTTTCTCACTTCCCACCTGTGCATGATAGGTTAGTGGTCGCTACAAAGAATCAGTTCAGTATTTCGGGATTTTGATTTTTCAGCTTCATTTGCCAACTGTATATAACACTTTTACTGGTTGATAAACGGAGGATGTTATAACAGGAAATCTTATCAATAAATGAGACATCAAAATACATTACACAAGAAGACGAGGTAAGAAGAAAGAATATAAATAAAGGACGTGGAAGAAGAAAAACACACAAGGAAATGAATGAAGATGATGAAAAACACTGAAGGAAACAAATAATATACAGCAGCTGGGAAGCAGAATCAATAAGACGTATCTCAGGGAAGGGAAAAATAAAGGATCATTATTAACCCAATCCAGAGTTGTCTCGCTTTACTGTCTTATTCTAGACAGCATACAGTTCTAGTTAGGAAAAAGTCTGCTGCCTAAAAAAAGTGAAATACTCTGTGTGTGTGTGTGTGTGTGTGTGTGTGTGTGTGTGTGTGTGTGTGTGTGTGTGTGTGTGTGTGTGTGTGTGTGTGTGTGTGTGTGTGTGTGTGTGTGAGAGAGAGAGAGAGAGAGAGAGAGAGAGAGAGAGAGAGAGAGAGAGAGAGAGAGAGAGAGGAGGAATAAAAAAGCATAAAAAAATGGAAACGAAAAAAAAAAAAACAATGAAAACGAGACCAGATACATATTAACACAAAACCGGGAATAAACACAACGTGAGAAAATGCAGAGGAGGAGCAAATGTGTGGTTGGAGAAGGGCAAGAATTACGAGGAAGGAGGTGCAAGGCTGGAAAAGTGTGAGGAGGGGGAAGCAAGGGAGCGAGGAAAGAATATGAGATGGACGACAGACACAGGAGGGAGAGAAAACAGAGGTGGTGTGTGTGTGTTTGTGTGTGTGTGTGTGTGTGTGTGTGTGTGTGTGTGTGTGTGTGTGTGTGTGTGTGTGTGTGTGTGTGTGTGTGTGTGTGTGTGTGTGTGTGTGTGTGTGTGTGTGTGTGTGTGTGTGTGTGTGTGTGTGTGTGTGTGTGTGTGTTTTGGACAAATACGAGATCCTATTCCCTTCACTATGATCTCAATTTTGTATTTTACCATAATAATGATTAACATCACCTTATCGTTAATAGTTAAAAAGATAAATAAATCTATATATGTAATACCTCTCAATTCGAACAGCTTCTCCTACAGTGTATAGTTGTCTGGTGGTGTTTTAAAAAAAAAAAAAAGTCATTGTGGCGATGGGATTAAGGTCCAAAAGAGTGTTTCGTCTTCAAAAAGTTACTTTCTAATTAATAAAGCACGAACAAAATAACTTTCCACCCTCAAAATCCACTATATAAGGTTAGTAAACAAACATACAGAGATGCAGTATTAAGAATGACTGATAGTGTGAGAGGAACAAGAAGGAAATGGGGAGGGAAACGAGGATGGCAATGTGAAAATTGCATGTTATGGGGACAAGCGAAAAACAGGCCTAAGGCAGAAAAAGATGATAGCAGAGGAGAAACAGATGGGAAGAGAGTGATGGGGAGGATCAAAACTGGTAAAATGAGATAAAGAGAAATTAGAGAAGAAAAGACAATGAACCAAGAAGAGAGAGAAAGTAGAGATGTGAGGAGACAAAGAGGAGGGAGGAGGAGGAGTCAAAATGGCAGAAGAGACGGTCTTCCATGTAAAGAAAAAGGAAGAGAAAGGAAACTATGACAAAGGAAAGCAGGGGAAGATAGGAAGAAAAAAAAAATGACAAGAGGCGTGGAACAAGAGAAGGCGGAGCTCAAAGGAAAAGAGTAGGAGGCAGAAAGGTCCACTCTCCAAGAAGGTCTAAAGAAACAAAGAAGAAAAGCCAAAATAAAACAAAAACGAAGAGGAAGAGAAGAAACTAGAAAATAAGAGGAGGAGAATGTACAGATGGGAAGAGGAGAGAAGAAAAGAGGAAAGGAGAGGAGAGGAAGACGAGGAGGCAAGAGCTAGGTCCCCGTCTTCCAAGGAGGTGGGTGCCATGTAAAATCAATTAAAATGACTAATTAACATAAGCTGATTATTGTGTCCTTATTTATGCCGGTTTATTGGAGCCCTCGCCCCTCGGATTAACTCGGCCCCTGTTCCCTCTCCTCCTTCCTTCCCTTCCTTCATTCATCCCCTCCTTCCTTCATTTCTATTTTCCTTATTTCCTTTAGTTCATTCATTCATTCACGCCTCTCCATTAAGTTCCATACTGTATTCCTTCATTCAATTATTCATTCACTTTAATATATGCGTTTTCTTCCCTCCATCATTCTTTCTTCACTCACTTCGAGCCATTTTCTTCTTAAGCCCCTTCATTCACTTACTAACCCCACTTCTCTGCCTTCTTTTTTTTATTTTTTTAACCCATACACAACGTTCACTCTTACACCTTCGCGGTCTTTCTTTCCTCCACTCTCACTCATCCCCCGACATTAGTTTTCATATTCTTTGCCTTCCTTCCCTCATTCACAACATTCCTTCCTTCATTCTTATTCAATGTGCAAATGTTACTGCTGACACATAACAATACATAAGGCGACCTTTCTTTACAATTTTTTATTATTTTATCTTGATTTTATCCAGACTTTTATCATTCCCTTTTGTTTTCATCACAGTGCTTACTTTTGGTTAGTCTTATACTAATATTCACTCTGAACTACACATTTGTACTTTGAAATTTTAGAAGACTAGTCTATTCTTTTCTTTTTTTCCAGAAGACACTTCATATAAATATCCAAGTCTCAATTACACGCATATAGGGACTTAGGAATGATACCAATATTCTACACCAGGAAATCACACATACATAAACGCATAATACCAATATTCCATAATGTATGTGGTAAATAAATGTCATATATATATATATATATATATATATATATATATATATATATATATATATATATATATATATATATATATATATATATATAGATATAGATATATATATATATATATATATATATATATATATATATATATATATATATATATATGAGAGAGAGAGAGAGAGAAACTAAGTGGGTGTGTGAGAGAGAGGAGGAAGAGCACGAAGGGAGACTAACACAAAAAATACTCGGGTAAAGCATCGCCCCTCAGTTCATTATTAAGCCCCTGTCTTGGCTCCCTCCGATACACTCTAGAGGGGCGCGGGGATTAAGAAAAGAGAGAGAGAGAGAGAGAACGAGAGGAACCCCTTCTGTTTACCCCGTTAACAGCGTGCAGCATTTTTGTTGTTGGTGCAGCAGCGTGTCGGACTAATCAGCTGTGAGAGTCAACAGGGGACCCTCCCGCCCAGTTAAGTGTTGTCGGTGGGGCCGGCCTGGCAAAAGTCCCCTTGTGTCCACTTTCTACACTCACTCCTCCACTTCCTTGCTCTCTCTCTGTATCTCTGGTTCCCTTTTCTTATAATAAACTCCACCTCGCCCACCATCCTGCCGCATCTGTATCTTACTCATTTTTGTGCATTTTTTTCTTCTCTCTTCCCATATAAACACATGTATATGTCATATTGAAAACATAAACTTGGATATCTTACAGTACTTGATACTAGGCAACGTGTAAAGTCACAGCATGGTTAAACTACCTTTGCACTATGTTAGATTAGACAGTAAGAGAATGTGAATGTATGATTTCATTTTTTAGTTTGGGGGTACCTTACATATTGCTTATGCATCGTATACAGTGCCTGATTTTCCGCTATATTGTCTGAAACATACACTCCTATACCGTATTCATGTATATATTATTTTTCTTGAAGCTAATTGCTATTTGTTAAAACTGATATTGTGGACCATCTTTCTAACGGTGTCCTTGTTTGGCTAACCTTTCCTGCCTTTTACTAGTGCCCATTCTTAAATATGGTGGACTGCTGGTATACAGTTTTCTCAACTCAAGCCATAAATTCTACATGTCTATACACTTGTTTATTATTTACTTTTTCTTAGATCATTTACTTTATACATCGGTTCCTTTCCCCTAACGCACGAATCTCTCTCTCTCTCTCTCTCTCTCTCTCTCTCTCTCTCTCTCTCTCTCTCTCTCTCTCTCTCTCTCACCCTACATCTTTGCCCTGTTCCCTCGCCTCTTCCCTCCTGGTCTGGGCGGTGTGTGGAGGTCAAGTGCCGAGGACAAGATCAGCCTGGAGACTGTTTAGACACGCGCCTGATTAGCCCGTATTAACTTATTTAAACACCTCACATCCACTCCACTTAAACATTTAATTAGACAAGAAGGTGTATCAAGCACAATGTACACTCAGTAAACTCACGATTAAAGAGCCAGTGTTTGCGGCTCCACATACAATGAATTAGTACACGATGCTTATTTACAAGTATGACGGAAATATGATGAAAGCTGTTCACTGTCCTTACTTTTAAACATGCAAGCGATAACACCGTGATAATTGTAACGACGGAGTGTATGGAGCTTTCATAATGTATACATTACTCTCAAAATCAATACATCATCTTCAGCATTGTGAAAATCCCTTTAATTTTACAATAACACAAACTTTTAATTATACAAACTGTAAATGACTTTCAGCTAGTGTAAGATAATTTCTTAACGTATAAAATATTAACTTTATTACACAAAAGTATGTTTGTATGTACCGTGTATCAATTTCTTTTAAGCTTCATATGTTCAAACAAACATACAGTTTAACAAAAAAGGTAATAACGGTGAAGAAAGCACACGTAATAAAATCAAGACTAAATAAGCAGATGTGAAAACTTCAGAACGTTTAACCTGGATCTGCGACCTTGATTAAATATATAGGGCAGTATTTACTGAAGTTCATTTTCATGAGATAACTTGTTTACTTCTCATGAAAAGTTCGACTGGTAATTTGTCGAGTTGTAAAAGAGACAGTTTACATAATGAGGGGCGAGGGGGTGGGGGTAATATTTTTGGCTCAAAGTTCTTCTTCTACGGTCATGCCAAGTTTCAATAAAATCTGTCGAACAATTTACGAGTTTTACGACAGACAGATGAAAATAAATGCTGAATCTCCCCACACGATAATCGCGCATGGTCATGCAAAAATGACACAAATTTTCCCACTTTCCTCACAGGGATAAAAAGATACCTTCATTAAACTGAAATGCAAGCTACATTAAAATATTTCAATACTTTCTACCCACTGTAAAGATATCTGTATTGCTAACTACTACTATATAAACATTACCAAAGTACATATAACGGCGAGTACATGAACTATGCTCTTATACTTACAACTTTTGTAGTACAGCAATAGTAGAACGCAACTTACCTGCAAATACAATATATAATATTAAGAGAAAATATTATTACCATTCTTACTTACACCAAATGTATACAAAGAAATTAGTAAGGGTAAAAGTGTATGGGCAGTTTTTACCGTGTTTGTGTGTGTGTGTGTGTGTGTGTGTAAGGACTGTTACATAGCATATACATACTTAGCATATACATAATTATGGCATATGCTATATATATATATATATATATATATATATATATATATATATATATATATATATATATATATATATATATATATATATAGTTGGCTAGAATGCATATACTGAAGCATTCTGGCTCAACTGATGCACTTCACGCCGTCAAAATATACAGTATCTGACTTTGTTACTGAACAGATTATGCAAATAATGTTCTCGGATTTTCCTGTAAAAGTTTTTAGGTTAATCAGAGGCGACTAGAAACTTAGCACTGAATTTGGTAATCTCTGATTATAAATTTTAACGGGGTGGCAGGAGGGAGGGAGAGGGACATACTGGCAGGTGTGACAATTTAAAAAGTTTCTAACCGATACTAGAACTGGTTAAGTTGATCTACATCCTAATATTCACAAAAAGAAAAAAAAAAGTCAATTACGAGAAGTCTCATAAGTGAGCAGAAAACAATTGAGACATGGTAAATATGTCTGACTTATAGTCACACTGGTCAACTCTAGCTCGCAGTCAATTATCAGTGTTCATCCGTCATTCAGACGCAGCTTGATGACACACAGAGACAACAAAAGAATGCCAAACTACTTATCTGACTAACACTGGTCAACTTATCAGCAGGCCAAATATCATTAAAATCCATTCTGTACTTTAGGAGTTTCACTGACAGGAAATTACACAGTTTGATGACAGACGGACGAAAAAAAAAAAAAAATCTAACTCTTGACTGACAGCCAGAAATGGGCAAGTTTATTTGCACGCCTGCTTTCATTAATATCCACCCAGTTACTTGCGAGGAATCTGATCACAGAAAGAAAAAGATGTCCATTTTCCTCACAGCGTACAATACTGGTACTGCTCTATTTAATCTGCTACCAGGGTTGAGAAACATTAGCTTTTACACTCACTGCACTGAATCCTCCCAGTCCACTCACATTCAAGAGGCAACGTATAAAGTTATTAAGAGGACATATTTTCATTAAGAGGACATTATTTAATAACTAAAGTTATGCCAAGATAATGATTAACCCTGGTACAGATCATGTAAAATCACTCTTGAAAATATCTTACCACCGAGAACTCTTACAATCTTAAACAATACCTTAAGTTCCAAGAAACCAGAGACACTGTTTTTTTAGTATGATCATGGCAGTCCTAAAAATTCCTTTTTCTTCTCGTTAAGACTATAACAACCATGGAATAAACTCACAAATGTCCTCCTGACAAGATGGCAAGTGAACCCAAAACTCTTACAACCTTCAAAAGACATCCTATGGTACTTGTAACAGCCTGGAGAACTCGCAACAGTTTCTAAAGACTATAGTGAATTTTTAAAAAAAAGTAAAACCTCTCAAGATAAAGATCATAACAGCCATAAGTTTCGTCATCAGCCCAAAGAACTTGTAGCAACTCCTTGGTTATGACTGTAACAGCACTAAGAAAGTTTAATAATTTTCAAAACCATAATCATAAGCCTTCAGACACTCAGGCCAGTCCTCTTGATAAGGGTAGCAGCCCTGAGGCATCGTGAATCAGCAGTGAGAAATCAAAGCCACTTTCACAACACTATAACAGCACTAAGTGAAAGGAGGAGGTGTCTTTGTTATCAGTTGTAGGTTTCGCTTTTTCTTTTCCACTCTAACAAAAACACAACAGCCCATGCCAATCATAACATTAACAACCTTGGAACGTAAATAAGCCTCAAAAGGTCATTTCAGTCCTAAAATTCGCACAACACCTCTGGACAAAGCTGCAAATACACTAAGAGAGATGTATCTGACTACAGTATAGCTATAGTCTCTCTCGCTCGTGCTATTAAAAAAAATAAAAAAAATAAAAATAAACCTTATGAGCAAATCCAAAAACCAATGCAAACTACGTAACAACCCTCAAGAAGCTCGTAACAACACTGAGGGCTCTTCAACAACCTTTAAAAGTAGTATAGCAGGCTTATCCGTGCTAACCCTAATAAGAAATCATTAAAGGCATTGTGAACAAAATAATTCTAAGCCTCTTCGGCCGAAGAACACTTTTTTTCTACCTCCGGATAATAATATTCAGCATACGAGACTTCCCAAGTAGTGAAAAAGTTAAGGAATGATACATCCAACTTCAAAAAAGCTGAGGTTGGCTGAATAAAATCGTCTGGAAATTACAAGAATATCGAAAAATACGTCATGGAGCTGCAAAGTTTAAAACCCGACAATGATCCTAAAATACTCGTGACAAGACAATCTACAGTAAATAAATTAGAATAAGGCAGACAGATATTTAAAAAACTCGTCACAGTCTTAAAGTAAGCTTCCATCAGTTCTGAGGAATCATTTTTATTACCTTCAAAACCCCGTAAGTCATTGAAAAGAATCACAACAGCATTAAAAAATCCTAAGAGTCTTCAATATTCCATAACAACCCCAAAGGAAGGAGGGGAGATGGCGTCTTTGCTACCCTTACTGTACTTAATTCTCCTGACCCTCGAACAAAAATGACAGAACCAGCCTTGAAGACAAATCCTAACAACACCGAGAACTCTCAATGATTATAACCAGTAAAGGGCCATGGGAGAGCTGAAACCACTAGCAACAGTCAATTCATTGGTAATAGCATTCGGAAACACTTCGCAACAGCAATAAGAACCCTTAGTACCCTTCAAAAGACTTTCGCAGCACTACGAACATTCAAACAGTTCTATGAATATCGTAACAGCCCTCCAAACAATACGCCACAGCATGCAAAACTCTATATAACCTCCAAAATACTATAACCCTATGACCACAGAAACAGTTCTAGAAATCTTAAAGCGGCCCCTTAGACAATTCACGATACCGAAAACTTTAACTGTAATGAGCCAAAGAATACAGTAATAACCCTAGGAAACTCATATCAGACCTCTAGACAACTCACATCGTAACAAATAAAACAACATATCGTAACAGTCCAATAAAGAAGTCATAACAGCTCTCCAGACAATTCGTTACAGCACTGAGAACTCTTTAACAACCTTCAAAAGACCGTAACAGCCCGAAGGGGGGGAAAGGAGTAATGGAAGGAAGGAAACAGGGAGATGGGGAGGGATGGAAGGAGAGAGGGAAGGGTAGGGAGAGAAGGAAGCAGTGAGTGAGGAAGAAGGAAGGAAGGAGAGATGGAGGAAGAGGGAAGGAAGAAGTGGGTGAGGGAGAGGGGAGGAAGAAGAGAGGGAGTGAGATGGAAAGAAGGAAAGCGGGAGGGAGAGGGGAGGAAGGAAAGAGGTGGAGGGAGGTGGAGGGGGCAAGAAGGGAGGGTAGAAGGATGGAGGGATGGAGGTGGCAGGCGTCTTTGCTACCCTGACTATATTTTATTTTTGACTACTCTTATTTTTCTCCCCCTGGAGCTCCTGCGGTCTGAACCCTCCGCCATTATGGCCCAGTTGTGATGACGCGGCCGGATGAGAACATAGATTAGCATTTCGACAATATAATGAGGAGGCAAAAGAAGAAAATACGCCTTCCTTAGGGCTGAATTAACTAATTTGTATCACCTTAGAGCGGGGTGGAGGCTGCGCGATGATCAACCAAGGGAAAGCCATATCTGCTTCCCTTGTCCTGCCTAATCTACTGCCTAACCTAGCTGCCTCGCCTGGCTCTTCCTAGCTTTGCCTCTCCCCGGCACAGTCTCTTCCCCGGAACATAGACAGGAAAACGAGCAAAATGATAAAATAGAAAAAGCGGTGATCATCTGGAGGAGCTTGGTAGAGGTGGTGGTGGTGGTGGGGCCCCTTCCCAGCCTTATTCAGTATGCAAGGTTCTATGATTACAAAGACACGGAATTAAAAGAGGCCGCGTCTTATTATTAGCGGTGCAAATTATTTTTCCTTGGATGTGCAGTGCATTTCATTTCTGCCTGAATGGATTATTTTTCCCCTCTTTTTATGATTTGGCTCGAGTTTGTGATATGAAAGGAGGCGGCCTGGCTAATGAAATCCAGGGGGGCCGCCAAGGAGGTGATTAGCGAGTGTTGCCGTGTTGGGAGGAGGAGGGGGAAGGGAGGGCTTGGTGTGTGGAGCTATTTTTCTTTTTTTTCTCGGGTGTTTCCGGTGTTCCTACTGTGGTGCGACGTGTAGATGTCCTGGAAATGGTGGTACAGGGTGTTGATGCTGTGGAATTAGTGTAGCTTGCTGTGTGTCTGAGGTGCTTCCTGTTTTTCTAGGTGTTGGTGTGGTGGAAGTGGTAGTGTCTTTTGTGTTGCTTGAGGTATTTACTCTTCTTCGAGGTGCTGGTGTAGTGAAATTGCTGTAACTCTCTGTGTTGTCCGATTTGCTTCCTGTTTTTTCAAGGTGCCGATGTGGTGGAAGCAGGGATGTTTCTTGTGAGGCCTGAGTTTCTTTTTTTTTTTTCAAGTGTGGTGCGAGGCGTTACTGGCACTGTAATGTGAGGTAGTGAAATCTGAATTGCTTTACATTGGTGTGCTGGATGGATGGAGAAGGAGGAGGGTTGTGGTAGAATTTTGGTTGTGTTTTTGTGCTGTCTGAGGTGTCTGGTACTGCGGTGTGTGAATGTGGGGAACGATTGGGAGTAGGGATAGGGGTTGGTGTGGTGGAAAAGGTGGTGCACTTTATGTTGTCTGAGATGCTCTTTTGCTCACTTGGTACAAGGTGTTGAGTTTGACACGGTTCTAGTTTTGATGTGCTGGTGTAAAGTGTTGCTGGTGTGGGATTATGTACATGTGTTGTCTGTGGTGTGGTGTGAGGTATTTGTGTTGTTTGTTACGGTGGTATTTCTGGTGTGGGATGGGGGTGTTTGTGTAGTCTGCGTTACGTGGTATTTCTGGTGCGGTATGAGGTGTTTGTGTTGTCTGTGGTGTTTCTGGTGCGGTATGAGGTGTTTGTGTTGTCTGTGGTGTTTCTGGTGCGGTATGAGGTGTTTGTGTTGTCTGTGGTGTTTCTGGTGTGGGATGTGGTGTTTATGTTGTCTGTGGTATTTCTGGTGTGGACTGAAAGGTTTGTGTTGTCTGTGGTGTTTCTGGTGTGGTATGAGTTGTCTGTGTTGTCTGTGGTGTTCCTGGTGTGGTATGAAAGGTTTGTGTTGTCGTGGTGCTTCTGGTGTGGTATAAAAGGTTTGTGTTGTCAGTGGTATTTCTGGTGCTGCTCTGGTGTGAGGTAATAAAATATTCTGGTGCTGCCTGTGAGGTCATTAGCGAGGAGGAGGAGGAGGAGGAGTAGGAGGAGGAGGAGGAGGAGGAGGAGGAGGAGGAGGAGGAGTAGGAGTAGGAGGAGGAGGAGGAGGAGGAGGAGGAGGAGGAATTGGAGGATAAGGACGAGAAACAAGAGGAAAAGAGGAAAGAGACTGAGGAATATTAGGAAAACGACGAGAAACAGGAGAGAGATAACATAAGGATGGGAAATAGGAGGAAAATAACGAGAAACAACCGGAGGAGAGATCATGAGGATAAGGAATATGAGGATAAGGAGAAACAGGAGGATGCAAGAGGAGGAAAGATAGGTCAACAAGACGCGAACTGGAGGAAGAGAAAGAGGACTGAGAGGAAGAAAAGGACGAGGAATACAACTCAGAGGATGAAGACTACTAAGAGGGAAAAACAGGATTAGGGAGAAACTGATGAGGAATACGAGGAAAGGGGCAAGAAACAGAGGGAAGAGAGAAGAGGAGGATAAGGAATATGAGGATAAAGACGAGAAACAGGAGGAAGAAAGAGGAAGAATGAAAGGTTAACAAGTCGAGGAACTGGAGGAGGGGAAAGAGGAGAGGGAGGAATAGGACGAGGAAGCGGACGAAGAATACAAGGAAGGACGGAAACAAGGACAGGGAAAATTTTATGATGAACAGGAAGAAGAGTAGGAAGAACAAGAGGAGGATAAGTCCTGGTGAGTTTTTGTGTTGTCTAAAGAGTTTCTCGAGCTGTATGAAGTGCTCTTGGTTTGTCTTCGGCAATTTGCGAGTGCTGATGAGATTGGGTATGTGGTCGTCTTGATATATGTTGTAGGCATGGCCACAGCGTTTCTGGAACTGCCAGAGCTGCTTCGATTTGCTGCTGTCAGTGTGTTCGGAGGTGTCTCTTGATGTTTCTCTTGTATCTCATTGCGCTGCCGTGCTGGGAGAGGTGATGATTGTGATCCTTGCACTGTCTGAGGCGTTATAGGTGTGTTATGAAGAATCAGGTGTTATCTGAGGTGTTTCTGGCGTGACGTAATATATCGCTGTTGTTTTTACTATGGCTTGAGGTATTTCTCCTGCTGCTACTGGTGGTGTTGCTGAGTAAACCCGGTCTGTTTGTTTGTGGCCACCCCTTACGGGTGGCAATAGATAGAAAGACACACAGACCTTGTTTATGACACTTCAAATCTGTGTCTGTCTGTCTGTCTGTCTCTCACTCTCTCTCACAGCCATCAGCATATATAGATAGATAGACAGACAGATAGATTAAGATAGACAGGTAGACAGACAGTTACAGATAGACACATAGATTGATAGATATAGAGACAGATAGATAGACTGATAAACAGAGAAAGATATATATGAATAATAATATTGAAATGCTACATACCGAAAATTTCCCACAGCATTACAGCTTTGTTGCCTCTCACATGAAAATACAAAGTCAACCAATGAATCATAAAACCTCGTACTGCTTCCGACTTCCAAAATCCACTACTTCACATATAGATAAGCTATGAAAGTACGGAAAGCAATTATGTACTGTACTTAACCAGGGCATTCGTACTCTAGCGCTGTTATCGAATCATATGGAAATAAAAATATTATATAAGAATCTTTATCATTCAATTTTCAACTCTGAATCGCTAAGTTAAAAAAAAAAAAGTGATGGGAAGGGCGACGCACTAGGCCTTCTACTTGTATTCATCGTCAAAACGAAGGTATTAGTGTTAGTTCTGTTATATACTTACACAAAAATAAAGTAAATAAATCGCAATACACCTTCCTAGCAATTCAGAATTCGGTAAAAATCAAAATTGTTCAAAATGAAGCAGATTATTATGACTGATACTGCTATGTTATGCCAGACATATTGTCCTGACAACTTATCACATGCACACGAAAACAACAGAATTCAACATCAAAACTCCTTCATACAACACGACTTTGGTAAACTACTGAATCATTAAGAGTGTGCCAAAAAAGTCAGCTGTGGTGTAAATAAAGTATGAAGGTTGTTCAAGTGGAACAGACTCGAAATAAAACCGTAATAGTTTTTCATTAACTCTTGTAATTCCCTCAATTAATGAAATACCCTCAAATTCCTTATAGGAATTACCTTGTTTTATAGGAATGTCGAAACATTAAGAATATATGGAGTTAATGGAAAGCTGTTGAATGCTGTGAAGAGTACGTATGAGGGTGCTAAGGCTGTAGTGAGTGTGGATGGTAAAGTGGGTGAATTTCTTTGAATGTTGGATTAAAACAGGGATGTGCCAAGTCCCCATGATTGTTCAATCTGTATATGGATGGAGTTATAAAAGAGATACAAGGTAGGGCAGTGGATGTTGCAGCGGACCAAAGGAGAGAGGGCAGTATTTGGAAACTTCCTGTACTGTTGTTTGCTGATGATACCGTACTATTAAGTGACGGCGGAGGGAAACTACAAGGCTTGGTGAATGAGTTTGGGAGAGTATGTAAAAATCAGAATCTAAAGATGAATGTAGGGAAGAGTAAAGTTATGGTCTTTGAGAGGAATGAAGTCAATGAATGTACAGCATGGTTGGATGATAAGGAAATGGAAATTGTGAGTTTATTTAAGTACTTGGGTAGTGTGATGAGTAAGGATGGAAGTTTTAAGGATGAAGTGCTTGAAAGAGTATAACAAGGAAGAAATGTTGCTGGTTCTTTGAAAGCAGTGATTAGAAATACGGAAGTGAGCTTGAAGTAAAAAAAAAAAAAAAAAAAAGTCGCTGAATGATAGTACTGTGATATCAGCTCTAAGTATGGAAGCGAAGCCTGGACCTTGTTGGAAGGGCACAAGTCGAGGGTGAGAGCAATGGATATAGGTTATTTGAGAGGTGGATGTGGAGTTACATGGAGAGACAGACTGACAAATGAGGGAGTGATGGAGCGCTGTGGCGTGGATGTAGATGTGATAGAAAGCGTTAAGAGAAATACACTGAGGTGGTCTGACCATGTGGAGAGGATGAAAAGTGAAGGACTAACGAGGTGAAAGTATGTGAGTATGGTGGAGGGGGTAGAGGAAGGCCGAGGATGTGATGGAGAGATGGAGTGGAGAGGTATATCAGAGAGTGGCAGTGTGGGCTGGGGGATGGGCAGTGAAATGGCGGGGGACAGGGCGATATGGAGGCGATTTGTTTGTGGCCACCCTTTACGGGATTAAGGCATCTGGCAATAGATAAGACTGACAGACAGACCTTGTTTATGACATTTCAGATTCTCTCTCTCTCTCTCTCTCTCTCTCAGCCATCAGCTAACCCCAAACCTCTATATTATTGTATTACCCCCTCCGCAGTGTGGCCTCTTTCTCTTATACATTAGTGAGCCACGCCGTCTTCACACACTTGTGGAGGAGGAGGAGGAGAAGGAGAAGGAGGACTGAAAAAACATTTAACGAGGGGGGAGTTGGAAGGAGGGAGGAGAAAGAAGGCTGGTAAAGGAGGTGTGTTAGAGAGAGAGAGAGAGAGAGAGAGAGAGAGAGAGAGAGAATGGGGAAAAAGGGAGCAAATGTTACGATGTTTTAAGCGTAATTATTCTTTAATCAGCCTCTCCGCTTTTTTAATGCGGGGCCGCCTCGTTCGAATCCACGCGCCTCCGACTTCGGCTTCCTTGCTACTCGAACACTTTTCTTAGCAATGATGAATACCCTAGAATACAACTAACCATGATACTTGGGCTTCATGAACACTTGACTACTTCTCTTACATACACACTAATTTTCTATATTAGCTAACTGCTTAGAGATTATTAAACTAACAACTACTGCAATATTTTAAAACTTTTCTTGGGTATATAAATTTTCCTCATATTACAGTGTTCATAATAAAGTACACACGACTACGCTAATTTCACGAAGAAAATCCTCCCACATTTTACTAGGTATACTAAAACTTCTTTAAACATCTTTTTTTTATAAAGGTATGCATATAAAATAAAATATTCGGTCCTCATATTTCGTCGTCTTATGTAAACGAATATACACCTTTGGAATAATGAGTACGGTATCCTTATCACCAAATTACTAATATAAAAGCAACGTATCTGATCCAATTTTCAACATCTAATTTTCAACCGTATCTCATATTTCCTCCTCCTTTCTTACCATCATTATCTATTCTCTCCCCTTTCTCCTCTTACTCCGATCTCTCGCACTTGTTACCGTCCATAACTATCTTTTTATTCATGACATCTTTCGTCTCTCGCTTCTATCTTCATTCTCCCATAATTCCGAATTCCCCTTTCCCTCAGCCTCATTCCCTTTCTTTTTCCTCATCGTTTCTTCTCCCATCAAACTTACATCCATCTTCTGTCCACTTTTTAGGTCTACTTTTCGTTTTCTTCTTTCCTGTCTACACTTTCTTCACCTTCCCTTATGTGTTTTCATCTTCCGTTATATATTTTTCTATTTATATTTTCCATCTTCCCTTTCCATCTTTTTTTCCTTAACTATTTCATTATTTCCGTTCTTCTTTTCTTCTTCTCGTTTGTACTCCCATTTTCAGCCTTGCAATTTTACACCTCCATCATCTCTCAACGATCGATATTTTTAGTTTTCATTCCTCCCAAGAACGATCGTGTTAATTTGCGTACCCTGAATCCTGTCAAATACCTTCGTCCTGTCTTTTGAATACATAACACTCGCCGGCGTCAAAACATTTCTCTCCCAGTACATGCAAGTCAATGTCTAGAAGTGTTCGTTTAGTTCTCGACACCGGAATACTTAAAAGTCCTTGTGGATTATTCTTTTCGTTCTCTTCTCGACTTCTTTCTTTTTACACACATGACTGGCCAACTTAGGTTCAACTGTAAACAGCTCAAAAAAGTAGCAAGAGATCCTTTTAAAGCAGCCTAATTTTCTTTCATTTTACTTTCAACTAGTCTTTTTCACTAAATGCGCTTCGTGTAATAAATTTATGTATTAAAAAAAAATATCCACCAAGGAACCGAATGGCTGGCTGAATTATACTTTACACTAAATTATCGTTTTTTTTTTTTTAATGCAAGAAAGAAGGAACCAAAGGCCAGGAGCCCGCAAACCATTCCTTCCAAGAAAAAAAACAAAAAACAATACAAAAGACAGCTAGATTTAAGATCTGTTCATTTCGAGATGCCTGGACACACTGCGTTTGAAAAAATGGAGATCATAGGAAGTAGGAAATACAGACAGCAGGAGACAGTTCCAGAGTTGACCTATTCTTCCGATACCTATACTTCCCTCACATTACAGAATGTGTACCTTACCCGAAGAAAAGACACAGCTCATCTTTTACCTAGCACAGAAAGCTTTATTTTTTTTTTTCATTAGTAATATTTGCTTTCTATTTAACCTTTCAAAAAGCCCTATGTCTGCTCCTCTGAAGAAACGTTATGTAAGTGCAGCAATAAGCATAAACCAATTTACATCACATTTATTTACATTAAAAAAATGATATTCGAAATATCTATGGTGTCTAAAGAAAAAAAATAAAAAACAGCATTTCACGTTTCCTTAAACGCTCTTTAGGCTATCGGTACATTAACTTCTTCGCAAAATAATTAATATATAACAGTACTTATATATATATATATATATATATATATATATATATATATATATATATAAGACAGACAGAACCTTCTCCATTAACAACCCATCCCCAACCCTTCCTCGAAAAAAAAATAATAATAATAATAATATATGAAAAAGTCAGTCGACATTCGTTGCTCCATTATATATTCCTGCGGCAAGTCTCTCGTCTTCCGAACCAGCACTTTCTTTGACCAACTTCATAAGACAGAGTAGCGGCCGGCCAGAGAGAACCACGTCCCCGGCACACAGAATTCACCTACTCCCCCCCACTACCCCTACACCCTCTCCCCCTCTTCTCCCTTTTCTAGCTCCCAAATTAACGAAAGGGGCTGGAGGGAGAGGAAGAAAGGAAGGGAAGAGAAAGAAATTTTAGAAGCTTATATGAGACAGGATGGTAAATGGAATGAAATCAAGTGGATGATTAAATAAAAGTGAAGAGAGGGAGAATGAAAAGGAAAAGAAATACACTGAATAAAGGAAAAGGAGATATGAGGGAAAACAGGAGGAGATAAAGTAAAAAGGACTGACACACGATAAAAGAGACCTAAAACAAAGGAGAAAATTAGTCCTTCCCACACCTCAACCTCCAGCCCTCAATCCCCATTTCTGGATGGCAAATTAAAACAAAGGGAATAAAGGAAGGGAGGAGACAATAAATAGACGACAGAGACGCTAAGAATGGGAAACAAAATGGTGTAAATAAGAGATCTGGAGAGGGAAAGACAGAGAAGAAACGCAAGAGAAGAAAAAAAGACGGGTCCGCCTAAGGAAACTAAGTCAGTAAAGAAGAGTAAAGGAGGAAAATAAGGAAGGGAAGGAAAGGGGAAAAGTGAAATCAGTGAGGAATATATACAGGAGAGGAAGACTGGGATTAAAAGTGAGAGGGGGAAATGGAAATGGAGCCAGGAGGAAAGGAAGACGGGACAGAAAGTAATGAAGAGAAGAAAAAAGCAAAGGAAAGAAAAGAGATGAAACGAAATGAATGGGAGAGATAGACAGGAGAGGAAGAGAATTGAACTATCGATAGAAAATACACCATTCCCACCTCGCACAACTCCAGTTCCCCTTTTCTTGCTCACAAATTAACCACCGAGAATAAAGGGATGCGGAAGAAAGGAAGGGGCACGAAGAAAATGAAAAGGAGGAAAGCCTTGTCGGGGAGGAAGAGGCCTGGGTTCGTATCCTCGGTAACCCCTTCTGTCAGAGTGTCATCTTTATTCATCTTATTAAGAGTTTTGCTGCTACCAGACTATTTTGCTCAGATTACAGGGAGACCTTTTGTAGCAAACATATGAATCCCTTCAGTCCGATGAAGCATTTAGTTTAGTTCTTGATATCTCCTGATGAATTTCAATCGTTGGAATACACTTTTCTACTTGAAGGAATTAAATATGATCTTCACTGACCCCTTCACCGCAAAAAAGTCTCCCATAATCTGAATAAAATCAGGTAATCGTAGAAAGAATAAATGAAAACCTTAGTCGCTTGACTGAATTGGAAAAAAAAAAAAAATGGTCGTGTAAAATATAAACAGAAATGAGAAACAAAAGGTGACATTAGGAATTATGAAAATGATTACGAATAAAAGAAGGACTTGCCAAAATTTAAGTCTATGGGAAAAATACCACTAAGAAGGGATCACGAAAAAATTAATAAAAATCATGGGAGGGATGTGCTTCATGGAAAAAAAAAAAAAAGGTTGACTCCCTCATCAGAAAGGAGAGATAAATAAAGAGAAAAATACAAAGCAAACTAAACAAGCATTAATCGTGAATTACGCAAAAACTACTGATAACAGTGAAAGGACAGAAATACTAGTAATAAAAAGGGAAAGAGGGATGGACGGCTGCAGGCAGTAAGGAGGAGTGGACGGAGGGAATCACAGAAAGTAAGGATAGAAGGAAAGAAAGAAGGGAGGGAGAGAGAGACCACAAAAACTGAAGGATGGAATCACAAAGGAAAGATGGAAAGGTGCAACGAAGGAAGGCAGAGACCACGAAGTAAGGACAGAACCACGAATAGATTAGAAAGGAAGGATGCTACCAGGAAGAAATAAAGGAAGAAAATCATGGAGAAATGATGAACGGAAGGGGTTATGAATAGACGGAGAGAAAAAATAATGGCAAGATGGAAGGAAAAAGAAAGAACGAAGGAAAAAAAGAAAAGAGTAGGGAGCAAGATGACTGGCAGAGACAATGAAGAAAACATAGAAGGAACCGAATAAAATAATGCAGATGAATGAGCAACCACGAAGAAACGAATGATGACAGTAAGAAACCACGTTAAATATGGCAGCCATGAACGAAGCAAATACAAAAATGCAATACTTACTTTTTAACTTGGTCTAAAATTGCCAACTTCCATTCTTGCATTTTAAAAAATCGATTAACATTAGAAATTGGTGCTCGACACGAAGTGTTATGGAAAGGATTTTGAGTTGTAATATCTTTTTCTGCCAATGAGCTACGTGACATTGTCTGCAAATGGACGAAAATCTGGGACAAGTTAAGGTAAAAGGATTATATTAAGATTCGAGGCTATATGGGACTTTGCTTAAATGAAGAACCATATTGGGCTTCGTTATACCGAAGCAACTTACATGTGAAAATCCTTAGGGAGTGACTTACTGACGGGACCGCTATTCGAAATGTTCCTACATCAAAAGAAATGGCAGAAAAAAAAAAAAAAGCAGTAACTACACATACCCAAAGAAGCTAAAAAGGGCCCCAAGAAGGAGAACCACGCAAAAAAAAAAAAAAAAAAAACAAAAGAACACATTCTTATTTTTTCACTACAGATAAATGAAGACCAAACTTTTTTTTTTTCCTTCACGGGGAAGAAAATGAACGAGCGCCCTTTTTTCGCTAACGTTAATCACGCTGGTCCACGTCAATTAAAAGCCACATTATTTTCCTATCTTTTGAGGCAGACACGTTCATACTTCGTTGCATATTTTTAATCAGAACGAGTGAATACATTAGAATGGCATTTCAACACATTAAGCCGGGAGAGAGAGAGGGTGGAGAGGGAAAGGGAGGGGGTCATGGGGCACAGGAAGGGGTAGGAGGAAAGGGGGGGAGAGAGGAAGGAGGTAGGAAGTAGCGAGGGGAGTGAAAAGCCTTGAGAGAGAGAGAGAGAGGAGGAGGGAGCGAGGGGAGGGAGATGCGGGGGAGAAGGGAGACATGGAAGGGTTGGAAGAGGGGAGAAGATGAAGACGATGAAAACTTGGGGGAAGGAGTGAGGAGAGGAATAGGAAGGGTGTTGGAGGAGGAGGTTGAGAGGGTGGGAGGACAGAGGCAGAGGAATGAAAAGAGAGGGAGAGAGAATACTGGAAAAGGGGTGGCAAGACAAAAAGAATATGTGAAAGAATGGGGGAGTATATGTAAAAGAAAGGTATGAGAAAAAGTAACTGAGATAAAAGGAATATTAGAGACAAAAAGACGAAGAATGGGAAAGCATCGGAGTGAGAAAATATATACAAAAAATAAAGACTAAGGCGGACAGGAAAAAAAGATAATAGAACGGATGACTGAAGAAAATACGAACAGAGACAAAAATGCTGCGACGATGAGAAGGACGAAAGGATTCAGTGTAAAATATCAGACAGAGGGACAAAGGGAAATAATAAACACAAGAAGACAGTGGAGAAGAGGAAGGTAGGAGGGGCGGAAGAAAGAAGAGAAATGGATAAAAATGAATAGCCTAAAAACAAGATAGGTTTGGTGAACTGTAAGGCGAGAACAGCAGAAAATAGATGATGATACGGGAGGATGAAAGAAGGAAAGAGAGATGGGCGATGATGGAAATATGAAAAAATTAAAGAAAGTGGGAAAAAAGGGGAAAAAAGAATACAGGAAGAAAACGAAAGTGTAAAGCACTGGATGGAAGAAAGGAAGAAGGAAGAGCTGAAAGAGTGGAGGCGGGAAGAAATGATGGAAAGGAAAAGCAGAAGTTAAAAGGCACTGGAAAGAGGGAAAAAAAGAAGAGAGAGAAAATATGAAGTTATGGAGAGAATGAAAGGAGGAAGGAAGCAGTATGACAAGCAAATGGAGTGAAAGAGAGAAACAAAAACAGGATAAGAAAGAGTAGGAGAAGGGAGAGGGGAAGAGAAAAGAAGATATGGAGAGGCAGAAAAAAGGAAGGGGGAGAAGGAAAGGAGGGTATGGAGGAGCTGACGATTCAAGGAAGAGATAGGAGGAAGAAGAAAAAGATACTGAAGTGTACAGGAAGGGAGGAGGATGAGAAAAATACATGAGTAGAAGGAAGGGAGAGGAATATTAGATATGTGATGGGCAGATGGAAGAAGCTGTGAAAGATTGAAAGAAAGACCAAGAGGAGGAATGGAAGGAATATAAAGAAGACATGTAAGAATGGAATGAAGAAGAGAGGGAAGGGAGAACAAAAGAACGACACAGAGTGAAAGAAAAGAGCAATGAAAGGAGACTAGGAAAATGAAAGGAGACATGATTGATAAGGTGTAGAAAGAGATACATATAGCAAAATAAAAGCAAGACGGAAAAGAAGATGATAAAGAGATGTGGAAAGGAGAAAGAAGCTGAAAAAGTATGAAGCAGAGAGACTAAACAGGGAAGGAAGGGACAAGGGGAAAATTTGGAGATGTGGAAGGACGGAAAAGCCAAGACTGTGTCGTGCAAAGGAAGGAGGTAGCGGGAGAGAACGGTGAAAAATGGGGAAATAAGAAGGAAAGGAAAGAGGAAAGAATTCGACACTGAACTAATAAAAAAAAAATGGAGTTAAAAAAGCTAATAATTCAAACCTGAGCTTTAAAAGAGCAAAGAGCAAAAAAAAAACTTGTGAAGGAAGAAGTAAATCAAACAAATGTACAGGCCAATAGGAAAAAAAAGGAATATAAAAAGAAAATAATATATGAAAAAAAGATATGAGAAATGAAAATAAATGGGCCTCTCATTTTGTCCTTCTCTTCTCCCTCGACGTTTACTTCCCCCTCCCTCCTCCTCCTTTCTTTCTCCTTTCCACATCCTCCATCACCCCTCGTCACTCTCTCCTCCTTTATCTTTCCCTACCTTCTTCCTCGCTATTTACTCTCTTTCTCCTCCTACTTTCTATTCCTATTCCTTTCTTCCTCCTCTGCCTCCCTCTCCCTCTTCTCTCCTTCTCCTCCACTGCCTCCCCCTTCCTCCCCCTCCCCCCTCCATATCTCCCTCTTCTCCCCTCCGACACCTCAAGGGATTTTTAAAGCCTGAACAGAAGATGGAAAAATTTGCTCTTTCCTTTATCCTTTCTCTTGCTTTTGTATCACTTCCTCGTCACCCTTATTCACAACATTTAATTCACTTTTTCTTCACTCCTCTTTACTTCACTTTACTCTTCACCTTCATCCACTATTTTCCACCTCTTCTCCCTTCTCTTCTTTTCACAGCCTTCTTCATCTCCGTCTCACTCTTTTCTCTTTTCTGTTTTCAGTCTTTCTCTTCTTCCCTTCCTCTCCCTGTTTTATGCTTTAAGACAACCTCCTCCTCTCCTCTTCTTCCTGTTAATCCAAAATCTCCTTTTCTATTTCTCTTTTTTTTTCTCTCTTCAATTTCCCTTCTTCCACGTTCTCGTTTCCCACGTAATCCCTTGAATCTGAATTTTTTATTCCATCTATTTATTTTTTGCATATTTCTGTAGTTAGGAGAAATACATAGAGGTGCTTTGGCCATGTGGATCCAGAGGATGGAGAGCGAGAAACTAACGAGGAGTGTATGTGAGTAAGGTGGAGGGAGGAAGAGGGAGGCGCAGCCCGAGGATGAGATGGAAAAATGGAGTGGAGAGGTATATGGGAGAGGGGGATGTGAGCTGGGAGGAGGGCTGTGAAATGGCGGGGGACAGGACGACATTGAGGCGATTTGTTTGTGGCCACCCCTCACGGGATTAAGGTCTGGCAATAGGTAGACAGATAAACAGATCTTGCTTCCTCCTGACGATGGTATTCAGTTTAGAGGAAACTTTTGGAACAGGAGGCTTGGAGACAGTCTTCACTGATTCCTACACAACTAAAGATCCATTCTAGAGTTAATAAAATCACCTGGTGATAGCAGGTGACTCAACGGGTTATTGTATCTCATTATACATTGTATGTATGGCTCTATGCATGTGCGTATATACCGGTATGCATGCACGTATGTATGTATGTGTGTACATAAGAATGCATTGGTAAGAATGCATGCTGGTACGTATGTACCGTTATGTATGTTAGAAGGTATGAATGTACGACTTTGTTTACACGTCTATCGGCAGGTATGAATGTATGTTTTGCACAGACGGCTTGCACTCATTTGACAGAAAAAAACCTCTGCTATACACATTCAAGCCTTACTTATTTTACAAGTCTTGATGGGCAACTGATCCGTAGAACTAAGGAATACAACTTTTTTGTCACCAGCGTAACTGACACACAAACGACATGAGTGTGTGTGTGTGTGTGTGTGTGTGTGTGTGTGTGTGTGTGTGTGTGTGTGTGTGTGTGTGTGTGTGTGTGTGTGTGTGTGTGTGTGTGTGTGTGTGTGTGTGTGTGTGTGTGTGTGTGTGTGTGTGAGAGAGAGAGAGAGAGAGAGAGAGAGAGAGAGAGAGAGAGAGAGAGCGTACAGCACATGCGTAGCCGTTCAAAATCTGCTAATTCCGTATATGACTCCCTGAAATCAAACACACGATGGAAGAAAATAAAACAGCAAAATAAACTGAAGTTATCAACGAGCAAATAGGTAAGGAATGGCGTGACAGGCTGCTTATTTGTTGTACTGATGCACAGGGTAAACTTGTGAGATTTAATTATTCACTTCAAGCTCGCTATAGTCCAAACAGATATACGTTAGTCTAAACTCCATTAAATAAGCAACATCACCTCTCAGCTAAGTGACTAGGTGCATAAACATTGAAAAACAAACACACTCACTCAAACGCTAAGCACAATCTGTCTGCCTGTCTGTCTGTCTCTCATGCATACCTTTTCGCTCACATAAACTTTATTTCACACACACACACACACACACACACACACACACACACACACACACACACACATCCCACGCCCACCCGTTATCATACACACATGCCTCCCTCCACCCATAAATACACACCTTCCCCCCTCCCTCCCACACTCTCATAATCCAACCCATCCCCACACATTCCATACATCCCATGTCCTTCCCCACTTCCGTACTCATCACATCTTCTCTCCCCACCTCTCCTCCTCAATACACACCACAAACTCATCTCATCGTGCACACACATTCCATATACTGATCCCTGACACACCACAGCCTTCTCATCCCACACACACACACACACACACACACACACACACACACACACACACACACACACACACACACACACACACACATCTCAACCCCTTCCCACACTTTAAAATTCACACCTTCACACCTTAGCCCTTGCCACCCATCCTTATAAACACTTCTCACCACACACACTCGCCCCATCCACCCACCCCAGCTCACACCCATACATACATCGCAACCATATCTGCCTATGCGCACATTCCAATCCCCTTCCCCCACACACCCCGCCCCCCTCAAACAGAAAAAAAACACACAAACACACCTCAACCCCTCTCCCTCTCATGCACACAAACACACCCCAACCTCAACCACCTCCCCACACACAACTCAATCCTTCCACACACACATCGCAACCCCACCCCCCCACGCACACGTCTTAACTTCTCTGTCCTACACACACACACACACACACACACACACACACACACACACACACACACACACACACACTTCCTCCACACACACATACCAACCCCGACCCCCTTCCCCCACACACACATCTCAACCCCCTTCCTCCACACACACATCCCAACTCCCCCTCCCACACACACCATTTGCATCTCTGGGAAATCGCGCACCCACGTCCAAACAACACCCAACCAACACAAACACACGGACACACACAAGCCATACACACACAAGCAGGCACAACGGGCAAACAAACACGTCGCGTCCATCGAAGTCTGTTTAAACACTCTATTTCGGTCCCTGGCAAGCAAGCAGGCAGGCAAGCAGGGGAGGGAGGGAGTAGGTGGCAGGGGAGCACATATGGTGGGTGGTAAGGAGGGAGGCCAGTAGGGGAGCAGATAGGGAGGGAGGGAGGCACAAGGAGGGAGAGGATGGCAGGTGAGCAAAGAGAGAGGGAGGGAGGGCGGAGGTAAGCATCAGAAGGGAGGGGGTGCGTAGGGAAAGTAAGGAGGGGATAGGAGGGGAGCAAGTAGAGAGTGGGGATAGGAGGGAAGAAAGTAGGGAGGGGGTGGGGAGGGAGGTAGGAATGGAGGTAGTGTGGCAGGTAGGGAAAGAGGGATGTAGTGTGGCAGGTAATAAAGGAGGTAAGGTGGTTGGTAGAGAAAGAGGGAGATAGTGTGGCAGGTGGGCAGAGAGGAAGGGAGGCTAAGATAGGGGAACAGGCAGGGAGAGAGGAATGAAGGATACAGCTTGGGAGAGAGGGAGGAAATGTAGAGAGAGAGGGAGAGTGGAAGTGATAGACAGGTACGGAGGGAACAAGAAAGTGGGTAGAGGAAAGGAGGGAAGGAAGGTCAACAAGAAAGAAAGAAGGAATCGACACAGTTACGTAAGAAATTATGTTAGGGGGAAAGACAGCTAAGGAGAGAGGAAGGCTGGTAGAGATGTAAGGCAACAAATAAATGGGAAGGTAGGGAGGTAGCTTACGTAAGGAGGGAGGGATGCAACGACGGAGGGAGACAGGACGGCAGGTAGGGAGATATGGTGGTAAGTGGGCAGGGAGAAGAGAAAGAGTGAGGGAGAGAGGCTAAGAGAAAGACACAGAAGGACGCAGGAAAAGTGAGAAAGGAGGAGGATGGGAGGAAGGATGGCAGGGAGATGGGCCGATATTTTGAGGGGATTGAGGGTGGGCGGGAGAGAGAGTGGTGGATGGTTGGGTGTCCTCAGTTAGTGTGTGTCGCCATGGTTCAATGTTCAGTAGCGCTGCCTAGTGAGAGAAGTGGCCCACCTCTACCCGATGGGAATGAGCGGATTTGATGAGTGGACTGAAGGGTTTTGCTAGATGGAAGTGAGTGAATATACAGTGCATGGTGGAGTTTGTATGATGGGAGGGAGTGTACTATGGGGATTGAATTAAAGAACTCTAAATGATGAAAATACCTGGACTCAGTGCATGGAATGGTGGACTTCCAGTGATGTGAAGTGGAGCATTACATGGTCTTGAACATTAAGCAGGCAAGGCAAATCTGAACAAGAGGTGTTGTGAGCGACAGCATCATGGTATCACTAGCTACAAGCAGATTTAGGACAGGAAGAGCCTTAGGTGATGTGAATGAATGTTTGTTATCAGGACTGAACTGGGTAAGTCTGAGAGATAAAAACGAGTGAACCGCGTGAGTATGGACTTTGGACGAAGAGGAACTAGTGCTGTAATGATCAATCTGGGATCTTAGAGAGATGGGAAGATGTGAACTTTTAGGTGTTTAGTTGATGGAAGACTGGGCAGATAGGAGCAAGCAGACTTATCAAGAGGACTGATGAACTAGGGACAATGGCAACAACTGATTCAGTTGCTAACGAGTGATGGAGTGGGCAGGTATGGGTGATGAACGCAAGTAGACGAAGTGACCTGTGGACTCTGCGTGCTGAGTAGGTACGGCTAAAAGAGGTGCACCAGTAGACTGGAGCGACGGATACCAGTGGACGAATTGTCGTAATAACTATCAATAGAGTGGGAAGATGGATAGCGGTGAACGAAATGTGTGTGTACGAAAAACCAGTGATGTGAACCAGCGAGTGAAGGTACAGTATTAGAAGGTTGACTAAGAACTCATTATACTGATGTGCAAAATATACACGCATCGGTAATTCACATTTCACGGCAGTTTTAGGCATTAAAATACACTCATCACTGTTTAAAGAAATTGGACACACAGATCTCTGACAGTTTCAGTAAACAGGATATACAAGTCCGGCAATTTAGCTTTAGGAAACAGCTAAAGTACATATCTGAAGGTCACTGAGTTTTTGGAAATGGAATACATAGGTCTTTGATAAGCTTGGGAACTAGGATATATAAGTCTTTGGTGGTCTTGGTAAGTGAGATACATAGGTCTTTGATAGTCCTGGGAAATGGGATACACAGGTCTTTGATTATATTGGGAAGTGGGTTACACAGGTTTTTTACTGTCATGGGAAGTGGGATACACAGGGCTTTGCCAGTCTTGAAAAATGCGATACGTAGGTCTTTCGAGTTTTAGAAAATGAGTTACAAAAGTTGCTGAAGTGTTAGAGAAAAGGACTCCGGCAAATACGGAGCTGTGGAAAAAGAAAGTCCGATATTTTGTAGGAGTACGGATTTTGATGAAAAACAAAAGAGGGCACTTGAACGTTCACAAATTGTGCTTTTTTCGTTTTGCCCACCCAACATCATTCCCATCTTTCCCCTTTTCGTTTTCAATAATCTTCTTTCTTCAACTTCAGTTTGACGTAATTCATACATTCCTTCAGAAGGGGCGCAAGACGTACAGAAAAATGATGCAAAGGAAAAAAAGGATAAGGAAAAAACGAAATGATGACAAGGACAGAAACTACGAGAAAATAATGAGAAGGAAAAGAGGGAGTAGAGTAAAGATGCGGAGAAGCTGGAAAGAAATATAACACGAGGGAATGGTGCAAAGGCAAGAAGAGAGAGAGCGAGGTGGAGGGGATAGTGGAGAAGGGTGGTGGAGCAGGGAACTTACCTATGAATGGAACAGCAAATGGAAGCAGTGGAATTATGGAGAAAGGGTAAAAAGGAAGACTGAATAACGAAAGGAGGAATGAGAAAGTTGAAAGAGGAAAACTAAGATGGAAGATTGAGGAAATTAAGGATGAAAGAAGAGGTGAATTACGGATAAAGAAAGAAAGATAATAAAGGGAGCTGTGAGAAAAGAAGAAGGAGAAGATGGAGGAAGAGATGCAGAGAAAGAAAGAAGGCCGAGGCGTGGAGGATGGAAGAGAGAAGGCGTGGAGGGAGAGACAAGAGGAGGAGTAAGAGAGAAGTGGAGGGAAAGAGAAGAGATCTGGCGAAAAAAAGGAAAGGCAGATGGAAGACATGAAAACAGTAGCAAAGACGTGGAGGAAGGGTAGGGAAAGACGTATCAATTGGTGGATGAAAAGATGAGGAAATACATATATAAGAGGTGACGAATGAGAAAACAGAAAGTGAAGGTGAAGTACGAGAGGAGGAGGTGAAGGAAGGAAGCAAAATGGAAGGAAATTGAAGTGGAAGAAGGGTACAGAAGTAAAATCAAGAGAAGGGTCACACAACAGAGGAAGCCAAACAGCCACAAGCGTTAATATCATGCTCGGTGATAAGCTAACAGCGCCCCTCTCCCACCCACACCACCCACTCTTCCCCCACCCACACAACAAGCAACTTCCGATCACATCCACTTTCTGTCTCACAAATTAAAATGCAAACTCACTACCGCCCCCTTCCCACCTATACGCTCCCCTCCTCTCCTCCCCGCTCTCCCCCCCCAAAAAAAGGGCAAAGTATACAAATTCACTAACCTCACCCTAAGCACCTGCAAAATATCAACCTAATAAAAGGTAATGGCAGCAGTAAAATTAACAAAATCATGACAAGTAGAAGTCCCATCTGACCCCTCATCCCTCTAATCACATCCAATTTTCCCTTGTAAATTAGACCTTTTAGTACGATCACCTCCAAATTATATTCTCACCAATTAAAGACAATTGTATTCATCTGAGCATACCTTTTGTGTTTAGAGGTTGCGATATATAGAAATATAGATAGATACATAAGTAGATAGATAGAGACATAGACAGACAGACAGACAGTTAGTTAGATAGAGAGATAGATATGGACAAATAGACATAAAGATATATAAAACTTTCAAACGTCACTAAAAATTGTCTCCTCTATGGTAAATTAAATCGTCTGAAGGTAGTAAAGTATGAAATATAAAAATACCTTCTTGGACTAAAGAGGTAAACAAACTCATTCCCGCACCAATCTTCCCCCAGAGAGCACATGCAAACTCACTCCCCACCACCCCCCCCTCCAAATATAATAACAAATAAATATAAGGTAATACCGGTAGTAAAATGCATAAAAGCGAGGAAAGTCAACGACCCCCTCAACTCCCCCTCCCAAAACAACCGCCTTCCGATCACATCCACTCTGCTGTCTCACAACTTAGCATGGTTAACTCCTCCCTGCCCTCACTTCCCACATCCACACCTTCAAACTGAAACACCTCTCTCTCTCTCTCTCTCTGAAGAAAAAAACAAGTATCTAGGACTAGTGTGAAATGCACAATCAAACTGAGAAAATTTAAGTTCCCCTCGTCCCCACCCACAAAACAGCAGTTTTATAAAAATCATTCACTCGCTGTTTCAAAGTGGCATGCAAACTCTCCTCAGCCCCAATAAAACAGTAACACCGGTAGTAAAATGAATAATGAACCAAAGGAAATTACACTAAAATATTACCGGGAGTCTCGTAGCAAGCATACTTTACTGTTCATTACTCTTTCTCAGTGTATAGTGTCACAGGGAGAATATTTCACTGTTCATTACTCTTCTGAGAATAGTGATGAAGGGAGCATTTGTTCACTACTCTTTCATTTGGATGTGGATAATGTGTTCCAGATTCCGTACCGATATATTTAGTTAGTCTCAAAATTTCACACCACAGGATTTTCAATATAGCGCCCCTTTGCTCCTGGGAAGATTGAAATATTTGTTCAAGCCCTAAAGACAAATATAATCCATCACCGTAACAACTTCAATCCAGTTACTTATTTTTCTTAGTTCTTGTTATCCCCAGACGAGTTTACTCAGCTTGCGAGGGGCTTGCCGAGCTGCAGAAATTACATTTGGCCTTCATTAACCCTTCACCGTGTGTGTGTGTGTGTGTGTGTGTGTGTGTGTGTGTGTGTGTGTGTGTGTGTGTGTGTGTGTGTGTGTGTGTGTGTGTGTGTGTGTGTGTGTGTGTGTGTGTGTGTGTGTGTGTGTTCAGCTGAATAAAATCTTTTCGACAGGAAGAATACAAAGCAAAACATGTCATTGAAACAAAGGGGCAAGTGACAGTGCAAATATCCATGAGTCTTCAGTTATGTAAAATCGAGTTATGAACCAAAAATCGAAAAAATATGCAGCACCTTCTTCTGCAAGATGAAAATACAATTAGAAAATAATACTAAAAATCAGTAAACATTTATTTAAACTTAGACCCAGGAAGGGCAGATCATGCAGCGAGTCAGTACTTTCTCGAACAAGGCCAACACAAAACAAACAGTGCCAAGGAAAACGCCAGTCACTGATGAGAGGAATGAATGCACGATCAATCCCACCAGCTCATTTCGTGGGCTCGAAAAGAATGGATGACTTGAGCGTTTCGTATGTGTCGAACAGGGAGAACAGTAAACAAATCGTGCAGGTGAAAAGAAAGTCATTAATTAGAGGGATGAAAGATTAAAATACACCTGTTAATCCAAGTGGAAGTCACTCTTCTCCCCACCCAAACCCCACTCCTCCCCTCCCCTCCCTTCCCCGCCTTAAACAATGGTAAATAAGAGGTGACAGGGGCGTGACGGAGGTGGTGAAAGGGGAAGGGGATGAAGGAAGAGGGGATGGAGGGGGAGGGGATGAAGGGGAATGGAGGGAAAATGGAGGAGGAAAAGGGCAGTGGGAGGAAATGAAAGGAGGATAGGAATAGACTTTTCGGGGCGTTGGGGTTAAACAGAGGAAGTGTAAGAGGTGGGAAAGGTAGAGGTAGTGGAAGGGGGAAGAGAAGAAAGTGAAGTACTAAGAGAGAGAGAGAGAGAGAGAGAGAGAAAGTGAAGTACTAAGAGAGAGAGAGAGAGAGAGAATTGGAACGTGGGAGGGATAGAAAGTGAAGAACAGTGTCTTGGATACAGAAAGTTAAAGAGAAGACATAAGGTGGAATGGTGACCTTGAGGAAAGAAAAGGATATGATGAAGGACGAGGGGGTATTGAAGGAAGGAAAGGAAAAGAAAGGAAAAAAGTAAGGAAAGGGAAATAAGAAAAGTAAGGTAAGGAGGGGAAAGGAAAGGGAAGGAAAGGGAGTGGACACTTGAGAAGAGAGGAGACAGAGGGTAGGATGGCTGAAGCAGAAACAGGGAAAGAAGGAAAAGAGTAAAGCAAGGGAGGTAGGATAGCAACGGAAGGGGGAAATATAGCAAGCAGAGAGGGGGAAGTGGAGGAGGTAGGGAATCGTGAGATGGAGGAGGAGAATGGGAGGAAGAATGTGTATCTGATGACCTGTCCTACCTCACCTTCACTCCACCCGGCTGAGGAGGAGGTGGAGGCGGAAAAGAAAGAATTACTAAGGAGAGAGAGAGAGAGAGAGAGAGAGAGAGAGAGAGAGAGAGAGAGAATCACTGTCGCTAGTTATGTCACCCCAGCCACTTCCCATCGTACGCACTGACCCCGACACACATCATAATGCACTCTCATCCTCACAACCAGTCACGGTGGTTTGCTGAAGTCTGGCCGTTTTATAGTCTGCATAGGTCCAGACTCTAGGATTTGTACTCCAAGCCATGAAGGACATATGACTGTTGATAGAACGTTCTTAAAATGATTAAGTTCACACCCTGTAGGTTATTTCATACTCGTACATATGACATAAAGACTGTCCCAAACAAATCTAATTATTACAACACTTCGACACCCATTCTTAATTCGTACTTCACCAACATGGGTAAGGAAGAGTTGGATCTGGCTACCACTCTCCCTCCAGGCAGAAGGCACTTTTCTGCAGTACACTCTATATGGACTATTACAGTTACCAGTACGGTACATTTTACTTAACTCGTAACCCCTTCACTACAAGTTACCGCTTCGTTTTATGCAAGGAGGAAAGGACCAAAGATTACAAGCCTGCAGGTTGTTCTTCCCAGGAAAACAGCAGAAAAGAGCCTCACTCAAAATCCATTAACTTCAAGACGCCTGGACACTGTATTTAAAGGACTATAGGTCATAGGCAGAAGGAATTATAGACTGAGGAAGACTATTCCAGGGCTAAGCTGCTGTATACATAAAAGACAGAGCATCGGTTAACTCATGCATTACAACTGAACAGAAAGGGGGTGAGACATTACTGCCAAACAGGTGAGGATGGGATGCAAGCACGCATATCAAAGGAAAAATGGCCACTGAAATAGCGACAGTTGAAGGAAAAAGATGCAACACTGCCCTGCAGTTCCCCCTTCGTCTTCACATAACAATACAGTATCATCTGCTAACAACAGTGCAGGAAATTTCGAAAAGCTGCCCTCTCTTTTTGCGGCAGCTCCAACATCTATTGCCCTACCTTGTACCTCTTTTAGAACTCCATCCATATACAGATTGAACAACCATGGAGACACGACACATCCCTGTCTCAGTCCAACATTCAGAGAAAAATTCACTCAGTTCACTATCCTCACGCCCTGCAGCCTTAGCACCCTCATACATACTCCTCACAGCATTCAACAACTTCCCATCTACTCCATATATTCTTAGTATTTTTCACATTCCTTGTCTATCCACTCTGTCAAATGCTTTCTCCAAATCCATGAAGGCTGCATACAACTATTTTTCCTTCTCTGGAAACTTTTCCACTCAAGAATAATGGAAGAATATCTGATATAAACTACCTCTTCCCTTCCTAAAACCTTCCTGTCCTTCACCAACTAATTCCTCTGTTATTTCCCTAACTCTGTCAATAAGTATCCTACTATATACTTTGCCTATTACACCAAGAAGACAAATGTCCCTGTGATTACAACACATTTCTTTTCCCCCTTTTCAATTGTACAGGGAAGTAATTATACCTGACCTCCAATCCTCCGGGACTCTTCTTTCCTCCCAGGCCAATCTCCAGATATTCCATATCCATTCTACTACTATCTCTCCCCCAAGCTTCAGCATTTCACCACACACTCAATCAACTCCTGGGGCTTCCCACATTTTGACTTCACTGCTTCCACTTCTTCCATCCTACTGATCTCTTCCTCCCTTCTCACTTCCCTCCTTCACCCAGACATTCCCCAGCCACTTATACTCGCACTACTTTCATTCTCTATGTTTAACAGCTCCTTAAAGCGTTCTCTCCATCAGCTCATTATTTCTCCCTTCTCAACTATCAATCTGTCATTATTATCTTTCATTGCCCTACTAACTTCTTTACCACCCTGTCTAACCCTCTTTACCCCCTTCCAGAACGTTTTCTTACATTCCCTCCACTTTACACTAAAATTCTTTCCAAATTCCTCATCCACCCTCTTTTTACTCTCTCTTACTAATCTTTTCATCTCTCTCTTCATACAACTCTCTCTTTTGTCTCTCAACTCATTTCCCATTCCCAGGCTCGCATAGAGCTGTCTATCTATCTATTTATCTATCTATCTATTATGATTTGTAATTATAATATGGAGTCCTGATATACGCCTCTGCTTCCCATCCACTCACTATATGCTGTCTACTTTTGTGCCACTGCTTGTCTCACCTCTTCATTCCATCATGCTGTTCCTCGCACCCTCTTACGTTTTCTCTTCACAACACACACACCACCTCACGTGCTGCACAAATTTCTTCCGTTAATATCTTGCACACACCTTCCACCTCCCTCATCTGTTCCCAAACATATTTACCCAATCGCTTCTCCACTTCTCTCTTATATGCTGTCTTTATTTCATTCTCTTGAAACCTTTCTACCTTCATTGTATGGACTACTTCCTCCTGTTCTTCCCTCCTTCTATTACTTCATTGCACCTGAACCTTGACTTTCACCACTACCAAGTGGTCGTCCAAAAGTCCACTACCCCAACATCCGTATACTTTTGCTTCCATTACATACCTTCTTCTGTCATCCACACACAATCAATCATTGCCTTCCGTTCATTCAATTCACCACCCACCCTTCTCATCACCTGCCACATATACAGTACCTGTGGATCATTTTGTGCTTAAAGAGGATATTGGCTATCACCAACCCCCTCCCAGCACAAATGTCCACTAGAGCACTGCCATTCTCATCCACTTCTGCAGGCACACCTCACTTACTAATTACTTCACCCACCTTCACATTCCCTACTTTTTCCATTCATATCTCCAATCAAAAACACTCTCTCATTCCTCTCAAACTTTTCCATGCATGATTCCACATTTGTCCACAACTCATCTTTCACTCTGCTTGCATGATCTTGTGTTGCCACTCACACACACACACACACACACACACACACACACACACACACACACACACACACACACACACACACACACACACACACACACACACACACAATCGCCTACGTTTGTAATCCTACTTTCAATCTTACCTACACAATCCTTGAACTAACTGATCCATACTCTCTTATATTCTCCTTCCATCTCCTGCACACAACAATACATACACCCTCTTTTGCCCTCTCATTCTCACCTGCTCCCACTCATATACCTCATCCATACTTCCACTCTCTCACGTTCTCGCTTCTGCATTTAGTCTTAGTTAATCCACCTATGTCCACTCTTGCACCCTCAAGCACCTGGACAATCTCTCTCAATTTCACCTCATCATTCGCACCCTTTACATTCCATGCTGCCATCTGAACCATGTCCTTTTTCCAGTCCATGTCCGTCACATGTTTGTCCGTCCTGGTCAGAGGCTTCTTGTTTGCATTTTTAGTAAGCTGTTTTCCGGGGGGGGGGGGCATGAACCCTCCGTTGACCCATTTGCTGACACGTAGGGAACACGTGTTGGTTGGTTATAAGGTTACCACCCATCGTATTAAATGATTTCCTGGTTTACATGAAATCATTTGACTTGCCACTCAATGCAGAGTTACCCCGAAACAAAGTACCACTACAACGAGTGAGTGAATGATGGCGCCCCCACCGACCAATCATAATAACGGAAGTAAATAAATATTGTAATAATATTAATAATAATAATAATAATAATAATAATAATAATAATAAAAATACAATAATAATAATAATAAAAATACAATAATAATAATAATAATAATAAAATAAAATAATAACACCGTAATAATGATAATAAATAATAATAATAATAATAATAATAATAATAATAATAATAATCATTATTATTATTATTATTATTATTATTATTTCCAGAGAATCTATTCTTCGTTCCATTGTACTCTCTCGCTCTCGCTCTCTCTCTCTCTCTCTCTCTCTCTCTCTCTCTCTCTCTCTTAAACACACACACACACACACACACACACACACACACATCCAAACCACTCCATAACATAGCTGAAGCATACCCAAGCTATCTCTGGCTATCAGCTGCTCCCCCAGCTCACCCTGCCATGATGATACGCCCTTGTTAAAAAAAAAAAAAAAAAAAAAAAGACACTACAAAGCATACCATACAAAAAGAAAAAAATGTATCTACCAGTCTATCTATCTATATATCTGTTTATCTCTACCTATCATCCTATTTTTTTTTTCTCTTGTCAACAGGGGAGTAAGGACTGAGGTAGGTTACTCAGTCCAGATATATAAGGCGAGGGTAACCAGCCTCGCACGTCCCTGAGTGGCAATATGAGCACAAACCCCAACCACCCATCCGACCTAAACTCTTACGCTGCCTATCCACTTGGAGCGCCCTAATACACTAAACCACCATCCCTTCTAAAATACCTTTACTTATTTACAACTACGTCTCTCCCATACTTTTATAATCTGAATAAAATAATCGTGTAGTTTTAAATTAAACTGATGGTATGTATGAAACTAGAAATTGTTTTTAACCCTTTCATTACGAGAGGGCCTTTTCTATGGTTATAATTCGTCAAACAGTATTATTTTATGATGAACAAATTCGTCTGGTAGTGTGTGTGTGTGTGTGTGTGTGTGTGTGTGTGTGTGTGTGTGTGAGACAGAGAGAGAGAGAGAGAGAGAGAGAGAGAGAGACAGACAGACAGACAGACAGACAGACAGACAGACAGACAGAGAGGCGGAAAGAGTCGTCGTATAGAATTATTAAACCATATTCAAGCAATCACAACCTACCCTCCATACAAGAAAGGGGGAGGACACAAATAAATAACTCCATCCACCCCCAAACCACTCCAAAACATAGGTAGGGCATATCCAGGCAATCTCAGGCTCCCCCTCCCCCTCCTCCCTTCCCCATTCGGCCGTGTTAATCTGGGGTTCAGCTTCAGTGAACATGGTAAACGCAACCCCCGCCCAAATATAATGAGAACTGGAAACATTAGTACAATATCGGGGTGAGGGCTGGGGAGTGGGAAGGAGAGGAGGTGGGGAGGAAAGAGAAGGGATGAGAAGAAGGAGAGTGGGTGCGGAGGAAGGAGAGGGGATGGGAGGAAAGAGTGGGGGTGGGGAGGAAAGAGTGGGGGTGGGAGGAAGGAGTGGGGGTGGGGAGGAAGGAGGGGGTGGGGAGGAAGTAGAGGGGTGGGGAGGAAGAAGAGTGCGGGGAGGAAGGAGTGGGGGTGGGGAGGAAGGAGAGAGGGTGGGGAAGGAGTGGGGGTGCGGAGGAAGGAGAGGGGTTGGGGAGGACGGAGAGAGGGTGGGAAGGATGGAGGGGGTGGGGAGGAAGGAGAGAGTGTGGGGAGGAAGAGGGGGTGAGGGAAGGAGAAGGGGTAGGGAGGAAGGATAGGGAGTGAGGAGAAAACAAGGGAGTGAAAGATAGTGCAATTTTTTGAGTTGTGGTGCTGGAAGATCGAATGCAAAGCAGTGGACAAGAGGAAGAGAAAGGCAATGAAAAGTGTGAGGTGAAGAGAATTATATGACGCAAATATTTAAGTACATTAAGTAAAGAATTCGAGGTGTGAGAAAGGAAAGAGACAAGTGAGAAGGAAAGGGGACGAGAAAGACTGAAAAAAGATGTAGACAGAATGACTAAGAAAGATAAAGAGTGATTATAAGGAACGTAGGACAAAGGACAGACTATTAGCCGCACCCACCCCAACCGTATCCATCACCTCAATTCAGTACATCCCAAAAGGTGTTCTCTGCCCTTGGACACACCCCGCAGTCACAGCTTCAGCACATCCCTGACGCATATTAAACACACACCAATACCCGTTAACACCCGCCCGTAAGCATGACGCTCATAAAACTCTACGTTTGCAGTCAGCCATATGCTTCAAAAAAAAAAAAAAAAAAAAAAAGTAGTAACTCAGCTAGTGAATGAGTGAATAGCTCAGTTAGGGGCACACTTTGGATCTGGGTGTCCCTGTCGGCATAACAAAAAGGAACAGAGAAGAACATACGAAAAGAATGTTAAAGAAAAGGACGGAAAGAAGTTGGTACGTGGAGGGGATGAAAGGCAAGAGTAAGTATGTAAAAAGAGTGCACATGCCTTCCCACTATACAACAGAAAATGGGATATACAAGAAAGTGCAATGAGAGGAAAGAAATTCAATTCAAGTGTATAAAAAGAGGAGGCAGAGGGCGATAAATGAAACGGAAGTTAACACCTGCAGCCCGAATGGATTCTACGAAGTTGAAAAAAAAAAAAAAAAAAAAAGTCTACCAGTAACTAGTACAAAATAAGGACATTCTCTGACTTGATGATCATTTCTAACTTCTTCCCTCCGTACTTCCTCGGGGCTCCTCAATGTAAATTAATTTGTCTGCTGTTAGCCAAAGTAGTTCAAGTTCTAGTACCCCCCAAAATGTTCAAGATCGAAAATAAGTCTTACTACCTTCTAGTGAAGGTGTTAACGGCTGAAAATTAAGTTCTACAAATAGTGAAATTGCTAAGGAAAGGAAAAATAAAAGTAACACTAGAGAGGGTGTGTTCATGATTAAAAAACTCATGTAATAGTGAATGTCTTAAGGACAGAGGAAGAAAAAGACATTAGTAAAGAACGACGGGAGGGAGGGGAGGAAGTAGTATGGAAGGAAAGGAGGACAGAAACGAAAGTGTAGTTAACGACAGGAGGGGGCAAGGGAGAGAAGCAAGAGGGGAAAGGAGGAGAGGAAGGAAGGAAAGGCGGGGGGTCGTCTCGTTGTCAGAGTTACAAGCACAGCAGCAACAATGCCAAACAACATCACTATCCCACCAAACATGCAGTAAGCAGTCGACGATTACTGTATAACTTGTGATAATGAGAATACGAAATACTCAAAGGACATTACTGAGACAAGAATCGTATTTTCTAGCGTACTGAGAACGGGTTAGACCACATGTGTACCTAAAGTTAAAGTTGATGTGGCAAGCCTTTCATGATATGAGATAAAATCTGTTTTTCAACACAGCATGAGTTCCTAAACTGGAATAAATAAATCTCTGAATAAGGTAGAAGGCAGAAAGTACAAACCTGAAATGGCATATATATATATATATATATATATATATATATATATATATATATATATATATATATATATATAACTATGACAGCATGTAATACGGTACCGCACAGCCAATGGAGATTTTTAACAGAAGACGAAATGGGGGGGGGGGGAGTAAAAATTGACATTATCAATATTTTTTAGCAGACCTACCAGTTAGTAGCACAAATAATACAGGTCTTCGGTATCTTCCCCATTTACTACCCTGTTTTTCGTGTGAAAGGTAAATTCCCGAGTGTACATAAGCAAGAACAAGATACACTGATATGCCGATCATTTTGAAACTTTTAAATCATGGTCATCAATCTATAACAGTGCTTATGCGGGTACTTGGTATACATGCTGGGTAATTCAGTTTGAAACACTATCCTGTCAGCCCGCTGGGATGTGGGGTCGCCACACAGTCTACCTACTGTATGGTAATAAAAGATGGGTGAAGGTGAGTTTCCAAACTCCAGTCGCCTTTACAATGCAAGGAGTACATGGGTTGTTACTGCATATTTCTTTTACACTAACCTGGCCTAAAGTTTCGTCCTTTTGCATTTTCTTTCACAAAGCTCAGTGGCGGAAAAGGGCAATCCTATGGCTCAACATCTTTTCTATAGCGCTTCTTTGTGTTTAGCATTATATCTTAGTGTTAATCCACTGTTTCGGCTCGATAGGCAAGACAGGGCGATGGCAATGATAGTCCAAGTTAAAGTGAAAAGAGTATAGCTATCCTTTTTCCCTTATCTCTCCGAGGATATGGGTGTGCATTTAGCTGTGCATATAGCCGGGCGTGGAGCAAGTCCAATACATTGCCTACACTGTCAACACAAGCCCATCTCACGCCCACCCCTTCCCCCTGGCCTGACAGCTTCCCTAAGTGATGGGCGGGCCAGAGTCTGAAGTTGGGCCACAAATGTCACCCCTACAACACAACAACAGCAGCGGGGTAATGAGGCACGCGGGTAAGCAGGAAGGCCGGGGAATACACCAGAATTTAAGCAGGGGAGGAAAGCGGGATCATAGCGGAAGCGGGAACAGAACCAAGGCATGGAAGTTAAGGGCGCAGGAACTAACAAACTTGGGAGCAACTCCGCCTCTGCGACAAGAACCAAGCATAAACAGTCGACAAAACAAACTATTACACGTTTCCCTTCTCAAAAAATATGAATAAACTACCACAGTCATTCAAGCCTTTATGTAACTCAAATATGAAAAGTATTACATTCAAGGCACCAACTTAATTATCTTTAGCAGTTTTAAAATGGTCATTACCACTCGAGTTAATGAAGAAAAATAAGTAAGCAAAACATGGTAGCATAGAGAGAGAGAGAGAGAGAGAGTATAAAGAAACATGACAGTACAGTGTATTCTTAACATCGACTCACCAGGAACTGAATAAGCAACACAAGAAGAAACACTGGGAAGAGTAAAATTTGTGAAAGTATGTCATAGTTTAATTATGTGAATCAGAGTGGAATGCGACAAGGGGGGAGGAGTTTAGGGGTCAGAGGTCATAAGTAAGACAGTATCAGGTGACTAGGTGACAGCAGTTAGTTGAAAAGGGCTGGTGTGTGTGTGTGTGTGTGTGTGTGTGTGTGTGTGTGTGTGTGTGTGTGTGTGTGTGTAACCCATTTATTACAATGACAAACTCTTGATTATACACTTGCACCTTTCAGATATACCGGTATGTTAACCTGGGGGAGACTTTTCGAACCGGAGGGCATAAGAGACATACAGTTTTCATTTGCCTCTGCACCACAAGAGATCTCTCCCGAGCTCAGTAAAATCGTACGGTAGTAGCAGAAATTTTATATATATATATATATATATATATATATATATATATATATATATATATATATATATATATATATATATATATATATATATATAAAACAAGTCCGGATTCAACGAGATAAGGATACATAATAGCAGAGCACTGCAAATCTGATATAAGAATACTGTATATAACTGTATATCAGAACCTGTAGAAATTAAACGCGTGACTGGATGATTAAGGTTTAACTCCCTCAGTACGACATCTTCTTTTATGTTTATTCTTCATATTGTACCTACATCCCACTGGTGCCACCAAAGTGTGATGTGTAAGTCTGCAGATATACCATCAGGATTTCTGGTTATTCTTAGAGATTCTGTAATGCTACTGGATGCTTTATTAGGAAATCAGTTGTATTACACCCACAGAGTCTAGCTGACCTCCGTCTATCATTCAATCTTTCATGGTAAAGGTAAGAGAGTTTCCTCTGTGTGTGTTCCTCAATGTCATAACTACACTGTATACACATAAAACAGTCTCCTCAGAGATCTGGTTAGAAGGCAGCTGGCCACTGCCAGTTCATGACATGCTAGCAGTGTTTGAGTCATGGCGAATAAGCAACAAACATCCGCTCGCTTACAAGGCAATTTTACAAAGCTGAAGAGCCATCCTTCAGTGAAGGAACCGAAATGATATGTACTGTATGTATGTACGTATGTATGTATTTATAATTATACACATATATACAGAAAGATAGATGGACAGATAGGTAGGTAGATAGATAATGTATACAGATATATGTATGTATATTTATATATACATAATACATAATACATATTACATATATATCAGTGTTGTTATGATTTAAATCATGTGATTTAAATCGATTAAATCAGAGTGAAAAAATCATGATTTAAATCAAAATGGGCATTTTTTATATACTGTAAATAGAGTAAAAATGAAGAAGACAGAGAATGTGATGGATGTGTATTGTACAGATGCATCACGTGTGCTTGGCCTGTACTCTTCCTGTACTGATCTTGATCAAGTCAGGCACTAGTGATTACCTTTTGTTACAAGGCAAATATTTTAAAACAGAGGAGAAAAGGCTCTTTGATAATAATAATAAATGTGATTATACTCAGTGTTAACATATGAACTAAACTCTTCTTTGAATACACAGTAACATGATTCAGTCTAATGACTGTGATCCTAATTTGACAAAATATAAAACTTTTAACACTGATAAAGGCTCAGTACAAAATAAGTTTTCATAAAAGTGAAAAAAAAAAAAAAAGGTTTAACTGTAAAAATTCCAATTAAGTAAAACAATCAATTTAGGTTTAAAAATCTGATTTAAATAAAATACTAGAAATTTAGAAAAAAAAAAATATTTATATGCTATTTTTTCCAACCCTGAATGTGAGTAACTTCCCCCATACCAAGAAGTGTTACCCTGTGGTGCACTACGTACTCTCTCTTCCCATTCACATTATTGTTTTCAGTTTTTTAAGTCTCAATAACCGGCTAACTGAATGCTTAACTGTAACCATATTCTTTAACATAATGAGAGGGACCACTGTTATATTTCTGTAAAGTTACAGTTTTACAGCTTTTGTGGTTTTCTCTAAAACGTGTTACGAAGAAAACACTGAGCAGATCTGAATTCGGTACTTTCCACTGGGCTAAATGGCAAAATATTCAACCAAAATTCTCAGCAAACTTTTTTATCATAGGATTTTTCCACCAAATACTTGTACCTCAATTATTAGTTTCGAGATTTTTCAATTTCAAATATGCAATCTTTGCACCAAGAATAAGTATGTGACCTTCAAAAATAGGTCAAGGTTATTTACATTTGGCACAAGTACTTGGATTACCCTAGGGTACCTTCCTGTATAATATCATCAAGATCGAAGAAAAAAAGTGCAAAGAATAATAATTGTAATAAAACCAAAACAATAAGCTTCGCCATATATATGGCGAAGCTGAAATGTGCGTAAGGATGAAAGTGGGTGAGAAGAAAATCATGAGGTGAGAATGCATAAATTTGTGTAAGTCTCTCTCTCTCTCTCTCTCTCTCTCTCTCTCTTATACACACACACACACACACACACACACACACACACACACACACACACACACACACACACACACGCGCACACACACACACACACACACACACACACACACACAATGCCTCCCCCTGGCCTTAAACACAAGAAGACATCGCGTGAGAGGCAAGGGTCAGAATTATGCCAATCACCTCAGGCACCAGAGGAAGGAGGAGGAGCATGAGGAAGATGAGGAGAAGAATCTAAAGGACAGAAGTAGCAGGGGATGAGAAGGAGGAGAGAAGTAGCAGGGGATGAGAAGGAGGAGAAAAATAAGATGGCAGTCTAAGGAAGATGGATAGTGGGGAAGGAAGAAGGGATGACATTTTAAAGGAGATAGTGGCAGTCGGAAGTATTTAAAGACAGGATATGAGGGAGAAAGATGGGAGGAAGAGGAAGAAGAGGAGAAGGTAGGGGAGAAGAAAGCATGAGGGAGAGAGGAAGGAGAAGAGGGGAAGAAGGAGGGTGGAAGGGTGAGAAGGAGAACAGAGAAAACGGAAGAGGCTAGAGAAGTGCACAATGAAGGATAAAGGCGAATTAGGAAAACTGGAGAAGAGAGTAAACGGTGTAGATTAGGCACTGGCAGACAAGGAAGAGGTAGAGGAGAGGGGAAAGGAGGGCAGAGTCGTGGTGAAGGATATGTGGAAGGACCAACTGGGGGACAGGGAGGAGGGATGGCGGAGCGGTATGATGTGAGAGTGAGTGAGTGAGTGAGAAAAGTTAGTGATTAGCGGGAAGAGAATGATTTACGACGTTTTAACATATTAGTAGATACATATACAAAACACAAATGCCTTGCATTCCCACCTGGGTAATCGGGCTATAATGCAAGTGGAGGAGAAAGTATGATATTATATGAGTAGGAAGATCGAGAACGAAATGAAATGAATGAGGTGGAAGAATACAGGAATAAGGCTAGCTTGGACTGGTATGAGGGAGCAGATAGTGGTGACAGAAGACCCTATGAATACTGTACAGGAGGCTTTCTAGCATCTGTGTTAGTAGTAACCCTTGCATGTTACATCGTTACAATCTCCTGTGTCTTAATTACACTTTTTTTTTTACAAGATTTCCAAGAGTATCCCTCAAAAGATAAACGCTCCACATGCTGAAATAAAGTAATAATGGATGGAGTGTTAAGCAGCCCAGACGAAAACAGACTACAGACCCTGAAGGCACACAAAATAATTACAGTATCTCGTGGCCACCCTCGAGGAAGCCTGGCAACAAAAGGACATAGAGTAAATAATTCAGTCAACCCAGATTTTCATTCTTGCCATATTCTGACAATTTTATTAAGTTTGGGAAGATCCTTCGTAATGAAGCAGGAATCTAATCTCTCCACTTCAAAAAGCCTCTCCACACCTATATAAAATCGTCTGGTGGGAACATAAAGCAAAAAAAAAAAAAAGGTCATTGAATTTAAGGGGTAAGAAGAAATAACGTCTACTTAGGTCAGTTCTCTCCCTACCAACTAACCTTTTCCATGAGTAAAACGGAAGAAAAAGGTCCAATATTGTACAGGTATTATGCACGAAGGAAATTTAACCCCTACAGCTGACGAACTATTGCGAACATCTGATTAAGGTCGTCTTGCGTTTGGCGGAATAAAATAATAGACGTGCCATGCCTAAGGGGTTACTGAGATATAAGAAGAAACAGGGGAATGATGTGAAAAACTGGAGATTTAGGAGGGAAAAAAAAAGGAAAAAAAGGAAGAAGAGAGAAGCAGGAGAAAGCAATGGAGAAGGCAACACGACAGAAGGAAAAAGAAAAAAAAAACATGAGAAAAGACTGCACGCAGAAATAGGGAAGGAAAGGGGACAGGAAGTTGGAGAAAAAGAAAATGAGAGATCACACAAAAAACAGAGAGGGAGGGAAAAAGGGAAAAATACAAGGAAATGAAAGAAGATCACGCAAGGAGAGGGAAAGAGAAGAAGGGAGAAAAACGGAAATGAAGTAATGAAAGATGACCACGCAAAAACAAAGACGGAAAGAGAAGGGGAAAGGCGGAAAAAACTAAGCATTAAATCACTGCGACGAGGTGCGAATAGCAAGACAATGCATGCCGGGGGGAACCTGGGGGGAAAGAGTGGTGCTTGGCCTCCAACACCGGATGCTCAAAAAACCCTGCCTTACCACTCAATGCATATGTTCGTCTTACCCTCTCCGCCACAAATGAATCACACACGTCCGTCTCTGAACTCGTCCCATCACCTTATTCCCCTGACGCTACATACGTATAGTTTGAAGGGAATGAGAGTACTGGATACTCATGAAACCCTGCCTTACCACTCAAAGCACATGTTCGTCTTACCTTCTCCGCCAAAAATGAATCACATGCGTCCGTCTCTGAGTTCGTTCCATCGCCTTATTACCCTGACTCAACATTTATTACACTTTTGGAGAATATAGAGCACCATAGTGATGAAATCCTGCCTTACCACTTAAGTACACAGGCTCCCCCTTGCCTTACACGTCCTTGTTTAAGCACGCCGGTCACTTAACCTAACGCTACATCTCTCTCATTCTTCAACCACTTCACTATGATTTCCTCTCCATTTAATTACATTACCACCAGACAATAACAATGAATGCTTTTACTGAAACTGATTAAGGCTACGGTATATCTAACCCGTCCACTTCGGGATGTCTCCTCCTCGCTGAATAACACAGCCTGATGGTAAAATGAATCCGACAGAAAAAGACGTCACCGGATTGAAGGGGTTAAGGGGCTAGAGGGTGGTGGATACTCACGAAATTTTGCCTTTACTGCGCAATGCACACACTTGATTTAAATTCTCTGCCCCAGCTAAAATATACATGTCTGCCACTAAATCCGTCCCATCACTTTATTAATCCCTGGAATCAGGTGACATTCGTATTTTATTTTATTCTTGCTACTTCCTAACCATTTTACTCACCATTAACTATTCGAACTGGACAGATTTTCAAAGACCTTCATCAACACCTGAACCAGAGTTAAATGACGTCGTTGGACAAATTCGTCTGGTAGTATTGTGTTTAAAATAAAAAATATATATAATTTCGAAGCAAGGAGGTTAACATTACCCTACATTTCTCGTATATTATAGGTCGTGGTACCCAAAATCCCGGGTCACAATGATGTTACTGAAGATTGTATGAAAGGCCTCAGAAAAAGGCAACCAAATGCAGTATACTCTGTCCACCAACATAATCAAAAGACTGGAGGAGCTAGTTCACTGAAACATAAAAACATCTTGGTTATCATATCAAATTTCTTAATAAAGTAGCATTTTCACGACATTTTAGTTTGTATTAATCAGCTTTATATGATAAATGAATTGCTTTTGCTGTGATACTCACTGAACTTTCGTTAATAAATGCGTGTAGAGGCTATCACTATCACTGGCAATTATAGCTACCCACAGCATCATGCGGGACATTGGGGTGCAAATAGATTATATACTGGGTCACAGTTTAAAAGATTAGGTTAACCCTTTTTTCAAGGGACTGGAAAACACCAGATGCTCCTGAAAACCCTCCTTTAACCACTAGATGCATACGCTTGCTTTACCTTACCCTCCATGTCCGTCTCTAACTTAATTGACCTAAACCACCATTTGTCATAGTTTAACCCTTTTTGCCCACGGTCATCTCTTTAAAATCACTACTGCTGCACAAATTAAAAAGAAATATTTGTGGTTTTGGGTGCCAAGGCGGCTAAACCACAGAATACTGAAGTTAATTTAAAACATAAACAGAAGGTATCAAAAGCAGTTTCAAGAAGGCAATGCTACGCCACTTCAAATACCAAAGCTATTAGGAGAAAGAAAAAAAATAAAATAAAAAAGTGAGGCGCCAAATGAGGTACAAGTCAAGATAGGAATTTGGAAAAAAAAAAGTGAAGACTAAATACTCAGGAGGAAGAGAAACGGAGGTAAAAAAAAAAAAAAAAAAAAAAGACAATGAGATCTCTAACAAATTCAATCTTTTTATTTTATACTTACTATTTCCAGACGATCTACTTTGCTACGAAAAACCCCACAGCTGGGAAAGGGTTAATGAATACTACACTAAATCCAACTTCTCCAGTTCAGAAAATATCTCATGGGTTTCACATAATCGTCTGGAGATAGTGGGCCCATAACCAACGACATCAATACAGTTATAGTTATGGACTTAAAACTGAACAGCGAGACGAAGGACCACCTACGACTGAGAGGCAAGAAGAACGAATTAAGAAGACCTACTTAACCCTTTCAACAAGACGACGTGCCGGTATTTGTATTTTACTTTTTGCCACTAGCTTACCAGAAAAACTCATCCACCTCATGGACGATTTCCAAAATAGGAGTGTTTTCGTCTTCATTAAATCCTTCAGTACTAGAGCTCGTTCTGAAACTGCCTAAAAATCGTCTGGAGGAAGCAAGGGAAAAAAAGTCACAGGATTCAAGGAGTATAAGACCCGGCAATGACCTTTACGGAAAGAAAAATAAAAGAAGGGGTAGAGGTATGCAAGGATCGCAATCCGAGAGGTTTTTCATACCTTTCAGTACTGTGACTTGTTTATATTCCAGTCACCGCCGGACGATTTTCTTTAGCTTGAGGGGGTTTTGTAATGAAATGATTCTTACGTCTCTTCTGAGCTGAAATGAATAGTATGGCAGTGACAAATATATCATCGTTCATAAGGAATAAGCTGAATAATATAGTCCGAACGTACAAAAAAAAAAAAAAAATCCTAATTCAGAAGGGAACAAAAGAATTAATAGTTAAGTGCATGAGGATAGTCAAAGATCGCTTAAAGATTAAAATCTAAGAACAAAAAGGAGCACATAATACAACACCCGTGCCCATCAACTGACCTAATATCCAAATATCTAACTTTACCCTGTGATCTTAACCTTCGACCGATTACACTCAAACTCGAAATAATTCACACAAGACCCATAAACGTTCCACCAACTGCGGTCTAAATATTATCAAAAAGTGCTTCGGATGACTCAGCCCTGTGACCTTGACATCTGACCTTTCACTGTGACGCTGATCTTCTACAACTGTTCTCAAAATCGAATCACTTTATCCTTGCCTTCCCTTGAATATTTTCAAAGTTGGTCTAAGCTGGCTAAAAACTGTTTACCTTGATCTTACCACGTGATCCTGGCCGTTGACTCAATGTTCTCAAAAACAATAGATAAGCCCCTAGGGTGATCTTCAACGCTTCTCCCAAGTTTAATCCAAATACGAAAAAAATATGCAAACTATTTGTTCACACACAGTGCCACACGGGTCGAACTTTGACCTTGACCTGTGAAATCTGACGAAGTGTTATCAAAATCTTCTTTCTTGCAATACCTTTAACCCTTTCACAAAGTTTGTTATAAATGAGATATAAACCGTTTAACCAAATCTTGCTATGTCAGGGTTTGACCTAGCCTTGTAAGCTTGACCTTTGACCTAATGTTCTCAAAATAATAGGTAAATCCCTTGGCTGACCCTCAACATATCCGACAAGTTAGATTAAAATGGATTTTAAAATTGCGCTACCTTGTTTACACACACACACACACACACACACACACACACACACACACACACACACACACACACACACACACACACACACACACACACACACACACACACACACACACACACACACACACACACACACGGGAAACAAAACGTAACACCATCCTCGCTTTGCGAAGGCGATTACATAAAACAGATAAGGACCAAACAAGAGAACAAAGAGGAACGAATGAATCACTGAAGACGAGATGACTCACTTAAAAGGAACAAGAAGCAGAGAGAGAGAAGAACCACAAGACAAATAAGACAAAATGGACCAAATAATCGATAAGAGGAAAACAAACACACATGGAAACAAAAACACACAAAGAACACATAATACGACAAATGGAAGACTCAACAGCCACGACGATAAAAAATTTCGCAGATAGATAATCAATCAATCTATCTATCTATTTATCTATTTATATGTGTGTATGTTTGTATGTATGTATATAACTACCAAGACAAGAGCAACTATCCATGAGGTAACGAATATTCAACTATCCATGAGGTGACGAATATTCACACAAGAAGACAAAGAAGGAACATATAAGACAAAAGGGAAACTCAAGAGACAAGAGGACTAAGAAACACACAAGAAGACCAAAACAAGGACTAAGCAATAAAACCACAGTAAGAAGAATAAAAATAGAGAACACAAAACCACGAAAATTTATATAAGTGCAATCCAGGATCACGAGACAAGAACAAAGAAGAAACGCAATATAAGACAAAAAGAAACAAGAGGACCCACTTAAGAGGAAAGAGGATGAGGAGGAGGATGTTCAGATTACAGATTGCGAGGAAAATCGTGTGAACAATATTATGAATTACTGCCTCCCCCCCCCCCATCATTCCCTCCCCAACTCTATCATGCAACGAATCCCACATGTCACCACAGAGACTGGGGGAGGAGGGGGAGGAGGGAGATTTGGATGAGGAAATGGTAGTGGAAGAAGAAAAAGGGGAACGGAAGAGGAGAGGAAAGGAAAAGGGGGAGAGAGGAGGAGAAAAGTGAAGGAGGAGGGAGGAAGATGGCGAGAGGGGAGGGAGGAGGGATAGGAGAAGTGGATAAGAGGGAAACGACGAGATGTGGAAAAGGTAGGGGAGAAGGGAGGAAGGAGAAAGAAAGGGAGGGAAGAGGGAAGAGAGAACCAAGGGGAGGATAGGGTAAGGGTAGGGATGGGAAAGAGGAAAAAGGAGAAGAGGAAAAAGGGAAGGTGGGTGGAACTGAGCCCCACACTCCCATTCCCTTTCTCACTACAAAGCAACAACTCAGACACCGTAGGAAAAGGAGAAGAAGGGAGAAGAGAGGGGGAGACAGAAGAGAGGGGGAGGGAGAGGAGAGGGTGAAGGTTGGGGAAACAGGTTGATGGATGGAGGCAGGGAGGAGTGGATGAATAACTGGTTATGTATATGAAAGTGAATAAACTGACAGATAAAGAATGAGGATGGAGGGAAGGAGGGAGTGGATGAGCTGGTAGTTAGGTATACGAAGGAGGATGGATAAACAGATGAATGAATGAGGGTACAGTGGAGGTGGATGGATGGATGATAAATGAATGAATAAAGGACGAATAAAGTGGTGAGTGAGTGAGTGGGTTGGTGCGTATGTGGATGACTGGATGACTGAGTAAGTACGTAGACAGGATGGGTGAAAAACATGGTGGGTAGGTGGATGGGTAAGTGAGTAAATGGATGGATGGATGACAGTGTTAAGGTAAATGGAGCAGTGAGGTGGATTCGTAGGTAAGCTGGGTTACTAGGCCTACAGCTCGAAGGAAGAAGGGAAGGAGGAAGGCAAATGACATGAAGGAAGGAATGAAAGAAATAAATGATTGGCCACTATAAAAAGTAAGAAAGGAAGGAATGAGGAAGGGGGATCAAAGAAAAGCAGGAATGAGGAAGGAAGGAAGGAATGAGGAAGGTCGAAAGGGAGAAGGAAGTGAGAGGAATGGGGGGGAAAGGAAAAAGGAATACGGGAGGAAGAGATGAAGGGAGAAAAGGAAAGATGGAGGACATGGAAAAAATTATATGGAAGAAATGGTAGCGAGAAGAATGGAAGTAGGAAAGGATGGACTGAACAGGAAACGAAAGAGCAGGTGAGAGGGAGGGAATAAACTGGAGGAGAATGAAAACAGAAACGAGACAGACCGCAAGACGGAAGGAAGGGTGGACACGAGAGGTAAAAAAGGATAGGAGGGAAAAGACAAACACAAGAATAGGAAACTGAGGGAAATATGCGGAAGTGTGTGGAGGAGTAAAAACGTAACAGCCACGCGAAAGGAAAGGAAAACTGCACGAGAGAAAATCCTAATATAAATAGGAAAAGCTGAATACGGAAGAGTGACGCCAAGGAGACAAGGCCGACGAAGGCTAAATGGGAGGACAGGAATTAGACAGACAGAAGAAAGGCAGACTAAGGAAGATAGCAGGTAGACGGGTTGAGGAAGGCATAACGGCAAACAGGAGTGGGGAAGGCAGGATTGGCAGACAGGAGTGAGGAATACAGAAACAGCAGAAAGGAGTGAGGAAGACACTAGGTAGAGTGGTGAGGATGACAAACTGGCAGACAAGAGTAAGCAAGATAAATGAATGGCAGACAGGAGTGAGGAAGACCGAGAAAAGGCGGACAAGAGAGAGGACGACAGAGGAAAGGCAGACAGGAAAGGCAGATAGGAAGGACGAAGACAGGAATGAGGAAGGCAGGAATGGTAGACAGGAATGAGGAAGACAAAAATGACAGACAGGAAGGTGGTGACAGGAATGGCAGACATGAATTATGACACTCAAGTCCAATAATTAAACAAAGGTGAGAGACTGTAACAAGGTAGACAAAAGGAAGACAACATCCAGAGCGAGGGGAAATGAGAATGACAAAAACCTGGACAGAAATGAGGAATCAAGTGAGGAAGACAGACAGACGGACAGGAACGAAAACAGTGAAGAGGCAGAGCAAGACAAGGAAACAGATTAACAGAAGCGATATTTCTCCTCGGTGGACAGACAAGACTGACAGTTATCACTAAGAAAAAGATAAAGACATCATGACGACAGTAAAACATAAGAGGGAAAAAATTACGTTAAGGTTACGAGAAAGAAAAGATACGGTAGGTTTGACTGCGAGACCGAGGAGTGGCGATAGGATAGGCAGATCGGCAGGCAGAGCGGTGAGGTAAAAGGTATGCAGGCAGGAAAGGCAATGAGGTAAGTGGCAAGCACGCAGGCAGGCAGGCAGGCAGACAAGGAGAATGGACTGGAAAATGACAGGCAGAGTATTAAGGCGAAGAACAAGCATACAGGCAGACAGAAGGACGGTGAAGCGATGGACTGGCAGACATAATGACAGGAACAGCTGTGAAATGACAGGCAAGCAAGCAATACGGTGAGGCTAGAGGTATGGAAACAGGTAAGCTGGTGAAATAACGGGCAGACACAAAAGTGAGGCAAAGGGCAGGCGGGCAGACAAGGCAGGCGGGGCAATGGGACGGTATGCAGGGAGGCGGACATGTAAGGTGGTGAGGAATCAAGACGGCAAGGCAGTAAGGCAGACAGGAACGGAGGTTAGCACGGATGATGAGGCGACAGGAAGGCAGGCACGACAACAGAGCATGACAGACAGGCAGGTAAGCATGGTACGGCACTGAGGTGACACGCATTCAGGTGGGGTCGGGTGGCAAGAAACAAGCAAGCACAGAAGTGAAGAGAGAAACAGGCAGGAAGATAGGCAGGGTGATGAGGCAGGCAGGGTGGTTAGACAGGTAGGATGATGAGGTGACAGGGAGGTGAGGCGACAAACACAGTAGGCTGGTAGGGAGGTGAAGCAACAGTCAGGAGGAAAGAAAATTAAAATGGTAAGCAGGTAGGCAGGAAGGCAGGAGTGTGAGGTGACATTCAGGCAGGCAAAATGGGTACCAAAACAAGAAGAAGGCAGGTAGGCAAACAGGCAGGGCAGTTAGGCAATAAGTAGACGGCCAAGCAGGGGGGTGAGAAGGCATTCGGACAGGCAGGGTGGATTGCCAGGTAGCAGGAATACAACCAAGCAAGAAAGCTGGCAGGAAGACAGAAAGGCGAGGTAACATTCAGGCAGGTAGACAACCAGGAAGGTATAGCGAAGGTGACACTGAAGCCGGGAGGCAGACAGAGTGAGTGGTAAGGCATGCAGGGTGAACGGCACGACAGACTATAAGGCAGTAGACACGCAGGTTGAGTAATAAAACAGGGAAAGAGGTTAGGCGGCAAGATGGGTGGCCAGGTAGGCAAGCAGTGCGGGTGGCAAGGAATACAATCAGGGAGGTCGGCAGGGGAAGAGTGTGAGATGACATTCGACAGGGAAGCAGATAAATAAGGAGGAATGGTGGCAAGGAAGGCAGGCAGGCAGAGTGCATGGCAAGGAAGGCAGGCAGGCAGAGTGCATGGCAAGGAAGGCAGGCAGGCAGAGTGCATGGCAAGGAAGGCAGGCAGGCAGAGTGCATGGCAAGGAAGGCAGGCAGGAAGAGTGTGTGGCAAGGCAGGCAGGCAGGGAGGGAGGGCGGTGCGGCGACATACCTACGCGTGCTGTCAAGTGGGTCACGGTTCGATCCCCCGCTCTTGAGGTCAACAGTCGATCCGCCGGTGAATAGACAAGTGCGCAAAAATCCACTTAATTGAATGGAAAAGAGAAAGAGAGAGGCAGCGAAAGTGGTACCCGGCGCAGGCTGTGATTAGAGGACGGAGTTTATGGGCTGCTCTGTTGTTATTTTTAAGGGTTACTTTGCGTTGTTCTTCAGTGCATTAGTTTGTGTTCTTTGCTTTTCTGTACACTGAGGGTTGTTTTTTGTTGACCAGCAAAAATTAATGAGCTGTTCTATGTTCTTCAGAGTGTAAGGGTTATTTTGTGTTATTTGTTGCAGTGAACATTTTCTGATCTCCATTTGTTATTAAGTTCTCACCTGTATCTCAGTTTAAAAGATGATTTATATTCTTTGTCCTATAGTGCAGACCACTGATGACTGTTTCTCACTGTGCAAGTTATGACCTGATCTCTCTTATTCTGGGTAAAGGGTTATATATTTGTTATAATTTGTATTTCACTTAATCTGCTCTTCAGTACAGAGTTTTCTTTTTTCTTTTTTTTTTTTTTGCGGGTGAACTTAAAAATAATGAGGTGTCCCCAGTTTTCGAAATTAAAGTCTTTGTTATTGTTTTTAGTAATTCAGGGATGCTTTTTTTTTTTTTTTTTTTTTTTTGCTTATTAAGGGCTGTTTTGTGTTTTATGCTTTTCAGTGTATTATACATTGTTTAGAGTTTTATATAAGGGGTGGCCCATATATATAACACTCCTCTTCCACTCTACCGGGAGATTCCTCTTGTGTTGCTGGGACGGTTCAGTCTGCGTTATCCGTGTCCATCCTCCATCACTTACTTCCTATTCCCACTGCCACACCCACACCAGCAGACTGAGCCGTACCCAAAACACGTAAGATATCATTAGGCGAGTTTCTTGTGCAGCGCTGTTTACGGACTACCTTGTATTAGTTTCCTTACGTCTGTTTTGTTGATCAATGGGAAAAAATACGGGCTCTTCTCTGTTCGTCAGATTTACCTATTCACTATGATGATGTCTTCTATATAATCCTTTTACCACCAAGAGATACTGAGTTTGGGAGACCGTCTACAGGTATTGTTATAGGCTGTGTGTGTGTGTGTGTGTGTGTGTGTGTGTGTGTGTGTGTGTGTGTGTGTGTGTGTGTGTGTGCGTGCGTGCGTGCGTGCGTGCGTGCGTGCGTGTGTGTGTGTGTGTGTGTGTGTGTGTGTGTGTGTGTGTGTGTGTGTGAGAGAGAGAGAGAGAGAGAGAGAGAGAGAGAGAGAGAGAGAGAGAATCTAATGACAAGCTACCAATGCTACGTTCACCGGCGGCATATTAATCACTTTCTCATATCTCTTACCACCTAACTTTAACAGCATTATAATTAACCACATCCTTAACCACTTCCGGGTCATGTCACCTTCGCAGTAAACGATGATATCTTAGTTGATTTTAGTAATCTTAGAGAAACCGTCTATTAATAAAGGCTATAAAATAAATGAAACGACCTGAAAATTGTCTAATAGGTTAATTAAAGCTTTCTTGAGTCTAATAATAATAATAATAATAATAATAATATAAATATCGTTGTCGTAATGACGGAGCTACCTTCTGCACTAACCCTCAGAAATATACTGGTACGATTTTTTATATTGTGGCTAATGTCAGACAATTTTATTCTGCTCAGACACGCACACCAGTAAAAAAAAAAAAAAAAAAAAAAAAATTGACTGACGCTCCTGCTATGAAAAGAACTCTGCGTTATTGTGAAGACGTCAGACGATTTCCTTAATCTCTAAGACTCCTATAAAACCAAAAGATTATAGCATTCCTCTAACACAGTGTACAAAGAAAACTATCTTCCCAGTTCCGTCTACAATAATAATAATAATAATAATAATAATAATAATAATAATAAAACTACCGTATCAATAAAACCCCAATCTCCACTACTACGTGTTTCAGATGGTTCGACTTCTCAGTCCTATATTCGTCAAACTTTCGGAATAAATTTGTGTCTGTACATGCCACTTACATTATGTTGATAATTATTTCGTGTAATGCTAATTTTAAAACAAACACTTATCTTAAAGCTATGTATACAAAAGCATCAAGTCGTCCCCACATAAGCTGCTTAGAACACTCCTCTCATTCCATAAACGTGCCAATTTGAGGTTAAACTGTATCATAAAAAAAAAAAAAAATACATAAAACTATCGTTCATCTTACAGGTGATATTTACCGTTCAGTTTCTCCTACTGTTAACACTGTCCAGATGCAAAGTACGTACTGGTATGTGGTTATGAACTTTAACTCGATGTAGTCTGTCTGTCTGTCTGTCTGTCTCTCTCCAGGTAATTCCACAGTACACTGAGTCAAGTCTAATGGTTTCTGGTAATGCAGAAGCCATGTAATACGATGGGTGGTAACCATATAAACAATTGACGCCAGGTGGTCTGTTGCTACCGGATGAAGTCTGTAAGGGTGTCCCACTGAGGGGTCGTTTTGGTTTCCGTCTCGCATAATGCCACTAAGGGGCGAGTGATGCCAGTCATTATCGCCTTGAATGCTAGGAATTAGTAGCCTAGCCCCGGGCCCCTACGCTCCGGTTTATTTGGGGCAATTTGGGTTGGGATGATAATAATGATAAGGAGGAGGAAGAGGAGGAGGAGGAGGACGAGGAGAAGGTTAAAAAAAAAAATGTATATAATTGTTAAAAGTTTGGCACGGTAAACACAACACATCCGTCACAGAAATTGAATTACACGAAATCTTGCCATTACAGTTTTTACGGTTTAATTCAACATTCTCTTAGGCAAATGTGTAATGGTATATCGTTAAATACTTCTACACACACACACACACACACACACACACACACACACACAACATGAAGATAACGTACTAATCTTTCTTACTACTAGACGATTTATTTTTTGTCATGAGAGACAACACAGAGGAGGTTAGGCTGAAAAAAAGGCAACTGGTGGTAGCAAGAAATAAAGAAAATAACTTTGGGGAAGGGGCTAAATGTGTAATAACCAATTAAACACATACACAATCGAACACACAAACTTACCAATTCTTGCCCATAATTCCAACAGTTTTAAAACATTCATGCAAAATATTAGACAAAAAGAGAGAAAATGTTGAATAATGACAAAAACCAGTTGCACATTTTAAGTAATATTTAAGCACACAAATTCTAGCTTTTAATACAATCTGTTTTAAAATATTCACGCAAAATACTAGACGGCGACAGAGAGAATATCGAAAAATGCCCCCCAAAACTGGTGAATGAAACTGAGAGGGAGGCAAAAAGACCAGCCTCCCTCCATTGAGCACGCGAATATCAACAGGAAGTGTCGTGTTTTATCGTCGGCAGGAATTTCACGGTCTGGGTTTTAAGTTCCTTTGCCTTTGTGATTGCGGTCTTTGGAAAAATCATTGGAAAAGTTATTATCAAAACACAGTCGGCAGAAGCCAAGATTTTGTCCTCCGCTCAGACGTGAATAAAAATAAGACGCACGGCAAGACATCTGGGACTTGCAGCTTATATTACTTTATCCAACTGATTTAATATACGGTACAATATTATATATATATATATATATATATATAAATATATATATATATATATATATATATATATATATATATATATATATATATATCAACAACTGAGGTGCCCGTGGGGAATCTTATACTATATATCCAGCCAAGGAGAAGCAAGATGATTTTCCACTTCATATTTATTTATTTCAGGTGACTAGTTTCGGGATGCTTATCCCATCTTCAGACCTAAAAGCATTTAAAACACATATTGCATATTACATAAAGTTTTAAAAACATTTTAAAATATCCATAAGAAATACAAAAAAGTTACCAAAAAAGCATGTGACAATGACTGATTATTATAAAAAATGTATTTTTTTCTTAAATAATAAACTCGAGAAATAAAAGTGAGAGTTACCCCTGTGAGTTCGCAGCTAACACTGAAAATCCTGAACACAGTGTTTCATAAAGAAAAGTGTCATAAAGCTTCTGAATCGTCAACAAACCAGTGTGAAGCAAAAGAACCAAGTAAAGAATCAATGAACCAAGTATCAAAAGGCTGATTCATCGATACAAAACACTATGATCCTAAGGTATACAACTTTGTTGATGATTCATAGTTATTTAATGAAGGCTTAAGTTTGTGAATGTACAGACTCCAAAATTCGCAGTTCCATTCTGTCATTACTACTATGTAATATGGATAATTTCAGTATTTTACATAGTAGTAATGACAGAATGGAACTGCGAATTTTGGAGTCTTTGTACATTCACAAACTTAAGCCTTCATTAAATAACTATGAATCATCAACAAAGTTGTATACCTTAGGATCATAGTGTTTTGTATCGATGAATCAGCCTTTTGATACTTGGTTCATTGATTCTTTACTTGGTTCTTTTGCTTCACACTAGTTTGTTGACGATTCAGAAGCTTTATGACACTTTTCTTTATGAAACACTGTGTTCAGGATTTTCAGTGTTAGCTGCGAACTCACAGAGGTAACTCTCACTTTTATTTCTCGAGTTTATTATTTAAGAAAAAAATACATTTTTTATAATAATCAGTCATTGTCACATGCTTTTTTGGTAACTTTTTTGTATTTCTTATGGATATTTTAAAATGTTTTTAAAACTTTATGTAATATGCAATATGTGTTTTAAATGCTTTTAGGTCTGAAGATGGGATAAGCATCCCGAAACTAGTCACCTGAAATAAATAAATATGAAGTGGAAAATCATCTTGCTTCTCCTTGGCTGGATATATAGTATATATATATATATTTATTTATTTATTTATTTATTTATTTATTTCCATATACATACATACACGAAAGGAAGAAGGAACCAAATGCCAGGAGCCCGCAAACCGATCCTTCTAAGAAAAAACAAAAACAATACAACAGAGAGCCAAATTCAATATCCGTTCTCTTCGAGATGCCTGGACACACTACGTTTGAAAGTCAGGAGATCATAGGAAGTAGGAAATACAGACAGAGGGAGAAAATTCCAGAGTTGACCAGTTGCATAAATGAAGGACAGGGAGTAACGGTTAACTCTCGCATTAGAGAGTTGGACAGAAATGAGATGAGAGTCTGTTGCTACAGTAGAAGGTTGTTACGCGCCCGTCGTAAAGGTGGAGGGGTGCAAGCAGACAGTTCAGAGGAACAGTGACCATTGAAGCAGCGACAGAAAAGAGGTAAAGATGCAACAGTGCAGCGATGAGACAGAGGTTGAAGGAAGGCAGTAAGAGAAGGAAAGTTAATGAGACGAAAAGCCTTTGACTCAACCTTGTTGAGAAGTGCTGTACGTGGAAAGCGTCCCCACACATGAGAGATGTACTCTACACATAGGCAAATGAAACCAATAAGTCCAGTATCATAGGAAATTTTACAGAATCAGTTCACAAGGACCTCAATATTCGTGTATCTGGAAAGAAATGTGCATTAATCCCGGTGATACCGGACTTATGGGACACACACACACACACACACACACACACACACACACACACACACACACGAGACAGACAGAGAGAGAGAGAGAGAGAGAGAGAAGGGGGGAGAGGAAAACAGGAAGTACTAAAAGGAAGAGAAAGGGGCCTGGCTCAAAAAGGAAAAAAGCGGGTTAAGTGAACGTGAGGTGACATTAACTACCCTCCTGCTTTCACGTGCCAAGCGACCCCGTCTGACCTGACACAGCACGACCCTGCACGTGAGGCGGGGGGTCACGGTGCGTCCTGCCCTGCCTGCCGCTGTTACGTGTCATAAAAGAGTACGTGCCATGGAAGGGGGAACGTGTGTGTGTGTGTGTGTGTGTGTGTGTGTGTGTGTGTGTGTGTGTGTGTGTGTGTGTGTGTGTGTGTGTGTGTGTGTGTGTGTGTGTGTGTGTGTGTGTGTGTGTGTGTGTGTGTGTGTGTGTGTGTGTGTGTGTGTGTGTGTGTGTGTGTGTGTGTGTGTGTGTGTGTGTGTGTGTGTGTGTGTGTGTGTGTGTGTGTGTGTGTGTGTGTGTGTGTGCGTGCGCGCGCAAAACACATGAAACATATTTACTGCCAGCTTAGAGCTAAAAATTATACTGGTGACATTTGTATGCGGATGTATACTGTATCCTTATACGGCCAACAACTATCAAACATTTATGTTATGTTAATGATAATCCCATATATCTTGACTTGTGCAATTACTTTATAAATCGATTACTGGTATATAATCGTATAAACTCTTGTATATATATATATACTATGTATGGTATAAAAACAATATATACTGTATATAGGCTACGAACAAGCACAATTATATATAGATAGATAGATACAGTATATATATATATATATATATATATATATATATATATATATATATATATATATATATATATATATATATATATATATATATATATATATGTACTGAGAGGAAAGAAAACTACATGCCAAAAATTTTGCTGGAACTAGTTACCAAAGAAATCAAACACTTTTTGCGTGTTGTTAATGACAAGGGATAGATTATAAACTATCATGCCTTGTGGCTTCCAACCAAAAAATTGGTCAGGTAAGTGTTGCCACAGCAACGGTCCTAGCTACATGCTGCACGAAGACTTATATACCGTAAGCGATATTCTGATAATAATGATGATGATGACGATGGCGACGATGGTGATGATGATAATGAAGAGGAGGAGGAGGAAGACCAGGAGGAGGAAGGCGATAATGATGATGATATTAGCCTTCATTACCATATAGGGTGCAAAATCTGTGCTGGTTTCAACAGTCAGCTAGAGCAATTACCGTAATTATTTTATCCAATTTTAGTCAGTCATCTAATAAACCCGTCTAATAAAATGCCTGATTCGGTTCTACGGTAGTTTTAAAGGGCAAGTAACAGTACCTGGGTCACTAATGAAAATGTACCAAACTAAACGGGCATCAGCTTTCATACCCTGTACTCCTGAAGTGTTTCAAAGGGGACCTACAACATTATGTGCGACCTTATTACAGTCTCTTAGCAAACCCATCTCTAAAAACACACTAGATCAAGAACAGAATCACTTACTTAAGCACATTCACATTGAGCATATGACCGTGATCGGAGCTTCACTCTCAATCTCCGGTCACCAGGTCATAAGCCAGGTGCATTCCGGATTTTTATGAACTTTCGTGGTCGACAATAGGTGTCACAGAAACATGAATATGCAAAGTAACAGTATGTCTGTGGTGCAATTCGGATCTTGGAAACAGAGGTGATTATTACAGCTGGAAACAAAAACTATAAAAATGACTGACATACCGTTTAATTGGTCTTTCATGAGAAATCTACATTAAAAATTCATCGGCCCAATATAGCCTTTATGAACGTGAACCTGATTTAACTAATACCTGCTGCATACACATGAACGTAAGACGAATTAAGCTGTGATTTTCATATTTTCGGTATATGCAAACTGCTGCAGCTGAAACATGAATGTGTCCCCATATCGTTTCAATAAAGAATCTCTTCTTTTCCGATTTTCATGAATGCCAAACTCGGCTGACTCAAAAAACTGGTACAAAACCAGTATAAGCCTACAGCAGAAGCTTTTAATTAGTGGTGCATTTGGGATCTTCAGGAAGTGCATAATAACTGCTGAAGAAAAATGACAAATATATGAATTACTATGAATTCCATTCCTATTTCAAGAACGTGAAGTATAACAAGTGCTTCAGACACTTTGTTTATGAAAACACTCATGCACTGCCGAAACTTATGAGCGTGAAATTTAAAAGTTCATGAAAGTTGCAAAAGAAATATACTGTTTTCATTATCCACATGCAAGACTGAAAACATATAAAGGTTCAACTCTTTTCTTGTTTAATCACCAAGTTTAAAGTTTGTTTCCCTTGCAAATTTCATCACAAGCTTGGTACAAACAGGTCTTTATCAACGGGTCGCCCGTTTTATCCCCCTTCTAAGCATACTTCTTATCTGCGTTTAGAATAATATCTCTTTTCTAAACATGCTTTATATTTGTGTTTAAAAATATTCACTAGCCGGGTTAAATTTCAACAACAGGCCTACACTTTCTTGTGTAACAGTAACATCAATTTTTCTGCTGCACTATAAACTCGGTCATCAGATCAAAGCTTACATAAAAAGGTCGACTTTAAAAAGAAAACAGAAGCTCAGTTTTAAAGTGAACTACAGTAGTGTTAGCCTATGGTGACCTCAGTGACTAAAGTTCAAGTTACAATTCCGTACCTCCTACGACCCAGATTGTTGTACCTGAGTCTACCTTTCTCCGTATATTCCATATCCTTAAAAAGATACCCATGAATTTTGCTCTAAATCCTTCTAATCCCATGTGGGTGTTGGAAACGGATTGGGAGACTAGAAAACTGTAGTCTAATGGTTCGTCTAGCCTTATCTCTGTTACAGCGGTTCTGGTACCACTGTGCTTCTTGTTTATTCACAATTCAGCCTTAACCTATACCTGTCCGTAATTAGGACACCTTTTCTCACTCAGACATATCGTCTGGCAATCAGACTATAAAATTCCTAAGGTAAACAGGCTAAGACTAGAAACTAAACACTTTCTTGCATCGACTGGACAGACGAGATTTCAGATCACAGTATCTGATTTATTTTCTCGAGTCACCATTTTTTCATATAAATCTCATGCGCTTCATGTGAATGTTCAGCTTTACGCTTCACCCCCACGCCTGGGGTCGGTGGCATGGGAGTACTGGTGTGGTGGCGTGTAGCGGCGTGGTTAGCTATGCATCAGCAGGCGGGGGGTTTCTTAGCAGGCTGCCAAATACAGTCTTACTTCTCTCCCCCTCTCTCATTTTCTCCATCCTCTATCGTCAGTTCCGTTGTCACTCCCTCTCTTCATAATTACGCCAATGTTTCCTGTATTCACTCACGCCAGCTTACAACCCACCTTCCCAAAATTTTCTGCAAGCTTCCTGTTAACTGCAGACGTCTCTCTCTCTCTCTCTCTCTCTCTCTGCTATTTGTTTTCACTTTCTTTCTCAACGGGTCGAATTTTCATCTTTGTACTGTTTTTACAGTGATCTTATCCCTGAGCCAACCAAGTATTTCAGTAACAGAAGGTCTAAATTCCTTTTTAAAATCTACAATACAGTACTAATATAGGAGTTACCTTTCCCTGTACGTTTACAAAAAAATTATCTGATCCAACTTAGAGAGAAAACTTCATAAACCATGCACGGCACTTTTTTTCTTTTTACACGCAGCCCTAAAATGGATATAAAAAATGAGCGACATGAGAGGATGGAAGGGGGGAGGTTTAACTTTTGCTAAACACCAATGAAACTCTATCCTACTCTTGTATCTTCTAGTTTCTCAATCCTACAAGTCAATTAATAATAGTGCGGTAGGACGACGACGACGATGAACGGCTCAGCAAGAATGACCTGAGTTGATTTTGTTATATGTTCAATGATCCCAGATGGATACATCATGTACTCTTAAACACAGTATGGATGCCAAGTTCTAAAGGGTGAATTTTCCTTTAGCCTACCTATTTGAAAGAAATTTTTGCTCTAGTAGGTATCCCTCATTCTGGACCAAAACTATGATACAGTACTTCAGTAAAGTTCTATGAAAACTGAATTCTATTTACATAGACCTGCTGGAAATCAAACTTACTTCACATTTATGTTCCTGTTTCTGAATTCCTTCCATACCTTACACTGGTGGGAAACATGACAATAATGATGATGATGATGATGATGATGATGATGATTTTTTTTTTTTTAATAACAGAACGGAGGAAGGAAAAACAAATGGGGAAAAAAAAATCCATACACCAGATTACAGGTGTCCTCTGTTCATAAAATAGCTGTAACAGTTAGACTTGAACAGCTGTAGGTTGAAATTTGGAGGAAAACAACTCTGGGGAAGCGAGTTCCAGAGAGATGCAGTTCGGGGAATGAAAGAATTCTGATAGGCAGAAGTTCTGCAATATGGTTGAGTGACATTCCAGTCATGAGCGCTACCAGATGCCCGTGTAGCACGAGGGAAGGCATGGAGAGGTGGCACCATGGATGCACTTCGTCTGAGCATTTGCCAAAAAAATATCTGTAAAATAATGCAAGGGAGGCAACATTCCTTCTTACTTGCAGGGGAGGTAGTTTATATGTAATGGCAGGGTTGTTAATGATTCTAACAGCTTTATTCTGAATTTTGTCTAGTTGTCTTAATGCAAACTCTCCACAACCATTCCACAAGGGTGAGCAATATTCAAGCTGAGAGCGCACATGACTCTTATAAATTATAGCTGACTGCTCATCGGCGAAGAAGTTACGGACTCCGTACAATAATCCAAGTTTCTTTGAGGCGGTTTTAGCAAGTGATCTGACATAAGAGGTCCAGCTGAGGGCACTGTTAAGTGAGACACCAAGAATTTCAATACTTTTGGAGATGGGAATATTAGTAGCACTGAAGGTAATGTACGAATCTGGTAATATCTGTCTATTAGTAAACTGCATATATTTAGTTTTACTAGCATTAAAAGAGACAAGGTTGTTTTGTCCCCATTCACTGATTGTAGATAAATCTTGATTTATGGAGATGGCTGTACTGAGTTGAGAGGTAGAGATATTAGACTTTGTAAATTGATGTCTGAGTGTGAATGAACTATGTAGTGTTGAGTCATCTGCATATGAGTGAATGGGATTGTGAGTGACAGATAAGAGATCATTAATATGAATCAGAAATAGGGTTGGCGCCAGAACTGATCCCTGTGGCACGCCGGCGTTAATTGAGTGGAAATTCGAATATACATCATCTACTTTTACTCTTATTTTCCTGTCACTAAGATAAGAAAAAATCAAAGGAACAAAAGACGTTAGTCCATAGCAAGGGAGTTTGGACAGCAGGAAACGGTGCCATACTCTGTCGAAAGCTTTAGAGATATCAAGAGCTACTGCATGAGTTTCTCCACAAAAATCAATTGATTGATGGATGGTATGAGTTAAGAGATTGGGTATGTCAATGGTGGATCTTTCGTGGCGAAAACCGTATTGTCTATCACTAATTAAGTTGTTGAATTCAAGATGTTTAACAATGTGCTTATTAATTAAAGTTTCAAATACCTTACCAAGAGAAGATGTGACAGCTATTGGTCTGTAATTGGAGGGGTCAGACGAACTTCCTTTCTTCGGAACTGGGTGGATATTGGCTTCTTTCCATGAATTTGGGAATAAAGAAGTACGTATGCATAGTCTGAATAATTTAGCTAGGACAGAGGCAAGTTCAGGGGAACACTTTTTCAAAACAATTGGCGGAATTCCATCTGGGCCTGGAGCTTTGTTGGTAGGTAAACTGTCTAGGATGGATTTTACGAATCTTGTCTGTATTTTAAGTGGGGCAATTTCGGGAGAATCAAGTTCCAGTACTGAGACATTCTGGCTGGTATCATCTATGGTAGAGTTTCTTGCAAAGGTACTAGCAAAGATATCTGCTTTCCCACGTGGGTCATTTGTAATATTGCCATCTGAAGATTTTAGTGGGGAAATGGAAGATGACTTGTTAAAGTTATTATTGAAAGAATTAAGAGTTGACCAGAATATTCTATTGTCATTAGGGTTGTTAAGTAGTTTTAATGCTTGCTTTTGAAGAAAGTTTGATTTAGATAGATTTAATACAGCTTTTGCATGATTACTAGAATTTTAAATTGGGAGAGTGATTCAGATGTTTTTGATTTTAAGTAAGATTTATATGCTAATGACTTTTACATACACCACTGTCATCTTGTTTGTAATGCCTATTTATTAAAGAAAATTCTTTCCGATTTTGAAATGTGTACGATATTTCTTCTTTATTAATAACTGGAGCCGAAGGAAATTTGTTAATTTCTATTGGGTATCTTTCACCCAAGGGCAAAATAAAAAGGTATTTATACACTTAGTTTGGAGCTCTACACACATTCTTAATGTGACTGATATAATGAACATTCTAGCGCCGGTCGACAAAGGTAAACTTAAAAGTTTACGAAATGAGACGTGTAATGCAGATAGGGTAGGTGGAGACGATCTATACATTGGAAAGGACGTTCACATAACTGAGAAAGGAAAAAGGATGAGTAGCGGAAAAGGAGGGAGGTTCATGTGAAACATCACTGATGTTAGGTATCTTACAAAGTCGAGTCAGATGAGGGAAGTTGTGCCGTATGTTATCGAACAAGGGACAATGTAATAAAATGTGGGAGACACTGACACGTGACTGACAGTTTGAACAAGTTGGTGTTTGATCACTGGTCATGAGGTGACCATGGGTAAATAGAATGTCACATTCGAAATTGAGCAAGTGCAGTTTCCCAGCCTACTTGCGTGTCAGGGGGGAGGTGAGAAAAATGGTTTTACAAAATACAGTTTTATGTGTGCGCCTTGTGACCACAGGGATTGTAAGATTTGTAATAATAAGGCTTTAAACACAGGAGAAGGATCAGAGCATGGAGCTGGGTAAAATACAAAAGTATGAAGGGAAATGGCTGACCGGGCAAGGCTGCCCAAGACAAAAGGGCTGGGATAGGAGAAAAGGGAAGCAAGAAGTGGCAGCAGAAGAAAAGACAACACTTTCTGAGAGCGAAATCCCGCACTTAGTCGCCTATTTCAGTTGCAGAAAATATAACTTAATTTACAGTGAGAGAGAGAGAGAGAGAGAGAGAGAGAGAGACAGACAGACAGACAGACAGACAGACAAAGAGAGAGAGAGAGAGAGAGAGAGAGAGAGAAATTATGTAACTTAACATAACCTGACTGGTGCCAAGATATAACCAGTCAGGGACAAAAACTAAGAAAAGCTTTAATAAACCCTGTATCGGTAAGTGGCCTATTACAGCTAAAGACAAAGCCCCAGAAAACGTCCTGGTCTACAAACGGTTAAGCTTAAGGGTAGTTGTTTGTGTGTGTGTGTGTGTGTGTGTGTGTGTGTGTGTGTGTGTGTGTGTGTGTGTGTGTGTGTGTGTGTGTGTGTGTGTGTGAAGATTTGTTGCACATCTTTCTCGGTGACTTATTCTGCACATTACACTTTACGATTCTCTTCTATGTTACTGAAGGAAAAAATCTCGGAGTACCGGTATATTTATCTATCAACCTATTCTTTTTGCCCCATCAGAAGGGCAGACTTAGCGTCCTGGGATAGGCCACTGTCCCAGCATTAGGACGAGGGTTACCAGTCTCGCCTGCCCTTGATTGGGATTATGTGAGCAATGAACTCCAACCACATACGGGACCTATGTGATCTGTGCCCCATAACCCACTGGACCACCAGGCTTCCATTTAACTACGGTATGACTACTAAACGATTACCACCTAACACGTACAGTTTCCTAGGATGCGGGAAACCACCGGGGATGTTACGCAGTATAAAGCCAACTGACGGCAGCAGTATATCAACGTCGACCCAATCTACGACACAGCAATATAACATGAAAAGAAATAGTAAGGTGCAATATACAAAATAATTCGCAATGGAACAGGTGTTATGAAGTTTCCCATCCCACCTATAATGCGACTCTGTTCTATACCTTGGCCGATTTAAGGCTTGGTGGTAGCCGTAATAAAATAGTTAAAAGCCGTCCTGCTCTACAAACAATTCAATTGGAGGAAATGAAACACGTTTTATTTACTATGGAAAACACAGAATTAATTAAAACAAATACGGAGACACCTAAGATTTTACCATTTATGTGTAGTGCGTGTTTTAGAATTACAAAATGGAGTGTTGAATTAGTCTTTTAAATTGTGAAAAGTGAATACAAGAGATTCTACGGTGAAATGGTTTTATTAATCCAAAAGTATCTTGTGGTTTTAAGATATTGGCTAAAATGAATTAACTTTTTAAGTCGGAGCAAGGTGGATAAATCTGTTAGAGAAGTCGGCAAAACATGTCACAAATGACATTATTTCCTTAACAAATACGTGTTCTTTACAATAAAGGGCCCGCTAAAAATAAAATGTTACCAATACTGCATACTTACTATGGACGACCTTTTTTATCTGATAAAGATCCACACCCACTTTTCAACTTAACTGTTGACCATGTGTTGTCAGAGATACACTTGACTGGTAACCAAGGAGTCATTACTTTCTCATTACCAAGGCTCACTGAATTTCACAGAACCATGACAATATTCAACTTGTGAGTGGTTCAGCTCCGTCAGATGAAAACAAATCAATTATGGTTAACTTTCGTCCCGTGTTAACTAAGCTTAACGGCACTGGTGACGTGTCGCTACAAATGGTATTCACCAATGCTCACTAGTTAACCTTCACCCCACATAAGCTATATATAACTCGCGATATATAACGTGACCCTCCCTTGTAGGGAAGCAATGAACTTTCAAACGCCACCACATGTACTTGTGCACCGTGCTACTCCCTTGACCTTCCCCCTCCCCCCTCATTATCTGTTGCTCAGTCTCACTGTATGACTTCAATTTCATTCATTACAAGCCGACCGCTACGATCCATTCTTATTCTCTTGTTACTCTCTTCTCCCGTTTTCCATTCTCTCTCCCCTTCACCAACACACACGCACACTCACCCGTTTCCTTCTTTTAAACAACCATCTAAAATATGCTGCTAAAGCAGCCTTTTTTAATTCCCATCACGTGCGTGGCTATCAAAAAAATAAAAATTACGACTGCTGATCACTCCACATTGATCTTGCTTAAACAGTACTCGTATTTTACTACTCACATTTCATGCCTTCCGGTACGATGATCACCAGGCACCTCCTCAGCCTCTTCTTACTATTCGGCATAGCAGGAACTCACTAATAAAAAAAATAAAAACTGTAAACAGACGCAGCTCACTGTTTACATGCATCGAACTCGCCTGTCCACCTCGTTCAACAAGACTGTAGCTAGAGCTACGGGGCTACCCATACCTCCCCATGGCTTCTCTACCTGCAAGTATCAATCAGCATTATATTCATTTTATCTTCCTTTAAACTACGCTCTTACGATGCAAATTCAAAATATGATAAGGAGTTCTCGACTCTGATATGCATTACAAGTGAAATGAGTATTACTTCCCAACAATTCGCTATATTGTATATATTTATTTTTTTATTTTGTTTTCTCGCGACATGCGAGCATTGCCGATGCTGCCAACTCGTAGGATGCCTAGAAAATAACTATTTCCTCTTCCTTAACAACTGATGAACAGCTTGTGCGTACACTTTCTCTGTGTTGACGAAGCAAAATTTATTCTGCATCACGAATGGATAACTTACCAGAATGAAAGATGATAACCAAAATCAAGAATTATTTTAATTCGATCTCAATATTTTGTAGCTTCCCATGCAACTATGGTGTGCATTTTTTTTCTTTAGGTTTCGTTCCTCCAACAGGTAAAAATGCGACAAATTCTGATGCCCATGACTGCTGTTTAATAGACATCACGCTTCTAAATTACACATTTTACCCGTTACTTATCATAATGGAGATTGAGTCTCGAAAGTGCCCTGCATATTCAGCATGTTCTCGATTATTAAATAATTTTATGCTATCCCTGCTTCTGCGTATTTTTCACTGCCGCGATGAACTCATAAGCACGAACATCACTCAACACTAGCGAGAATATATTAAACATATCGTATTAAATGGGGTAATGTGGGATAATGGATAATATTTGAAAATCTTACACTGTGGGGGACTCAGTTAAACTCACTGAGCTCGCATGATGGTATCAAGTTGTTGTTAAGTAACCCAGGTCTGTCTAGCCACGCACAACCATCAACCGCAGACACAACCCTACCCGAGAAGTGAACCGATGCTCCTCTGCAGCAGACGGCGCCTTGCCATAGCGAGGCGCGGGGAAGTGTGTGGGTGTTTGGTTCCCGGATGGATGTTGCATTTGCGTTTCTCCATCCAGTGGACAGCGGCACCATAATAAATGGTTTCTTGGATTACAAGAAACCATTAGGCTTGACACTCAGTGTAAAGCCACCTGAAGAGGAAACAAAAAGAAAAAAAAGTTACAGGAAGGATGCAGGAAACTGGAAGAGGGGAGGGTGGACAAAAAAAAAAAAAAAAAAAAAAAAAAAAAAAAGATAAAGGCGAAGGGAGAAGTTGGCAGCACCACTTACGGTGAGTGGATGATGGTCGCCACCACCTACCATGGTATCAAGTGCTGTTAAAAAAAATAATAATAATAAATAAAAATAAAAATAACAATCGTTCTGCAGTTAAGTCAGTCAGTCTGTTTATCTAGCGATAGCCAAAGCTTAGGCCCGTAAGGGGTGGCCACATACAGTACATATTGCCTCCACTTCGCCCTGTCCTCTACCATTTGGCTGACCTCAAATTCACACCCCCACTCTCATATATTGGTATCTCTCCACTCCATCCCTTCATCTCATCCTCGGTCTCCCCTTTCCCCTCCCCCTCTCACTTGCATACACTCCCTCGGGTCAGTCTCACATTCTACATCCTCTGCACATGGCAAAACCATCAGGAGTACTTTTCTTAACGCTTTTAGTCACATCCATAACAACAAAACGTTCCTTCACTACCTAACATTTTTGTCTGTCCCTCCATATTATGTCACATGCTCCTCTCAAATAGCTTATATCAGTTGCTCTCACTGCTGACATGCGTGCTCCAACAGGCTTCAGGAGTTAAATAAATGCATAATATTAGGCTGAACTCGTACAACGATCAAAAATGTACATCAAATTAATACCCAAGTACACGTACTTAAAACTTAATATACTCGTAAACAACTTCACCTTATAATTATTAATTTCTCTTGGCATCATCACCATGTCTCGCACAAATGCTAATCGGTGAAACAGGTATATGTAAATTATAGAAGCGCTTGTTGAACCGCGGTAACACGAATGATGGACTTTTATTTTCAGAAGTCAAGTTCTAATGGTATATATATATATATATATATATATATATATATATATATATATATATATATATATATTATATATATATATATATATATATATATATATATATATATATATATATATATATATATATATATATATGCTGACTTTACCTATGAAACTAGTCACTCGAGCATTTGCACTTGTAAAGTAAGTTTTACTCAACTGTTTGCTCTGTATAAGGTAGTCTATAATATCTAATTTGCATATGGATCCTTATTACAACAAATAGAAAATTTTTCCAGAGGAAGTACGCATCACAATAAATATTTTAACCAAACATCCACCAAAATGTGAACTCGCTGCAAAACTGTTACTTATTCGTACCGCTGGATGTTTGTGTCAGAAGCCGTTCCATTTCACAGTACTATGTAACCCATTATGTTACTTCTGACAGCCAGTTCTGCCCTTAGCACAACATGAGTTCCATTTGAACTTAGGTGAGTCCTGCATCTACTAATGTAGGTCTAAATCACAGATAATTTGTCCACACAATAAGATTATTGACACCTACATACATGAATGAAAGAAATGTACACTGGATAATGTGTGTGTGTGTGTGTGTGTGTGTGTGTGTGTGTGTGTGTGTGTGTGTGTGTGTGTGTGTGTGTGTGTGTGTGTGTGTGTGTGTGTGTGTGTGTGTGTGTGTGTGTGTGTGTGTGTGTGTGTGTGTGTGTGTATTAAATAATCATCAGTCATGATTACGAGAATAAAGGAGAATTTAATACAGGAGGGTGGAGAGGGGGAAGAATGAGGGTCAAACATACACAGAAGATAGATGAACAAGTGGATGGAAAGACAGAAGATACAGACAGAGAGACAGATAAGTGGATAAATGTGTCAGCGCACTGCCAGCCCTCAATGAATCATAGAGGTGACCATCTTGTATGCACAGACAGACAGACAGAGAGACATACAGATAGACAGATACAGAATAAATATAGATAAGACAGATAACACATATGGACACAGATACAGACAGCTGGATACACAGACTGGCAGATGGAACAACAGTTGGACAAATAAACAGACAGACAGACAGACAGAAGGAAACAGACACCATTACAAAGCTTACCGTCAATGGATTACAAGAGCGTCGGTCCCATGTCTCACACATGGAGAAATAACCCTTAGGAGAGGGGAAGGTAAGGATCCTGGTGTCCTTGCAAGGCCTACCTGCCCCTCACGTACCCAGCCCTTCATACACGTACTCACTCACCTGTCGAGGGCAGTAAAAAAGGTGTTAGCGAGGGAAGGTGAAAGTTGCTATTTATTGTTACACGTACAATCCCTGAATTCATCTAATGAGGTAAAAAAAAAAAAAAAAAAAAGTCATCACGATCCCTCCCGACTCTGACACTGGTCTTGAGAGAGAGAGAGAGAGAGTGTGTGTGTGTGTGTGTGTGTGTGTGTGTGTTTCGCCTGGCCGTCGCTTTACCTCGATATACATTAAAATAAAACAAACACACACATTGAGCCCCTCCGGAAGCAGGTGCAACGCAGGGACAATAAACCAGGCAGGTGCAAAGGTGAATGCAAAAACCAATGCAAAACCTCGAGAAACAAAAAACAGGAAAAAAATCAAATGAAAGGAAAAAATAATACATAACATAAAAGAGCAACAAATCATCATCATCAACATCACTATCATCATCATCACTTCTACTACTAACATCTGAGTGCGCAAGATCTTAACCTCTCGTCTAATAAAGTAATTGTTTCTTGACTTTTATTCTTGACGCCGCCAGACAATTTTATTACGCATGGGGGGGCTCTAAATATGATGGGTTAGCATATTATAGTCTTAGGTAACCTGTTCACGACAAGCCCGATCAGAGTTAAATAAACCTCGTGGTGGTAAAGCGGAAACATGGAAAAACACAGAACAGCAGATCCACCATTCATGCTTAGCGACACTGGCCCACACTTCCATTTCTGATGTCATTAAATACAAAAGCTACCACCACATGAATAAAGCCAGAGGAAACACGTACAAAATTATTAGAAGCGAGAACTTCAGGGTCCCTCGGTTTATGCACTTGGTGTGATGTGCTGTGGCTTCCCTAAAGTCGCTAGAGTTCATAGGAGTGTGACACCTAGCGTCTGAAAATAGTAAGACAGGTGGACAGGCAGCTCCTAATGGCGCTCCCCCGCATTAAAATAAGGCTGACAATATGCACAATAAAAAGAGCACCAAATGCAAGGACAAAACCCAAAAGCAAAAGGCGGGAACCTGAAAAAAAAAACGAAAGGTAATCAAGAACTGAAAACGAAAGGGAAAGAACAACAACGAAGACAAAATAAAAGGCAAAAATCAAAATAACTAGATGGCAATGACTGCAAGAATAAATGAAAAAATTATGCCTTGTTACGTTGTCACGACGTTAACCTTTAGAGGTGAGAAGCCACTCAAAAGTTGAATGAAATCGTCTGGAGGTCGACAGAGCAAAGGTTACGATTTCTCGGGCAGTCAGTGTTAGTGAGACTGTTTTTGACGCATCAGCAAGGGAGGGAAATGACATTAATAACCTTGATAAAATCATCTAAGGTAATCAAAACAGAGTAGTTAGGGATTCTGTTGTCTTCAGAGGGCTAAAAAACATTTTTTGATGTGGGAACATCTCTAAAAGTGGCCCAGTCAGTCAGTCATACCCTAAAGGTTTTCCTAGGTAAAGTGTTTCACTCTAGCGAAGCTTCGTATCGTGCTTCACTATAGCTCCCTAAAGATTTTCACAGGCAAAGTGTGTCACTCTAGCCAAGCCCCATATCGTACTTCACTATAGCTCCATACGGATTTTCACACGCAAGGTGCTCCACTCAAGCGAAGCCCCAAATGATGTAATTTTAGCGAAACTCCATATGGCCCCACATACGAGTACATCTAGTAGTAGTGTACGTGGTCAGACACTGAAATGCCACTCCTACATTTAATGTAATCGCCTGGAGATTGCCAAATTAAATTAATCAGTACGTCCCTAGTCGTCGGAGGCTTCATGGAGAATTAACCCTCAGTCAATAAGAGATTACTCCTAGATTTAATGAACCCGTCCACACGTTGCAACAATAAAGCGGGTCAGATTTTTCTTGTCACAGGATTCAGAGCACCGAAACCCGGCATTCGTCATTAATTCGCGGTGTTTGGCCTCTCCAGTTCGACGACGCATCCTAGATCTCGAGAACCTATAATACACAAATGCGTTCCTCCACCACGTGCCCTGCGTCTCTTCATGAAATCGTCAAAGTGTATTACAGAAATGGGCGTGGTAAGCAATGGACTGAATAGGATAGTCTGGAATGATGGTAGATGGTGAGGCTGGAGATGGAACGAATATCCTGTGAAAATGGATTTTGTACGATCAGTGGTTTGAGTGTAGTGAAGATTTATTTCACATTTTCCTGAAACTATGACAAGATGTCTCATATTGCTTTCATATGCCTGGCGGCTTACGACGCCTACAGCAGAGATTTGACTTTCGTTACTATGATGCGTGTCATCTGTTAGGCAACTATAACCCTATAATTCCTTCGGTGCGATAACGAGTACGCAGATGTAAGACCCATGAAAACAGTAAATAAAATCATTCAGCACTAAGTACTGTTTCAATATATGCCAGAAACAGGAAGGAACTGCGCTAGTGGACTAAGGTTGTTATTAGAACTGTACCATAAACATCAAAACACAAAGGAGTTCTTTTCTTAAGCTCACTATCATGCTGTTGCCACTAGACTGCTGAATGATTCCACAAGCTAAGTAAGTGCGGTGGATTTTCAGTACTAAAACTGGTGGCGTGGTGGAAAGTGACACAGTGATACCACCTGTGGGTGCGACTGAACAGGACTCCTGGGCTTAAGAAATTAAATGACTAGTCGAAGTCCCGAGGTGGATTAAAAAAAAAAATCGTTAAATATCTAAATATCTCACTGCTCTCTCAATAATGAGCAGATTCTATTACAACAGCTCTTGGTTTTATTCCCTAATCTGCGGGTGTTGCAGAATATTACCAATGTACCTGTTCCAAATTTAGCAGAGATTTTACTACCCCCTTAACCACGAAGAAATATTTATACTTTTATTTCTGACACTCGGACGCTTTTATTCAGGTAAAGATAAGAGTTTTCCATTCCGAGGAGACAGACGAATATTTATTATAATCTTTAGATCGCAGTGTTTTTTTTCCGGGTCGAATAAAATCATCTGGTTGCAGCAAGAATGAACCGAAAATGACATTCCCTGTTTCAGTGGGCTAATGGTACTTGATTCTAATTCCTCCGTTGTAAGTTTTCCTTTATCGGCGGAGAATCGTCTGGCGGTAGCAACTGTTGAATGAATTAAGACGTCATCGTACTGAAGGGGTTATATATCTTGACGCCAGAGAGATAAAGAGAGTGAGGTGGAAGGCTCTGAGAGAAAAAAAAATGACAATACCAAGAATGGAAAGTTTGTACCCTGACATACCTTAATTAGTTCATGTCCCTCAGAAACACGAGAGAGAGAGAGAGAGAGAGAGAGAGAGAGAGAGAGAGAGAGAGAGAGACTGTGTGTGTGTGTGTGTGTGTGTGTGTGTGTGTGTGTGTGTGTGTGTGTGTGTGTGTGTGTGTGTGTGTGTGTGCGTCACTATCTTGAACCAGCATACATTTAAAGGTAGCATGAGACGTGCCAACTTTTTTCCTTCCTACGTCGTCCACAATCTGTCTTGTCTGTCTCTAGTTAAGGGGCTTTTTACACTGTCATTTAATACGTAGCTTCTATATTCACTCCCTAACGCTCTGCTAACTGCTGCAGAACTCTATAAAGCTCTTGAGTACGGTGGTTTTATATTTTCCCTTTCTGCTTCTTCCCACATGACGTAATTCAACTTTGGAGAACCCCTCATAACCTAATGTACTGGTAAAGGAAGGTTGTATCTAATCCTGCCAAACCCAAAGTCTATTTCAAGGTGAATATAAGCGTCTGGAGAACTGAATAAGAATACATCCTCTTAGTGAAATGGCTGACTACAAAACATCCATCGTTTTCCACCATACTATACTTATTACCTTCCTTTACTCTATGCAAAACCACACAGCCTCCTATCGATCGAACGGAGAATGGAAATCTAAGCAACAAGGGAAGAATATAATTAACTCTTACATTACATATGATTCTGAATTTAAGCCTGTAACGAGTGACTGCAAAATATGAACTAAGCAACATGGAGAGAGTACGAAAAACATGGACAAATTTTACCCCACTCCTAAAGAAAAGATACTGGTTACGTTAAATAGGTCGTTAATGTGTGTGTGTGTGTGTGTGTGTGTGTGTGTGTGTGTGTGTGTGTGTGTGTGTGTGTGTGTGTGTGTGTGTGTGTGTGTGTGTGTGTGTGTGTGTGTGTGTGTGTGTGTGTGTGTGTGTGTGTGTGTGTGTGTGTGTGTGTGTGTGTGTGTGTGTGTGTGTGTGTGTGTGTGTGTGTGTGTGTGTGTGTGTGTGTGTGTGTGTGTGTGTGTGTGTGTGTGTGTGTGTGTGTGTGTGTGTGTGTGTGTGTGTGTGTGTGTGTGTGTCTCGGCCCCGGTTCTAGTTCGAGTTCCGTTCATGACGTAATATGCGATTCGATTACCTTTATAGTTGTAATTACAGGTGTGGATGCGTTCGCGGTTGTGGTTGTACTTCCATATACACCTGACGACTGAGGATGATGATATAGTGGAAGCTGTAGTTGCCGAAAAGTAGTGATGATGGTTAAGGATGCCATTGTACCTACAGTTATAATCGTGTTTGCAGTTAGATTTGTAGTTATGTTTGCGGTTCTGGCTGTACAGTAGTTAAGGGGATGGTTGTGGCTGTGGTTATGTTTGCAAATGCAGTTATGGTAGCTGTTGTGAATGTGGGTTATGGATGATGAGTTTTGTTATTGCAGTTATGGTTGCAATTATGGCCCTGACTGTGGTTACAAATATGGTTGTGACTTAAGATTTCAATTGCAATTCTGGTTGGAGTAAAGGCTGTGGTTATGAGTGTGGTTGTGGTTATAGGAATAGCTGCACCTAAGACTACGGTTTCAACAGACAGACAAGTGAAGAGGGGAACAACAAGGTGAGTAGAAAAAGAAAGAAAAGTAAGGAGGGAGGAGAGAAAGACAGGGATAAAAGGGGCAGATATGAGGGGATAAAAGGAGGAGGGATGAGGAGAAGAGAAGCACAGCAAAGAGTGAATAAAAAAGGAAAGGAAAGAAGAAAAAAGGGGAGAGAAGTGATAAAGAAAGAAGGACAGAGAAGAGAAGAAAACGCAAAAACGAAAACTAAAGAGAGGGAAAGAAGGAGATAAAAGATAATGGGAAGGTGAAGAAAAAAAGAAGAAATTGAAGAGAGGTATACAGTAGGAGAGAGGAAACCAGAAGATAAGGGAAGAGAGGAGAATACTGAGGTTGGAAGGGACAAAAAAGAGAAGGAAGAGGAAGAGAAAAGTATGACTTGGAAAGAGACGATAGAGAAGGAGAAAAATATCAAGGACAGCGGCAAAAATAGAAAGATAGAAGAGATGATGGAAAGCGAGAGGAGGAGGAGAGAAGTAAAAAGGAAGACAGCAGAGAGGAAGCATGTCACAAACATGATACGGTTACTGTGACGATTATGGTACGAAGGGATATGGATCGGCGAACAGGGAGGATGTGAGGAGGAAAAATAAAGTAGAAGACAGATGATGGAAGACAGGAAAACAAAGAGGATAGGATATAGTGGTGAATTATTGAGAGAGAGAGAGAGAGAGAGAGAGAGAGAGAGAAAGGGAGAGAGAGAGAGAGAGAAAGGGAGAGAGAGAGAGAGAGAAGGATGACAACGATGATACGGTTACGGATGCGGTTAGGGTACGGGGCTTTCTTATGTACGCTGGGAACGAAACTAGGGGGATAAGGGAGAAGGGAGGGGAGGGGAGGGCGGAAGGAGAGAGGAGGAGAGGGAGGGCGAGAAGGGAAAGGAGGGGAGGGGAGGGAGATATGGGTGGAAGGAGTTGTGGAAAATGAAAGGAGATGGCATAAAGAGAAACAGTTTTAGTCCAGCATTTTCGATCTGATGACGCAATTTTCATTTAATTCTTACTACCATCAAACTATTTTATTCCTTTTAAGCAAGACTTCGAAAAATGTGGGCTACATTTAGATTTGTCTCACCTTTTCATTATAATATTTTTCCACTATGATGATTATAATCGCGTGGAAGCAACAAAGACAAACCGATAATTTACCTCATCTGATTCAAGGACTTATCAATCAACCGGCGTCCCCCAAGGCTGCCTGCTCTCACTCACGCTTCCCACCGTCTGCACATCAGAGCTCGGGTTCACTAACAAACCAGTGATTTAATCCCCTTCGTAACTAATATTTTTGTTTGAATAATAAACAAGGGACAAGGAAGGTTTCTGCACATTTTCCTTTGTGTTTCATTTAAAAATAAAACTCATGGTAAGTTTGAATTTTAAGAAGTTCTGAAGACTTGAAAGATTCTATATTTCTTCCTGTCCTTTCCTAAAAAGGCAAATCATACTGACGACAGGGAGGTCTATCTATCTATCTATTGCCAGACGCCTCAATCCCGTTTGGGGTGGCCACAAACAAATCGCCTCCAAGTCGCCCTGTCCCCCGCCATTTCACTCCCCTGCTCCCAGCTCACACCCCCCTCTCTCATATACCTCTCCACCCCATCCCTCCATCTCATCCTCGGCCTCCCCCTCCCTCTTTCCCCCTCCACCTCACTCACATACACTCTCTTCGTCAGTCTTTCACCCTCCATCCTCTCCACATGGCCAAACCACCTCAGTGTGTTCCTCATAACGCTTCCTATTACATCCACATCAACACCACAACGCTCCTTTATATCCTCATTCGTCAGCCTGTCTCTCCATGTGACTCCACAGGCTCCTCTTAAATAACTCATTTCCACTGCTCTCACTCTTGACTTGTGTCCTTCCAACAACGTCCAAGCTTCACTTCCGTACGTTAGAGTTGGTATCACAATACTGTCATGTAGTAACTTTTTCACTTCCATGCTCACTTCCCTGTTTCTTATCACTGCTTCCAAGGAACCAGCAACCTTTCTTCCCTGCTGTACCCTTTCAAGCACTTCACCCTCCAAACCTCCATCCTTACTCATCACACTACCCAAGTACTTAAACGTACTCACATTTTCCAATTCCTCACCATCCAACCTTAACATCAATCTCTCCATTTCGAATGCTAAGCTGTAGCAATGGATTATTTGAATGCGGTAGTAATCACTAAGAATTGCTATGAAAGGGTGTACAGACAATATAGTTTTTTTTCTGCCATTGAGAAACACAAAATAAGCCGCAAAACGACAAAAATCTGAACCAGATTAAGGTAATGAACTATAGTAAGCTTATAGTCTCGCCTTATACAGCCCTTTCCCGTCCTATCTTTTACAGCCTCCTTCCCATCTTCGCTTCTGTTATATTCTTCTCCTCCCCCTCCCCCCCCCGTTCCCACCTGTTCCATACTGTATTATTACATATCCCTTCATTCCCTCACGAAGCACTCAATCCCCTACCCACCAACCAATCCCCCATTATTTCATCATAGGTTTACTGTGAAGGGGGGATGTTAGAGGAGGTACAGTAGGTGCAGGATAATTGGAAACCCCCCGGTGTGTGTGTGTGTGTGTGTGTGTGTGTGTGTGTGTGTGTGTGTGTGTGTGTGTGTGTGTGTGTGTGTGTGTGTGTGTGTGTGTGTGTGTGTGTGTGTGTGTGTGTGTGTGTGCGCGCGCGCGCGTGCATATTTTTAGTGTTTTTGATAGCTAAATTAAGCTGTAATGTAAGTCTATAAATGATGAATCGGTGGTGGTGTCCTTATTACTCCTGTACGTGGGTCTGGGGAAACAAGTTTTTTTTCTCTCTCTCTCTCTCGTTAATGTAGGTGAAATTAGAGTGTTTGCATTCTTCCAGTCTAAGTAGTGCTTTATGCATGTCCTTTTTGCGTGTGCTTATGAGTTAACCAAAAACTTGCAGTGCTGTTTCCCTTCGCATTCAGTGTATGAATGTCTCTGTTCTATGTAGAATCATTTTAGCTGAAGCATTTGTGCATTGGAGCTTATGCGTTTTTTTTTTTTTTTCGTTCTCCAGATTCTTTCAACGTTGTTCAGTCTAGCCGCTCCTTGCTTGACTATCGAGTCGTTCTGGTAATGCGATATTTGTTATAATCCGTTACCTCATCAGAGGCCAGAAAACCATGATGTTGATTTGTTTTTGCAGCAAGGACAGGGAAAACATTGTGCAGTCTTCTCATGTCTCTTTTCTTCCAGCAAATACAGATAAATATGATAGCAGGTTATTTATTTATTTATTTATTTATTTTTTCAGGAAGAACAAGGAAATGAAGTGGGGCAACCTCCAGCGTTAAAATTTACGTGAAAAATGCAGAGTTCATTTCCAACATGGAATCGATGATAAGTTTGTCTGTATATATCGACAAAAATGTTGGCCCTTGGCACTGGCTTGTCTGGGATGGGACTGGAAGGGAGCTGTAAAGGGTATGCAGAGGGGAAGTGAAATGAAGGAAGGAAGGGCGGCGTAGAAGGGACGGTAGAACACAGTGCTTGAGGTAGAAGGAAGGAAGTGTAGAGGGTGAAAGGAGTAAGAGAGATGAATTGGGCGAGGGTGCTGCAGAAGGCGGGGGAGGGGGGGTTAGAGCTCGGTTGGAGGAGGAGGAGGAGGAGGAAGAGGATGCTTAGAGGTGTAGGCCAGTGTAGTAAACGGATCTCTTACGTATGGTGGGAACAGCACTACAGGGAGGGAGAGTGGGAAATGGTAGGGTTCTGTAGGTAGGACGGAAGTTGGCAGTAGTGAGCATGAAGGGGGAAGGGGAGCAGAGCACTGGAAGGGGTATGGGTGCGGGGGGGGGGGGAGACGGTACTTTACCGAGACACGTGTTCAACTGCAAGACAGAGGAGACCCGATTTGTGGTTAGACGTTTGTGGTGGGAAGGAAAGTCTGTGGTGGTGGACAGCGGGACTTCGTAGGGAGGCACTCGAGCTGGGAAGGAAGTGTGGGGAGAGACTGGAGTGATGGGAATGAAGGATGAGGAGAGGACGTCATACCTTCGTTAATCCACCTAATATCGCAGGTTCCAGTCCGAAGGTATCAGGTGGAGATGGGCATTAATTTGTGTTGTAACTACTATATTTTTAGTGTTATATACCTACTGACATGCTATAAACCAATGATTCCCAAACTGTGAGCTGAGCATTCCCAGAGGTATTATAGGAGACGACTTTTTGAGGCTAGCGAGGAGAAAAAAAAATGGAATGATGGAGTTTGTATTACCTTCCAGTGATTCAGAAAGTCACGATCATGTATAACTAACCAGCCTCTCATTTCAAAAGGAAAGAGTTCACTCCAGTGAACGGTTAAGCAAATTTCTGAGTATCAGTCTAGCTGGTGCTGAAGCTCAACACCACCAAGGAGGTTATGCTTTACCCAGCGTTGGTTTGTCATTTGTCTGTCTGTTAGCAGGGTTACTTAGGAAGTTATGAACGGATTTTGATAAAATTTTGTGAAAGGGTGGGCCATGGGCCATGGAAGAAATCTTTATATTTTGGGGCGGATCCGGATCCGGAGTATCCTGCACAGTATCTCCAAAAGTTCTCAATGAATTTCAATTAAATTTTGTGGAAAGGTGGGCCATGAACCAAGAGAGAATTGATTAAATTCTGGGTCGGATCCGAATCCGGATCCTATATCCAAGGATCCTGATTTGGATCCTTTTTAATGGAAATGGCATTGGCGGAGGTATGCACTCGCCGAGCGCTTTCTACGAGTAGTTTTGGAACTGCTATCTTTTGTGACTCATACATTAGAAACAAGGACCTCAAGTAACAGGCGAAATTAAAGGAAAACTGACTGTACTTTAGACCAGTGCGCCTCAGACCTAGTTTAGATATTATGAAAATAGTACTTTCCATGTGTTTATGTCTCGTCATATATTACAAAATTATAGTAAGCTACTCACTCGATTAAATCAATTGAGATAAACTAAACACTGGCATACTAAATTGGATACACACAATTTTGTGAGTAAGTGGGAGGAAGGAAGTCAATATTCCGGTTGCTCATAGCAGCAAACGTTATTTATACTAAGTTATCATTACCTCCGCCAAGGAGGTTATGTTTTTGCTGGCTTTGGTTTGTTTGTCTGTTTGTCTGTTAAAAGATTACTTAAAATGTTATGAACGGAGTTTGTTGAAATTTTTTGGAAAGGTAGGGTATGGCCCAAGGAACTATCCATTAGATTTTGGTGAAGATCCGGGACAACATCCGGATCCAGGAATTATTTGTTTGTTTGTCCACACAATATCTTCAAAAGTTCTCAATGAGTTTCAATGAAATTTTGTGGAAGGGTGGGCCATAGGGAAGGAAAGAATTAAGTAAATTAGGGGGCGGATCCGGATCCGGATCCTGCAATGGCATTGGCGGAGGTATGTGCTCTCTGAGTGCTTCATAGTTCTAAATATATGTTTTCATCCCTGTTCATTTGTTTGTTTGTCTATTACTAGGATTACTCATAAACTAAATGAGAGCTTTGGAACAAATTTGGTGGGTTGGTAGCCCATGTCCCAGAGAACAAGCGATTAACTTTTGGAACCAATCCAGATCGTATTGCAGCTTCTGGATCCGGAAAACACTTTCTGCGAAACCCTGATCACTAATGAGAAAACCTCACCCACTGTGAAGAGTGGTTTAGAAATTACGTTGCCCGTGCCGGAGAGATGTGCGCCACTGAGTACCCCTCTAGTTAGATATGATATTCAGGGTCTTCTTTGTAACAAACAGCTTGGAGAGGACCACTCGGCTTGTTGCTGTTGACTTTCCTTTGTACTCCTTTGTCCTCAATCTCATCCTCCCAACATCTTTCTACCACTCACCTACCCTTTCTTCTCCACCATCTGTATCACTTCCCACCTCCCTCCGCTCATAAACAACCCCTCACCCGCACACCGCTTTCAATTGCGCGGTCCATCCGTCTCCATTACGGCCGCAGCGTGGGGGCGCCGCAAAATAAACCCTCTCACTACCCTTTCTTTACAACTAATAACCCCGACAGACTCATGTTACCAGCAGGATGCTCAACCATCCTGTGGTAGTTGGTCGTAGGGGTGAAAACTGCTTAAATTTCTCCCACCGTAAATGGCTGCTGCAGTAACTGCACGTCATCATTAACAACATCACCATCATCCTCACCATCATCATCATCATCATCGCTATCATATTTTCAACTTGTATTTAGGATGATTAAGTAATTGCACGTGGTTTATAGAAGAGAATAACTACAGAAGGCCAGCTGGCATAGGGATGGGCTTCTCTACAAGATGAATAACAAAAGCGAACAATAGGATGAAAATCGACTGGTTATCCAAATCACCCAAACAGCAAATGATGTAAAATAATGTGGAAGATTAATGTGAAATTCACTAATTACAGACGACGTTTGTTCGCAGCATTATAGCAAGGAATTCTATACGTCCCTGAGGAAACAGAGCGTAAAGGTGAAAGTCGTGTGTTTAGTCAACTTTAACTGTTAATGATGTAAAAATAATAATCCTTACTTATTTCTCTTCAATTCTGGCGAGAGTTTTTAATTGCCTCTACGGCAGTTGGATGTCCAGGTGAAAATCCCGTACCAATCCCACCTTCTCCAACCGAGACGTTAACAGGGGGTCTTGACGTTCCTGTTTTACCAGGACAAAACGATAAAAATAACCTGTTTATCCGCAAAAGATGCCGATAGGAGTATTATTTTGCATCACCGAATATTTTGCTTTAATATTCAGTCCAGTCTGGATGTCAAGTCCTTGGAAGCTGTAAAAGTGAAGATAAAAGTATAAAGGAAGAATCTTATACACAACTTGAATTTGGCTCTCTTTTGTTTTTATTTTTTCTTGAAGGGAACGGTTTGCGGGCTCCTGGCTTTTGGTTCCTTGTTCCTTGCACTGAAAAAATAAATAAATAAATAAAGTTTATGAATACGGCCCCAGATGTAAGTGTGACAATCGCGTGTTTGTCCCACTCTCCCGACCAGTAACTGAAGTAATTACACATGCCACGATGTGAAAGTAACCTGTTTATCCGTAAATCTGGGTAGCCTGACCGTCCTGTGGAAGCTCAACGTAAAGGTGAAAATCGCGTGTTTATCTCACATTTCTGAACCGTAAATGGCTACAGCATGGTGCCAAGTCAAGGTGCAGGAGTGACTTCAGTATCTATACTATAACCACCCAATCGGACAACACAATCATCTCATCCTTATCTCAGGATTAGATGAAGCTTAGATTTCAGCCCGAGACTAACCAGACAGCCCAACAGAGGTGAAAGAAATTTGATCCTTTTGATAGGTGTAGCTAAGGCCTCATTTGGTCAAGATTATCCTGTGTTACTCACCAGCAGAGGAAGTGAGATTTTAGACCATGTGGTGGATGTGGCGATGGGTGTAATTAGCCTGGGGTACCCTACCGTCCGGCATAGGAGAGGATTCTGTGTTTTATGGTCGGTAGGACTAGAAGTTAAACTGGGCTGGAAAACCCTCATACAACCCAGCACACTGCCCCAGAGTGACAAATATCAGTCTTATTGTGTATGGGACTAGGGATGAAAATGGTCTCAAATATCCTGCCCCAACCCACCAGACCATCCCAAAGAAGACGAGATTTTGGGTCATAATTATCGGTGGGACTAAGGGTTAAATTACCTTAGAATACTCTACCCCAACCCAGCAGACCAGCTCGAAAGGTTTTTGGATTGTGAGCCTTGTGGACGATGGGTGTAAGGATTAAACTGGATTGTAATACCCTATCCAATCCGCCCCTGAAAGGAGACGGGATTCTGAGTCTGTAAGATGGCAAAGGTAAGGATAGAATTTGAATGCATTACCCTGCCATATCTATTAGGAAAAGAAACGGTATTGTGGGCCTTGTGGAGGATGGGGTTAAGGGATAAATTGGCTTAAACTACATTTTTTTATTCAACTCCACCAGAGGAAGGAATTTGGGGCATTGTTATGAGAATGGTTAAGGGTTAAATATGGTTTCGATTACCTGGCACAACCCAACAGAAGAGGAAGTGGTATTCTAAGTCTTGTGGCAGGTGGGGCTAAGAGTCAAACTGGCGTGGGTGAGAGCGGCACGTGACCGTATCAGGTGAGCACGCGCCCCGGGCTGCCACGTGATGGAGAGAGGCTGTAACACCACCCTCCCTCTCACCCATCCCTCCCTTCATCATTTTCTCTCCATTACTGTCTTATTTTTTACTCATCATTGTCCTATGTTTCTTCCACACACCTGTTTATGTCATGCCTCCCTCACCATCTCTTCCCCTCCCTCTCTCCCTCCCTCTCTCCTTCCCTCCCTCCTTTTTTTTTTTTTTTTCCATTATTGTCTTTTCTCTTTTTTCATCATCGCCTCACGTTTCTTCCACACATCTCATTACCTCATGCTTCTCTCATCATTCCCTCTCTTCCCTTTTTTCTCCATCTTCCTCTCTTACTTTTTCTCATCACTTTCCGAAGTTTCTTTCTCACACCTCTTTATCTTAAGCTTCCCTACCACATCAACTATTGCTCCCTTCCTCCCTCCATCTCTCTCACTCCCAATCCTTGTCTTTGATTTTTCTCACCATCCTCGTCTTCATTCTCCCACATAAACTCTTCTCTTCCTCCCCTCTACTTGCTTTTGATTCTTCTCTTACCCCTTCCACTTCCCGTTCTCCCTTTCCATCATTTTCCCATCCACTAATGGCTCTCATTTTTCTCGTTGTTCCACTCTTCATTTTTCTTCACATCAATTTGACTTATGCCCTCTGTGTGTCTCTCTCTCTTCTTTCTCACACCAATCTCTACTCTCTCTCTCTCTTTCTCTCTCTCTCTCTCTCTCTTTCTCTCTCTCTCTCTCTCTCTCTCTCTCTCTCTCTCTCTCCCTTCTTTCCCTTTTTTCCCTCCCTCTCTTCGTAACCTTTCTTCATTACACTCTAAACTTTGTCATCCCTCCTCTTATACCTGTCTATCTACCAGTCTATCTACCTATTTCTATCTATATATCTATGCTATTTTTTCTCTCTCCCACCGCCGCCACCACACCCTTCAGTCCGTGAGAATAGGGGATGGGAGTGGGATGACCGGGGTGGGAATAGGCTGCGAGATGTGGTTCCTACGGTGAGAATGGGGAGGAGGAGGTTGCTAGGGTGGTTGTGGGTTAGATGCGATTGATTAAGTGTTGCTGGGATGGACAGATAGAGGTATTGCTGGATGAAGATAGACAGATGTGTTGCTGGATGGGAATGGATAGATAGAAGTGTTGCTGGATGGGGATGGACAGATAGAAGTGTTGCCGGTTGGGGATCGATAAATAGAAGTGTTGCTGGATGGGGATCGACAGATAGATGTGTTGCTGGGATGGACAGAACTGTTATGTGGTAGACTTGCTGGGAAAGGGAAGCGCTGAGTTAGACAGGAGCGATGACAGGACAGAGGTGTTGCTGAGATCCTTTTGTTTGGATAGATAAAAGTATTTCTGAGGAGTGTTCCTAGCAAGAAGAGGTAAACATGCTCCTGGAATGAATATAGGTGTTGTTGCGAGGGACAGATAGAAAAGTTGCTAGGATAGAGAGAAATATTGCTAGGTTGGATAGACAGGAATGTTGCCAGGATAGAGAGAGAAATATTGGTAGGATGGATAGACAGAAATGTTGCTAGGATAGAGAGAGAAATATTGCTAGGATGGACAGATAAAAATGTTGCTGGAATTGACAGAAGTGCTGATAGGACGGATAGACAGAAGTGTTGTTGGGAAGGAAACACGTGTTGCTGGGTAGAAAGAAGTGTAGGAATGGATGGATAGAAGTGATACTGAGATAAAGAGAAGTGTTGCTGGCTTGGATTGGCTTGCTTGGAAGGCCAGAGATAATGTGATGGCCGTGGCTCAGTGGGTTAGAGCGCTCCTCTCTGACCGAAGGGTCGGAGGATCGAATCCACCCAAGGGTCATTGGTAGACATCAGGAAGGGCATCCGGTCATAAAATGCTACACGCTCCAGTTCAAAAGTCCTCTACCCAGGGGCAACGCCTTAGCCCTTCAGGGATACCTGGCGTAAAACCAAATTATTTATTTATTTATTTATTTTAAGAGATGATGTGAGAGACGGAGATGATGTGATGGATCATGATGATATGACGGACAGTGATGATGTGACTGACAGACGATGTGATGGATAGTGATCATACAGCAGACAGAGATGATGTGCTGAATAGAGAGGATGTGATGGACAGAGATGATGTGATGAACAGAGATGATGTAATGGATAGATAATGTGGCGTCAGAAGAGGATTGTTATCGAGTAGGGACAGAGACATTATATATATATATTTTTGTTGTTGCTCAGAAGTGCAACATTCCAAGCGAAGTCCCATGAATCTCTCTTTACTATTAAACTGATTCCTTATTCTGAATTCTGCTTGCATGCCTCGCCCATTATATTTATCCACACATTCTCACCCCTAGTATGTCCAGCTCTCTAACACAATAGTTAACTCATATTCTCAGTCTTGTCTGTACACAGTTGGTCACGTCTGGATCAGCATTGCTCGTCCATATTTCCCTTGGGACTGCAAACTGGCTGATCTTGAATTAGCCTTGTGGACATCCTTTTTACAAAAAGAAAAAGATTTGCAGGCTTTCATAATTTGGAATACATAACGTCGAAAAGGATATAAGATCGACTGCAGTATTTCCCATATTTTGTACATCATGCCAATATGGAAACATACACAATTTTACGAAGACGAAAATATGATAATATGGAATAATAATTGTTAAAAATACAAGAAAAGAAAGAAGGAAACTGCTAAAAACTAACTCCCACCCACATGGAAAAGCGACGAGTTAAACGCAATAATGACGACTGCAGACCATAACACCATCAACTGGAGAACACAGGAAGCACTAACATTAACACCGCCACTTAAAGAACGGGAAGAGAACGGGTCACGTAGTGCGGGAGATTCGGAGAGAACAGATGGGGGTTAGGCGTAATGGAGCGACAGGCCGGAAATGGAGTGGGAGAGAACTGAGAACAAAATGGATGGAGTAGGTTCGTAAAATTTTGTAAGGTGGACGAGTATGGTGAGGCTGAAGGGAAGAGGAGTGATGATGATGATGATGATGATGATGATGATGATTACTAACTGAAAGGAAGAGAAGCGATTTATTACTAGATGTGATCATGATGATTACTGTCTGAAGGGAAGAGAAGCGATATATGATGATGATGATGATGATGATGATGATGATGATGACTATAATCGTGCTTAGAGCAGTATATAACGATGGAAAATGTGATGGACATAATGACGGTAATGGTGTGGGCATTAAAAGGGTGATATTTTAAAAAAGTTCGTAATATTTTTTAAGGTAGAACAGGTTGATAAGATGATGGGAAGGAAGAGGATGTATCCTGATGATGATGATGATGATGATAGGGAACATTACAGTATAGTGTGTTGTCTGGATAAGAAAAGGATCTCTCTTTTCTCTCTCTCTCTCTCTCTCTCTCTCTCTCTCTCTCTCTCTGAGTAATCCACAGCACAGTCAAGGAACCGTTTATCCATTATTTTTACAGACGTTCGAATAATAATTATTTGTGGAATCTACCTCCCATTAGAGGCAGCGTCAGTCAATACAGAGGTTATATAAATCTGGAACTGCAACACACACACACACACACACACACACACACACACACACACACACACACACACACACACACACACACACACACACCAGAACAAAGTAGTAAGTCAAGAACAGAAGCCGAGGACTAAAAAAAATATACAACACAAAAACACAGGAAATCAAGAATGAAAGGATATTGCATTGAGCCCGTTAAAAGCACACCCACCTCTCCAACCAAGCCATTCTCCAGGCCATTCTTCCCCCCTGTGTACTGTGTAGGTGTAGCGAGTTAACAGGTGCTGATGGAAATGTGGGGTGCAGTCACGTTCACTTCTCTTAATTACTTTACCAACAACAAACTTCCTAAGGTAATAGTGCTGAGGGGTGCACCTGTTGGGTTATTGTGCTTATTGTAGTCTGTGCTTCCTAGAGCCAGGTGGGACGGCCAGGTGTGTTTTGATAAGGAAGCTGGTATGTGAGGATGGGGTGAAGGCAGGGGATAGTGTGAAAGAGGAGTGGGGAGATGTAAGGGAAGCAGGGGAATGTGCAAGGAGGTGAAAAGGGTACTGATGAAGAGGAGGGCGAAGGTATGAGGACAGTCGGGAAGGGTGCAGTGAGATGAAGATGGTAATGTGGAGGGTGAGGGCGAAGATGTAAGGGAAGTAGGGGAAGGTGCAAGGTGAGCAGGAGGGGTATCTACAAAGAAGGTAGATGAAGGTAGTGACGTGAAGGAATACAGTGTATGGGAGAAATGCAAGGGAGGCAGGGAGAAGTGTAAAATAGATGGGGAGGTACGTGTTATGTAAGGCTGATAGTCGTGTGCGATAAGTAAGTATGTGAGGCAAGGTAATGTGGACTGGGGAAGGGAGCTGAGACTGGCATGGAGATGAAGCTGTAAAAGAAATAAGGAAAGGTACGCTGGGAGGTAGGAGAGCTGGTGTGGCGGGAATAGGTGAACCTGGGGGGAGGGAGATGGTATTTAAGGGAAGTGAAAGGATGGTAGGGGGAAGTGCGAAAGAGTCACAGAAATGTGTGCATGAGGTAGAAGAAAGTGCGAAAGAGATCGGGGAAAGGGTTAAGAGTGAGGGTGAACAATGCAGGGGACAACCCGAGAAGGTAAGAAAGATGAAAAGGAGGTAGCGTGAGGCGCAAAGACGGCTGCAAATATTTATTATAAAAAAAGAAAATAACAGGAAAGTGAACGGCAGGTAGGAGAAGGTCTAACGGAAATAACGACTGAGGATGTCCTGTGTGTATTGCTTAGTGAAATGCTATGTGAAGGTGGGAGGAAGGAGGGGTAAACATGGAAAGACAGGAGGAGGTTGCGAAGGAGACAGTATGGGAATGTGTAAAAGATGATAAGGGGAAGGAGTGAATGACATGGAAAAGTTGATGTGAGGAAAGCAGAAGTAATCTGTGACGAAGATAAGGTTTAGACTGAAAGTGTGGTATAGATGCAGACGGGTAAAATGACAAATAATAGGTAGGTGTGACGGGGAAGGACAAAGTGGTGCGGAGAAGAGATATGGACAGGGTTGTGTACAGGTATAAGTGGTACGGTAAGGTCAGGTGTTGAGGAAGGTGTGCAGGATTAGGTGGTGTGGTAAGGTGATGTGCAGAGGAAAGTGTGCAGGTATAGGTGGTGAGGTGGGGCGAAATGAGATGTAGAAGAAGGAGTGCAGGTATGGGCGATTAGGTAATGCGATTTGAGATGTACAAAGCTGTGCAGGTATAGGTGGTGAGATGACGTCAGGGGATCTATAGAGGAACGTGTGCAGGCAGGGATGGTTAGGTGAGGTGTAGAGGGTGTGTAGGTATAGCTGGTGAGTTGAACTGGGGTGATAAGTAGAGGGAGGCGTGCAGGTACAGGTGGTGAGGGGAAGCGGGGTGATGTTTAGAGGGAAGGTAATGAAGGTCGTAATGAGGGTGGTGGGTGAAATGTTAGATAGGGATCGAACATAAAGGGAAGGTGTGCAAAATGCAAGTGAGATAGGGTGTAATAAGCTATTGTTATGGGCAGGTATGGAGTGGTAATAAGAGAGGCAGGTGTGTAGAGAGGAGATGGGTGTCTATTCGTCAGGTGTATGTGATACGTGTGGGAGATAGGAACGTAAGAAAGGTATACGAAAAATAACTTCGTGATGCAGGGGTTTTATGTACTGTAGATGTGAGAGAGGGAGGTATGTAAATATGCCAGGCAGGTGTGTAAGTGTGTGAAATAGGTGTGTGAGGAATCTGGTGCAGGCAGGTGTGAGAGACAGGTGTGTGAGGCAGGCGTGAGAGACAGGTGCGAAGATTAGTGAGGGGTACTTGTGTGAGGAAGATGGTATTGGCACATGTTCGGGCAGGTTTGGAAAGTAAGGTGTACGAGGAAGGTGTGCGTCGTACGTTTGTGAGGCAGGTGTAACAGGTATGACTGAGATGGCTATACGAATCGTGCACAAAACAATCACACAATGTCAACTTTCACTCTGCGTGTATTACCACCTCCTGTTTGATTTCCGATGGCATGAGTGAACAGGCAGGCAGAAGAGTTCAGCGAAGTTTAGAGTTTATGGGAATCCAGGAGAGAGTCAACTGCAATTTTGGTCCATCAGCAGGAAATTCGGGGGCAATAACAAGCGGCGAACTTCAAGAGAAAATCACAGCAATGGAGCAGGAACACCATACTTACGGAACATTAACAAAAGCCAGTTCACTCTTAGAAACCATACACTCGCTGGCTGGGAAGGCTCAATAGCACATCCTTCTTACTACTTACTTTTTTACTTGTCGCGTTAACACTATCATTTGTTATTCAAGTAAAATTTCTCGATGTCAAAAATATGAAAATAACATACAAGAGATTATGATGGTGATATGTGCAAAATAAATTCCTTGTTATTACTTGTCGGTGTTAGGGCGTCTCAGCTCACAAGAATATGGGTTTTCCAGGATGTGGTCTCTTTTTACATGAAGTTTAGCTGTGAAGTCGTGTGGATCGGTTAGTTCTAGCGTGTGACATTTTTGTATCACTTCAAAAGTTCTTACAACAGGATTTCCGGTTGGGTATGAAGAATATTACAACTGATCAAACAGAACAAAAGGCTTATTTTGACTAATTCGTGTCCAACAGTACAACTTTCCTCGCCTTGAGAAGATACATACTTCATTCATGTACACAGTATATTAGCATTTCAGGTATTTTGACTAATTAAAATAAAAACTTTAATGCTTGAGCGTGTTATATTTTTTCGTAATGTGCTAGTTAATTAACTCAGTGAGCAATAAATTACTTTACTATTCTGTCAACAGACCGAATATTACGTTCCATAGAGGAGAGACTTCCTACCTAAAAAAAAGAGAGAAAGTATTAATAACACTCTCAGGATATGAGAAACATTAATTATTTCATTCCAGATATCATCGGATTTTTTTTTTTTTCAACCTAACTTGTGGCTTTCCATTTTCTAAGGGATTAATCGAAAGATCCCTTTCCATGTCTCTCGGACCCCTTCACTGCGAAAAGTCTCCCCTAAGCTGAGTACTATCGTTCCTCGCTGGAATGAATATATTAAGAAAAGCGACTCTGAGCTGAAAATATTAAAAGATGTGTTAAGTCGATGTTAGGTAGCTAGTTAAGTGTATGGTATAAGCAAGCAGGTAGGTCGGTAGGTGCATAGGCAATTAAGTGTGTGAAGTAGGTATGGAAGGGGGGATGTGAGGTAGGGAGGTAGGTAACTAGGTATCTAGGTAAGTAAGTGTGTGAGGCACGTAAGTAAATGTGTGAGGTAGGTAGGCAGTTAAGTGTGTGAGGTAGATGAGGAGATGCGTGAGGTGGGTAGGCAGATGTGTGAAGTGGATAGGTAAATGTGTGAGGCAAGTAGTTAAGTGTGTGAAGTACGCATGGTATGAGGTGGGCAGCTGTGCGTGGTTGGTAGGTAGGGAGGTGAGAGACAGGTATATGTAAATGAATAGGTAAAAGGAAAGCGCATACGAGTTATGTGCGTGAGAGGTATGTGCATAAGAAGCAGAGAGAGGGGTGCGAGGCGTGGGTTTAGCCTGCGTGAAGAGAGGGTTTGTGGGGGCGATAAAGATTTGAGAGTTAAGTGTGTGAAGGACAGGTATATGAGACAAACATATGGCAGCAGGTGTGTCTAGGATAAGATAATGATTGGTTGGTTGTTGTGTGAGATGCAGTGGTTGTCAGGTGTGTGAGACAGTAATCCCAGGGGCAGGTGATGAATAATATTGCCCAAATATTCCTCGACAGTCGTTAAAGGCCACTGAAGAAGGCATGAGGCCCCATCCAACTTCCTTTCTCATCAGTTTCATAGTTGAAAACAGCAACAAATCAAGCCAACTCTTGTAAACATGAGCGGCAAGGCTTAATAGCGATGATCATGATGCGTGAGAAAGTTGCTTGAAGCTGGTGTTTGGCAGGAAGAATTAAAAGTGATCGGGAAGCTAGAGAGACATACCTGTCTGCGTATCTAATGCACGCGCTCGCGCACACGCGCACCCTTACACAGTAACTATATATAAATATACAGATAGATAGATGGATAGACAGACAGACATACAGTTACATATATATATATATATATATATATATATATATATATATATATATATATATATATATATATATATATATATATATATATATATATATATTAATTCATTGTATATCAGACTAAGGATGCATTACGACCGTTTCGTCACAAAATTTGGATAATGTAAATAAAATGATATGGCGCCAAGCAAGTAGACAGACAGATAAAGAAAGACAGACAGATAGACAGGCAGGCAAACAGTCAGACAGAAAAAGACAGACATCGACAGTGACAGACAGAACGACAGCTTAGACAGATAAACGAACAGGCACACAGACATGTATTACTTGGCAGGTGAGAAGACCATGTGTGTAATGACAGGTGTGTGGACAGAGAGTCGTGAGAAAGTATTGTGGAGGGAATGACGTGTGGCAGTGTGTTGTGTAAGAGAGAGAGAGAGAGAGAGAGAGAGAGAGACAGACAGACAGACAGACAGACAGACAGACAGACAGACAGACAAACAGAGAGTCAGTGAGACAGTTTTGCATGAAAGGCAGTATAACACATCACTGAAAATGGCAACAATACGACAGAACGTGAAGCAGTGTTAGAGACAGTGGGACAAGACAGACTGGTGTGTATATGAAAGACAGACAGGTGTAACGCAGTAAGTAACAACAATTACACAATAAGAGAGAAATAATAAGAGGCAGGTTATGCATGAGACAGTTAAAGAGAGAGAGAGAGAGAGAGAGAGAGAGAGAGAGAGAGACTAATGAGACACTGACATATACCAGTGAGAGACAGTAAGGTACATGAATGCAAGTGAGATACGAGAGCGAGAGTGAGTAATATGAGACAGTGAGAGATAAAAGTGGGAGATACGAATAAAAGTAGCAGAAAAAAAGTGAACGAAAGGTACGAATAGTGAGAGCCATACTACTGAGAGACACAGTGAGAGACAGGTGATGTATGTTACAGATAAACGGTGAGAGACAGTGAGGGACAAGAATGAGAGATAGAGATACGAAGAGACACTTAAAAATACAAATGAATAACTAATAGAAAGAGGAATAAGGCAAAAAGGGAGAGAAACAGATGGTGTTACATATTATATACAGTGAAAGACAGCTAGAGAGACGGATGAGAGACAGTTTGAAATACGAGACAGATATAAATACGAGAGATAGTGAGAGAAACGAATAAGAGAGACAGAGAGACAAGAACGAAAGAGTGAGTGAGAGAGACAGTGAGAGAGACAGGTGGTGTGTATGGTCTGATGCCTTCCCCGACCACTAGTCACCCTCCTAATAGATCTTTTACGTGACAAACTTAGCTCCCCCCTCACCCCCCCTCTTCCCCTCATCCGCCACTCCCCTTCCTCTTCCCCTCACCCCACCTACCTCTCCCCCTCCCCCTCTATTAGGCCCCACTGCCGCTCTCTGTTGTGGTGGCATACAAGACAAAACGTTCACTAACAACATCTTTCAATTATATTTATTTCTGGTTATATTTTAGGGGACTGGCTAGCAAAGAACATGATTTAAGACTGTCATATATTACACAGAATCAATATTTCTAGTTAGTTATATTATACAATGTTATTTTATTATATTTTACGCCCTCCCTCACATCCTTTCCGTTATCCCCCCTTTCCTCTTCTCTCCCTTCTACCATCATTACTTACTCCACTACTTCTTACTTATATATATATACTTGTTTATCTAATTGTAATTACCCGTCCTCGCTGTTTACTTTTTCGCTTCTGTTTTCTTTCTCGTCTTTGTTCCCATTCCTCTTATTTTCCTCCTCTCCCTTCACTTTAGTTTCTCTCCCTCTCTCGTGTTGTTTATTTCTGACTATAAATCTGTCTCGATATTTTTTCCGTCCTCTTCAGTCTCACCCTCCTCCTCCTCCTCTTCACTTCCTTCGCTTCTTCCTCTTCCTCCTCCTCCCCCTCCTTCTCCTCCTCCTCCTCCTCCTCCTCCATCTACTACCGTTCTTTTCGTGTTTATTTCTGGGTATTTATTCGTTTGCATATTATATAATCCTCTAATGTACTCTTTGCCTCCTCCTTTCTATTTCTTCTTCCTCTCCCTGTTTAATTTTGCATCACTTTCTTCCTTATTTCTGGTTATATATTTGTATTTTTTTTTCTTTCTCACATATCACTCTTGTACTCCTCTTCCCTCCTCCATTTTATCTCTTTCATCTAGTTTCTTTCCTTGTTCAGTTCTGGATATTCACATGTCCGTACCTTTTTTTTTTTTTCGTCTTCATTTTCATTCTTCTCCATCCTCCTCCACTTCCTTCCTCCTCCCCCTCTTCCACATACTACATCCGTTTTCTTGTTTGCTTCCGGTTATTTATTTTCTTCCCTAGTTTCTGGTTTTACCCCCCTCCTCGCGTCTTTTCATTCTCTTCATCCTTTTTCCTCCTTGTGTTCCACTTAGTCGTGTTGGCGACGATGATTTTTTTCAACTTTGATAGGCTGGAATTATAATTCTCTTTGCGGACTGTCCTATGGGATCATACACTTTTCTCACTTATAAAATAAATAAATAAACAAACAAAATAAAACCTGCACATACGGAGAAAATGGGAGAACATGAGGTGGGAAGGATTTGTAGAGTTATAAGAAAGGCAAGTGGAGAGAGTGGGGGAGAAGGGTGAAGAAGGAAAGCGGGAAAGAGTGAAAGGAAAAGGGTTAAGGTGGGAGACAGCTGAGTGAGTGAGTAAGGAGGAGGAAGGTAGGAGGCGTGAGGAGGGAGATGTTGAAAGAGAGGTAGGAAGGGAGAAGAGAAAGAGGGGAGAGTGAGGGGAAGGTGAAACAAGTGAAGAAAGATGAAGAGGAGTGGGAATGAGGAGTAAAGTGGAAAAGTGAGGGGTAAATGGGAGCAGATTTGTGATGATAAAGATGAAGAAAGGTAGGGGCGCGTGATAAGATGGGTGAAGAAGGAAGGGGAAGAAGGGAGGGTGAGGGGAAGAGGACGCGGAGTTCTGAGAACAGGGGGAGATGAAAAGGGGTGAAAGATGCGTACTGAGGATGATGAATGGATAGGGGGTGAAGGGGTATCGAGGTGGGAATAAAGAGATAGGAACTGTGTAAAGAGAAAGGAAAAGGGAGGGTGTAGAAGGAGGGGCTGAGAAAGTTGTAAGGGAAGATGTGAGAAAAGGGACAAAGAGACCGGCAGGGATAATGTGGAGGAAAGGGGGGAGAGTAAGGGAGTGGATACTGCGTGAATGCGGTGGGGGGGAGGGGGAGGGAAAGGGAAAAGGGGGAGATGGAAAAGAAGCAGAGGAGAGGGAGTACAGAGATGGAAAATAAAGAGACAGGAGGGGATGTTGTGTCGGGGGAGGGGAAGAGGGGTGAGAGGAGGGGAAGAAGGGTATGAAGGGGTGGGTAGGGAGAAGAGACGAGTTACGAGATCGAAGACGGAAGGTAAGGGAGAATAGAGGGGTTAAGTTGGTGGGGACGCACTGGAATGGGAAGGGGGTGAAAGTGAGGGGGTAGGTACCGGGATGAGAGATGGAGGAAAGAGAGGGCGTGAGGGTATGAGGGAGGGGAAAAGGGAAGGGGTAAAGAAGTGATGGCGGTGGAGAGACGGGAAGGGAGAGGAAAAAAAGGAAAGAGAGAAGAGGGGGAGAAAGAGAGAAGGAGAAAGGGATGGGGGTGAAGAGAAAGAGGAAGGTAAAGTAAAGAACTGGGAGAGGGAAGACTTACAAACGAAAGGAAGTTGGAAAACAGGATGAGGAAGGAGGTGTGAGGGGAGATTGGAGGAGAGGGAAGAGAAAGGTGGGTGAAAGAGTGAAGGGAAGACGGAGCATCAGGTGCAGTGTCAGGTGTTGTGAAGGAACAGCAGTAATGACCTGTAAGCGGACAGGTGACGCAGGTAGCAGGCAGGTAGTCACAGTGTTAGGTGAGGAGGTAGGCAAACAGACAGATGAAATGGACAGCCAGACAGGTAAGATAGCAGACGAACAGGTGAGAATGCAGAGAGAAAGACGGGGAAGAAGGTAGACAAATAGAAAGCAAGTAGGAAAAATTTATTACAGGAAGAGATAATAGCACTGGAAAGCTGGGTGACAGGCAAGCAGAGAAATAGGCAGAGATATAGGCAGACAGAGATGCAGGCAGACAGGTAGATAGAAATGAATTTCCCGAGCTAGACCTTGCTCGATCATATAGCCCAGCTCGGGCAGGGCACCAACTCTTGACCCTTCGGTCTTAAGTCAGGCGCTCCACCACTGAGCCACCCTGCCCCCACAGGTAGACAGAGAGACAGGTTGAGAGGTAGTCTGCCCGGACACACAGGTGAGATGAGTACGAGACGAGGATGAACTTGGTAGAAAATATTAAGCAGCTAGCAACAGGAGGCAGGTGCGGTAGGGCGGGAAGGAGGCGAGTAGATGGAGGAAAGCAGGTACAGGAGGAAAGCAGGTACAGGGAGGAAAGCAGGTACAAAGAGGAAGGCAGGTACAGGGAGGAAAGCAGGTAGATGAAGGAAAGCAGGTAGAGGGAGAAAGGGGAGGTAGTATGAGAAAGGGTGAAACAAGTAAAGCTGAAAGGCAGGTAAGCAGGTGAAGAAGTGAGGCAGGTAAGTTGGGTGAGGATGAGAGAGACGGGTAGCCAGGATGAGGCAGGCAGACATAATAAGGCAGAGAGAGAGAGAGAGAAGCAGGTAGGCAGGGTGAACTAGGGAGAGAGGAAGGAATAGATGTAAGCAGGGTGATGGGGGAGAGAGGTAAGTAGACAGGGTGAGGGAGAAAGGCAGGGAGGCAGGGTGAATTAGGAAGGACGAGGTAGACAGGCAGGCCACAAGAGGAGGGAGGTAGTAGGCAGGATGAAGGAGGAGGGAGGCAGGTAGGCAGGATGGAGGAGGAGGAAGGCAGGTAGGCAGAGTGAAAGAGGAGAGGGATAGATGGGCAGGGTGAGGGAGAAGAGAGGCAGGTAGGCAATATATGAAGGGAGAAAGGCTTGCCAAGAGGGTGAGGATGAGGAAGGTAGGTAGGGTGAAGCAGGTAGGCAAGAGGCAGTAGTGAGGCAGGAAGAGGCTGTCCTGTGGTGTGAGAGTTGAGGGTAATTGATACAACACTTCCTTTTCATGGCTGGTTGCCTCCTGGTCCTGTGTGTGTGTGTGTGTGTGTGTGTGTGTGTGTGTGTGTGTGTGTGTGTGTGTGTGTGTGTGTGTGTGTGTGTGTGTGTGTGTGTGTGTGTGTGTGTGTGTGTGTGTGTGTGTGTGTGTGTGTGTGTGTGTGTGTGTGTGTGTGTGTGAGAGAGAGAGAGAGAGAGAGAGAGAGAGAGACTTGAGATTCAGTGTGCAGACCGGATAAACATTTACTCACAAGTTACAGTCTGAAGATTCGGTCGCCATAATCATGATATTCAACGCCTAGTAAAAATAATAATAATAATAATAAATACATTGAATTAATAAATAAATGTGTAAATGAACAAATAAATTAAATAAACAAATAAATGCGAACAGTAACAAAGACAACGACGACGATGATGATGATGATGATGATGACGTGTTGTTAATGATGATGATGATTAAGAAAATGATAACCATAACCTCCAGGGGAATGAGAAGATATACACCAGCCATTACTTCCGATCACGTCATAACAGGCAACTATAAGGAGAGTGAGTGTGGTGCAAGATCCCCCACCCCCCAGCACTCGTGTTTCTTTTCTCCCTTTCTATCCTTGTCCTTAACTGATCGTATAGTTTTTGGTTATAACTTTCCCAACACCAAACATCCACGAGAGAATCCACAGGTCTGTTGCTGTTTGCTTTCCTTTGTACTCCTTTGTAATTTGTACTCTTCCTTCTCCTTGTCCTCTACTCCATATTTTTTCTCTTCTTTCTCCTATTATATGTCCCCTTTTTCTCTCTCTGAAGATATTTTCCCTTTTCCTTCCTATTTTCACTCCCACTTTATTTTTTCTCTTGTCTCTATCCCACAATCCTGCATACAGCCTCTCTTCATTAAATTCTATTCATACTTCTTTCATCCATGTACACTCTCTCTCTTCCTCCATTTTTTTTCTTAACGTACTTTATTCATCCACGTCCATTCTCTCTCTCTCTCTCTCTCTCTCTCTCTCTCCTGAATTCTTTCTTCCATCCTATCTTTCCTTCAATTCCTCCCCCTCCTCTTCATTTTCTTTTTTCTTTTCATTCCATCTTCCTTAGCACTCTTCTCCCTCTCCTTCCTTCGTTCCTCTCCGTCCTTTTTCTGTTACCATCATCATCATCATGACAACAAACCCAACCATCACCACTATCACTCACGCTCCCATCAACACCTTCGTTTACCCCATCACTGCTTCAGATCACCATCACTACAACCTCATCTACCACCAAGGTCAGCCAGCACAATCACTATCACCAGAGCTTCAACAACCTATCTCTATCTATCTATCGCCAGACGCCCCAATCCCGTTTGGGGTGGCCACAAACAAATCGCCTCCAAGTCGCCCTGTCCCCCGCCATTTCACTACCCTGCTCCCAACTCACACCCCCCTCTCTCATATACCTCTCCACCCCATCCCTCCATCTCATCCTCGGTCTCCCCCTCCCTCTTCCACCCTCCACCTCACTCACATACACTCTCTTCGTCAGTCTTTCACCCTCCATCCTCTCCACATGGCCAAACCACCTCAGTGTGTTCCTCACAACGCTTCCTATCACATCCACATCAACACCACAACGCTCCTTTATATCCTCATTCGTCAGCCTGTCTCTCCACGTGACTCCACAAGCTCCTCTTAAATAACTCATTTCCACTGCTCTCACTCTTGACTTGTGTCCTTCCAACAACGTCCAAGCTTCACTTCCGTACGTTAGAGTTGGTATCACAATACTGTCATGTAGTAACTTTTTTACTTCCATGCTCACTTCCCTGTTTCTTATCACTGCTTTCAAGGAACCAGCAACCTTTCTTCCCTGCTGTACCCTTTCAAGCAATTCACGATAGTAAAATCCATCATTAATCATCACACTACCCAAATACTTAAACGTACTCACATTTTACAATTCCTCACCATCCAACCTCGCTATACCTTCACTGACTTCACCTCTCTCAAAGACCATCACTTTACTCTTCCCTACATTCACCTTTAGGTTCCGTTTCTTACACACTCTCTCAAACTCATCCACCAAGCCTTGCAGCTCCCCTTCATCTTCACTCAACAACACAGTATCAGCTGCAAACAACAGTACAGGGAGTTTCCAAACACTATCCTCTCTCACCAGGGCCACTCCAACATCCACTACCCTACCTTGTACCTCTTTTATTACCCCATCCATGTACAGATTGAACAACCATGGAGACATGACACATCCCTGTTTCAAACCAACTTTCAAAGAGAAAAATTCACTTAGTTCACCATCCACACGCACTGCAGCCTTAGCACCATCATACATACTCTTCACAGCATTCAACAACTTCCCATCTACTCCATATATTCTTAACACTTTCCACAATCCTTGTCTATCCACCCTGTCATATGCTTTCTCCAAATCCATGAAAGCCGCATACAACTTCTTTCCCTTCTCTAGAAACTTTTCCACTAAAGATCTAAGAATGAATATCTGATCTACACAACCTCTTCCCTTCCTAAAGCCTCCCTGTTCTTCTCCAACTAATTTCTCTGTTCTTTCTCTAACTCTGTCTATAAGTATCCTACCATACACTTTTCCTATTATACTAAGAAGACAAATGCCCCTATGATTACCACACACTTCTTTTTCCCCTTTTCCTTTGTACAAGGGGAATAATTATACCTGACTTCCAATCCTCCGGGACTCTACCTTCCTCCCAGGCCAATCTGCACATCTTCCACATCCATTCTACTACTATCTCTCCCCCATGCTTCAGCATCTCACCACACACTCCATCAATTCCTGGGGCTTTCCCCGATTTAACTTTCTTCATTGCTTCCACAACCTCTATCCTACTGATTTCTACCTGTCTTCTCACCTCCCTCCTTCTCCCAGCCATTCCCCAGCCACTTATACTCATTACTTCCATCCTCTACGTTCAACAATTCCTTAAAGTGTTCTCTCCATCTGCTCACTTTTTCTCCCTTCTCCACTAGTAATCTACCATGTTTATCTTTCACTCCCCTGCTAACTTCACTTCCACCCTGTCTTACTCTTTTCACTTCTCTCCAGAACATTTTCTTACAGTCCCTCCACTTTACACTCAAATTCCTTCCAAATTCCTCATCCACTCTCTTCTTACTCTCTCTTACTAATCTTTTCACCTCTCTCTTCCTTTCCACATATAACTCTCTCTTCTGCCTCTCAACTTCTTCCACGCCCCTATTTCTCATCCATTCATTGTATGCTTTCTTCTTTTGTGCCACAGCCTGTTTCACCTCTTCAGTCCAC
>NC_137064.1:29070573-29100573 GCF_032717465.1 Coenobita brevimanus | reverse complement strand
ACGAAACAGAACTGAGCAATGTTCCATCACTAGAAGGAACAACCTCTCAGCTCTTTCGCAGTATCAAGAATAATATCAACTGGTGTTTGTAAAAATAAAACAAACGTCGTCGTACTGAACGGATGATTTTTAAAATACCAAACCTTATTAGTCCGTTGCTATTATCAAGGCAGAGGACAGGGGGACGTGGGAACAAATTTATTTTGGGGCACTCCTTACGGAAGTCAAGTGACTGGCAATAAATACAAAGACAAATAGATAGCTTCTGGCAAAGGCATAATCTAAGTATATTGTGTGTAGGATAGTGAGAGATATTGTATTTGCCACTCTTGTTTAATCAAGAGAAACCTGAAGGTCCCTTGATATGCCGCCATTATGCAGCTACAAGTATCCATAAATTAGAAAACTAAACTCGTCGTCATCTATTTAAAAAGAAGCCATCAGAGTCCAGAAACAAAAATATTCTATCACCAGAGTCCCCGTAGAAATGGGCCCTACATCCACTAACTCATCATTCCAGCCCTCGATATTTAATAATGGACTAACATCTATATGCCGGAAGAAGTTCGATAAGGGCTAAGTATATTCAGGTTAATTTCAAAGTCTGACAACTCCAAACCACCGTCCATAATTCTTCCAAATAACGTCCTCTCTTATTTAATTCTTAGTACCTTCAGACAATTTTCTTCAACTCAGGAAAGGCCTCTCCTACTGAAGGGGGTACAAATAAATTTTCCTAACCCTTTAACTAATTAAGATCTCCCTTGAGCAAAAATAAACATCGTCAGGAGGAGGCAAGATTACTACACAAAACAAGTTATCATATGGAAAGGGTCAAATTATTACTACTTCATAACCGAACTGCAAACTGATAACGGCCGAAATATTGAAGTTTTGCTCCCGTCCTATCGGAGTCTGATAAGCGGTGTTTGCGTTATCGGTGATTTATGTAATGTAACTGCAGCAATAGGTCTGTAATCAAGGGAGATGCATACTACTTGAGAGTGTACCCTGATTTATTGAGCGAATTTATAGGGTTTCACTTGTGGCCTCAGCTGCCAGTATAGTCGAGATACCCCTCTCTCTCTCTCTCTCTCTCTCTCTCTCTCTCATTAGTGCTCGCTCGCTCTCATTAATCCTCACTCATACTGACTAAAAAAAAAGCATACATGCCAAAACACAGACACAAACACACTCACACACACTCACGCACAAACATCTGTACACACATAAATAAGCATAAGCACAGATGGAAAAATAATATTGACATAAGTTTTGGATTCCTGGGTACGAAGAAGAAACTACTACACACGTATTCCCTGCGAGGCGCAAAAGGCGACTAAAAGCGGGGGAAGCTGGGTTGGCATTCTCTCTCGTTCATTTTTTTTCTTCTTTTCTCAGTATTGATGCGGGGATGATGCAACTTCACGACTCAACCACTTATGCTGCAAACTACCTCATAACTCCTGTGACACGAGGAGGGATGGAGTGTATTATAGACTTCCCTTTCTTCTCAGGTTCTCAGAATGAAAAACGAGCCATGTTCTCGATACGCCTTGTCATGAAATACAAGGTTAGAACGATGACCAGGACGATGATGTAAGACTATGAACATCCACAGGCTTCTCCAGTGCAGTTGTCTTTGGCTTTTCCTATTGAGTGTTAAACTAGAGCATTATTCTTGTCTCTAAGGCATCATAGTACTTTCTCCTTAGCAGCGTATCTTACAAATTACACATTAATAATCTCTTACATATTACTGACAATTCTGTAATATCGATACCGTTTGCATAAACAACATTCACATTAACATTCTGTCGCATGTAACTGATATAACCGTTATTCTGACAATGTGTAAAAACAAGCAAGAGACTATTAGCGTGACATACATGGCAATAAGCTGTGAATATGAGGTACATGGGAGTCTCCTAAGTCCACAAAAATACAGCCATGGGTCGCTCGCGTGTAGAGGCGTTATTACTGAACATAGATTTTGGTTAGTGTTTTCAGGCAGAGTGGGTAATGGCTGAGCTGAGTGATGTAAGGTAACATGAGCAATGATATTCCCTATCACTTTCCTTACCCTTGCTTTTCTTTCGCCCATCTTATTTCCTCTCCTTTCGCTTCTCTCATGTTTTCTTTTCCTTCTCCCCTTTTAAATACCTTTCCTATTGTTTTCCTTATCCATCCTTCTCAGTTTTTTCTTCCAATTTTTGATGTTCTCTACTTCCTTTTCTCTTTTCTATCGAACTGTAGGGTTGCTGTGAAGTGGTCTAGGAACTGGCTGATATATGACGCCGTGGGAAGTGACAGAATTGTGTGTGTGACTGCATAATCTATTCTATGTGGCTGTTGTGGAATATTTTAAATCATTTCTGAGGTGGGTGTTTTGAAGTGGCATGGATAAGTGGGTGGTAATAGAAGTAACAAGCGTATTCGTTCCCTGCAGTCGCGAGCACTTGCCCTGCTGGCTATGATGGCATTCGCCAGAGGACATCAATCTAGATCAATCAAGGAATATCCTGACTGAAACCTTATCAGTTGCATGTGCATGTTTCGTTAAACACTTGTCAGGGGTCCGAGTTTTCCTTCAATATAACATACATACATACATACATACATACATACATACAGATATACAACCTCATCGCCAGCAGAAGTCAATGAAGACTGTTGTCAACTTTTCCACTATGAAAGGTCTTCCTTATGATGAGGAAAATCGTCAGTCATGTGACATGTTATTATCTGAGCATCACCTGTTGTCTGAGAGTTACCTGAGTTCTGAGAGGCGTGGCGATAGTTGTCAGTGGGAGGCGAGGGGAGGAAAAATAGGGGACAGCGTTACCATGAGTGAATTGGTATTGTTGTTTGACTGGGACCTAAACAAAGTGAATTTTTGTTACTGTTGTCCAAGTGACTGGCATGAATGAGTGACTTGTTGTTCTGGGTGATCTGGCGGGTGAGGTGCTTTCAGAGTTTCTGTTGTTTGAATGTGACACGTTGTTTTCTGAGTGACTTAACCTGAGTGAATGAGCTGCTGTAAAAGTGTCACTGTAACAAGAGTGACTGACTTATTATTGTTCTTTATGTTTCACTTACTGTTCTGGGGACCTGTAACTGAACTGAATTGAGCAAAATATACTAGTCTTGGAATGAGGCAAAATCAGAATAAAATGGTTATTGATAGGAGTGGCTGGGCTGGAGGGAAAGTGCCAAGAAGGGTGGGGAGGGATGGTGCCGTCTGAGTGTATCGGAGGGAGGAGATGCGGTTATGTCCGGGTATGACGGATTTGAGAAGAGTGAGTGAATTGTTGCTGTTATCTGGCTGTGACCTGGCCTGACGAAATGCCCGCTCACCCTAACCTTGGTGAGTGGGATGTCTGGGTGTACGGGGGGAGAAGGAGGAGTGAGGGTGCGAAGCGTCGGTATTATTTTAGCGAGTGGTCAGGCGCGAGTGAGTTGTGTAGTTATCTGATCGCGACCTGAACTCGGTAACAGTCGTCCTGGGTGAGAGAGAGGGTTGCTGTTGCCTAAATGTGAGGGTGGAGGCAGAGGAGGGGGAGGGCCGTGTTGTATGAGTGTGGGTGACTAGGCTAGGAATGGAGAGGGGGCGGTGTTATCTGAGTGTGGATGACCAGGCATGATTTGTTATTCTCTTGACCGTGAACAAGTCTAGACACTTATTGTTTTGGTTCTTTGATTGTCCCTTGTCTGAATGAGTGGCTTGTTGTCTTAGTGTATGGGAGTGATGAGGAGCAGCGGCGGTGTTGCGACCAAGAAGAGTGAGTGAGCTGGTATTAATGTTTTGCAACTTGCCTTCGTGATAACTGTTGTTCTGAGTGACACTGGCCTGAATGAGTGGATTGCTGTTGTCTGAGTGGCTTGGGGTGAATGATCAAAGCGGAAGAAGTATTATTGTATGGGTGTGAGTCTTCTGGACTAAGTTGGTGACCTGGCATGAGGTACTGACGCGGTGCGGGTGAGTGACCTAGCAGTAATGAGTGGTCTGACAAGAGTAAGTGGCCTGGCGTGAGTGTGTGAATGTCCTGGCATGAGTGAGCAAATGGTCTGGCATAAGTGAGAGATCTGGTATGAGTGGGTGAATCACCTGGCATAAGCAAGTGACCTGGAATGAGTGAATGAGTGAATGAGTGAGTGAGTGAGTGAGTGAGCGAGTGACCCAGCACTAGTGAGTGGTCTGGCATGAGTGAGTGGCCTGGCATGAGTGAGTGGTCTGGCATAAGTGAGTGGCCTGGCATAAGTGAGTGGCCTGGCATGAGTGAGTGACCTGGAATGGGTGTGTAAGTGATCTGGTATGACTGAATGGCCTGGCATGAGTGGATGAGTGAATGAGTGAGTGACCTGGCATGAGAGAATGAATGAGTAATCTGGTATAAGTGGGTGGCCTGGTATGGGTGAATGACCTGTCATGGGTGAGTGTGTAACCTGGCATGAGTGAGTGAGTGGCCTGGCATGGGTGAGTGGCATGGCATGGGTGAGTGAGTGACCTGGCATGGGTGAGTGAGTGGTCTGGCATGGGTGAGTAATCTGGCATTGGTGGGTGAGTGACCTGGCATGAGTGAGTGAGTGGCATGGCATGGGTGAGTGAATGAGTGACTTGGCATGAGCGAGTGAGTGGCATGGCATAGGTGAGTGACCTGGCATGGGTGAGTGACCTGGCATGGATGAATGAGCGACCTGGCATGAGTGAGTGAGTGACCTGGCATGAGTGAGTGAGTGACCTGTGGTCTGGCATGAACAAGTGACCTGGCATGAGCAAATGAACTTGTGTGAGTGACCTGGCGGTGTTGTCTGGATACGCCCTATCATGACTGACCTTCACTTGAGTTAGTGTTTTATTCAAGAGTTTGTGTGGATGGGGAGGAAAAGCTGTTGTTTAACTGACTTGCAAGGGTAAATGAACTTGGACTGTTAGATTACTACCCATCCTACGTGAGTGTTGATGTTTTATGAGTGACCCAGGCTTAAGTTAATGGCTTATTGGTGTCTGAGTGTTGCGGAGGGGAGGTGTTATTCTCTGACTGTATTGTTGCAGTTGGTGTTGTAGTTCTCTAAATTACTGGCCTGAGCGGGCGATTTGTTCTGTTATCTGGGTGTATCGACGGCGAGAGAGGAGGGAGAGATGAAGTGTTGACTACTCGTAAGTGTATGGGAGACAGGGCAGTGTTGTTTAATCGCCTAAGTGTATCGGAGAATGGCGTGAGGAGGAGGCGATGTTAACTGAGTGTATCGTAAGAGAGGTCAGTGTCTGTTGTGTGACCTGAACTGACCTAACAAAAGAGCGGCGTGGTGGCGTTGCGTGGCGTGGAGGGTGGAGGAGACGCGAGGCGAGGCGACAGTCCGCATCAAGCAGCTTCAATGGTGCACGGTCCGAAATGTACTGTTATGGCCGCCAATGTTCCAAATACCCAATCTTTCAACATGGGAATTAGCTATCTAACTGACTCCCGGGGGCCACGGCATCACCACCCTTGGGCCGGGGGGACGGAAGGCTGATTTTTATGCCATCTAAGCGGTGGGATGCGTCGCTGGTGAGGGTCTGAGGGAAGCATTTTGTAAAGTGCTGATGGAGCGGTTTGGGAGGCGGGCTAGATCAGGGGCGCAGATCGAGGTGTCTGGAGGTAGTGCTATTGTGTTCCAACCCCCATCCCTCCCCCACCCCCCGTTGTATCTTTTCTTCCTTGTTTGTATAAAACAAAGGATGTCTTGTTTTATTTTTAACAGAGAAAAGATAAATTGAAAATGAGGAAGGAGAAAACGGATATTGTTTACTTTTTACCTGTTGGAGCTTTCCTTCCTTGCTAGTTTAAAACTAGTTTTAAATTAGTTTTACTAATGATTGAAAAAGAAAGTGAAAAAGAGAGGGGAAAAAATTAGTATTATTTACTCTTCACTTGTCGGATATTTTCTCCATTGCTAGTTTAAAACAATAGAGGCAGAGGTGTTTTATTTTTGACAGAGAAAAGAAAAAGAAAACAAATCAAGGTGTATGGAAGTAATGCTACTGTGTTCCACCCCCTCCCCCATCTCCATCCCCTGTCTGATCTTTTTCTTATAGTTTAAAACAATACCCGTGGCAGGGTATGAGAAACGAGAAACTAAAACAACGGAGTAAATAGCACCGTTTACACTGGCTTTGTTTTGATTCAGTCGGTGTCTTTTCTTCCCTGCTAGTTAATAATAGCTGGAGATATATATATATATATATATATATATATATATATATATATATATATATATATATATATATATATATAATTTTTTTTTTTTTGGGGGGGAGAAATAGTGAAGAGGAAATAGACAATGATGGAAAAGAGAAAATATATTAGTTATATTTCTCTTGTTCCTCTCCCTCTTCCCCACATTCTACCAGTTATTTTCTTCACTGATAGCATAGAACCATAGTGCGTGGGAGACGTTATTTTAAGAAAGAGAAAGGAAGATGAATACAAAAGGAATTCAAAGAGTAAATTGGCTTCAGTCGATATCTTTTCTTTCCTGGTTAGTTTAATAGAATAGCAGAGGGGGTGTTATAAGAAAAATGTGAGACAGGAAGAAAGGAAAGAGAAGGAACATTATTTACTGTGCCTTAGTTTCGCCTACAACTTTTATTCCTTCCTAGTTCAAGACAAATGTGGGTCTTCCTTTTCTTCTACTACTGAACAACAGAAAAGAAAAATGAAAAAGAAAACAGAAAAAATGCTGTTTACATTTCCCTTGCTCCATCCACCCCCTACCCAACTACCGTATTTCCTCTTCCCTACTGGTTCCAAACAACAGCAGCATGGGAGTTGTTTGGAATGAAAGAAACATATGAAGACAGAAGTAAACAAGAGACACATAAGTAAAAATAAAAAGAGACAAAAGTAAAGAGGTCTGTTATATTGAATTTGTTTTGATTCAGCTGTCATCTTTCATTTTTATAGCTCAAACGAAGCATTTGAGAGAGAGAGAGAGAGAGAGAGAGAGAGAGAGAGAGAGAACGCCTTGTTATTTACCTCCCTAGCGATCCTCTTACGCTTCTCACTTTATTTTAGAAAAACAAAAGAAAAGGGTGAGGAGTAATAGCTGTTGACGGTAAACAAGAGGAACTCAGTGAGGGGTTAAATGAACGGGAGGGAGAGATGGAGGAGACGGAGAGGGACAGGAGGGAGGAGAGTGGGAGGGGAGATGAGTGGAGAGGAAGAAGAATGTGGGGGAAGAGGACAGTTCTGGGAGAGGAGTATGGAGGGCAGGGAAGTGGAAAGGATGGAGTTAGGAGTGGAGGGGAAGAATGAGAAGGAAAGTGGTTTGGAGGTAGACGAGTGGAGAGGAAGAAAGTGGAGGAAGGAGAGAGATGATGAAGATTATGGAAGGAAGAGAAGTGGAAAGGGAGGAGAGTGGAGAGGGAATTGGGAGAAGAGGGAAGGAAGAATGGGAGAGACGAGGTGTGAGGGAGGTGAGGAGGGTTTGAGAGAGAAGATGGGAATGACGGAGAGAAAGGGTGGAGAATAGAAGTATGGATGACGGGAGTGGAGAGGGTTGGGGAAGGAAATAATGGAAGCGGATAGGTGAGAAGCGTAATGGATGAGGAAGAAGAGGAGGAAGGGAAAGATGAAGAGGAGGAAGGGAAAGATGAAGAAGGGAGGGAGGGAAGAAGGAAGTGGATGATGAGAGATCAGAGAAGCGGAAGAAGACAGAGGGAGAGTAGAACTGGGGAGGTGAGAAAAAGGATATCTTAAGGAGAGTAAAGGCAGCGAGTTAATGATGATGGTGGCTAATCAGGAGGGAGGAAAAAATATAGAAGGAAGATGGCGAGTACAAAAGTAGAATGAAGGAAGGGAAGGGAAGGAAGCAAGATGACAAGGCCAGAGTGAGGAAGAATGAACGTGGTAGGAGGAAAAACGAAGAGGAAGACAGGACAATGATCAAGAGAAGGAAGGAATGAGTGAGCGAGGAGAGTGAAGATGTCTAGGAGAGACGAAGGAAGAAAGAAGAATGAGCAAAAAGTTGAAAGTAAGAAAAAGGAAAGGAGTAAGAAAGGGGGAGAAGGAAAGATGGATGACAGAAGAATGGTTAGGAGGAGGGACGAAACAGGAAGGAGGGAAACAGAAGAAGAATGCAGACGGAGAGAAGAAAAGAGAGGGGAGCGACAGAGGAAGAAGGGAGGGACGGAGGGAGGGAGGAAAATAGAAGGGTGGAAGGATGAAAAAAGGAAGGGGGAGAAGAGATGAAGGATAGAGAGTGAGAGGAATTAGAAAAGGGGGAGAGATAAAATAGAAAAGAGGGAGAGAGGATGGAAGGAAGGAAAGAAGGAAGGAAGGATGGAAAGAGGAGGTAAAGAGGAAAAAGGAGGGACGGAGGATGGCGATAAGGAAGGATGGAGAGAGGGGTGAGGAGGATGGAGGAGAGAGGTGGAAAGGAGACGGACGTGAGAGGGGAAAGAGGAAGGAGGAGAGGGGAAGAGGAGAGCGAAGACCAAAGAGAAAATTGGCAGACAGCGAGAACAGCAAATCGATAAAAAAAAAAAAAGATAGGATACACACACACACACACACACACACACACACACACACACACACACAAACAGGGAGACACATACATACAATACACACGCAGACTTACAGGGGATATAATCTTGAGAGAGAGAGAGAGGAGGGGGGCAAAAGGAGAGGGATGAGAAGGAGTGGGGAGGGGCAGGGAAGACAGAGGGGGGGCTGAGGGAATGGGGGAGGGGTAGGGAAGTCAGTGAGGGGGATGGGTGAGTGGGGAATGGGTAGGGAAGTCAGAGGGGGGGATGAGGGAGTGGAGGAAAGGGTAGGGAAAACAGAGGGGGGGATGAGTGAGTGGGGGATGAGTGAGTGGGGGATGAGTGAGTGGGGGATGAGTGAGTGGGGGAAGAGGTAGGGAAAACAGAAGGGAGGATGAGTGAGTGGGGGAGGGGTAGGGAAGACAGTGAGGGGGGTGGGGGAGGGAAGACAGTGAGGGGGATGGGGGAATGAGGGAGGGGGAGGGAAATCAGAGGGGGAGATGAGGGAGTGGAGGAAGGGGTAGGGAAAACAGAGGGGGGGATGAGTGAGTGGCGGAGGGGTAGGGAAGACAGTGAGGGGGATGGGGGAGTGGGGGAGTGGGGGAGGGGGAGGGAAGACAATGAGGGGGATGGGGGAGGTAGGGAGGACCCGGGTATAAAACTGTAAAGGTCAGGGAAGCAGCGATACCATCAAACAAGGGGGGGTGGGGTAAACAACCCCCCTACCCCCTCGGTTACGCATCCTTCCCTCCTCAGTAACGACCTCCTCCCTTACAACACACACTCTCCACCAGGGCTCCTCCTCCACCAACGCTCCTCCTCCATCACCAAAGCTCCTCCATCACTGTTCCACCACCAATGCTCCTCCACCACCAATGCTCCTCCACTACTCCACCACTAGTGCTCCTCCACTACTCCACCATCTGTGCTCCTCCACTGCTCCACCACCAGTATTCCTCCTCTACTCCACCACCTGTGCTCCTCCACTACTCCACCACCTGTGCTCCTCCACTACTCCACCATCTGTGCTCCTCCACTACTCCACCACCTGTGCTCCTCCACTACTACACCATCTGTGCTCCTCCACCCCTCCGCCACTTGTGCTCCCCCACTACTCCACCACCAGTGCTCCTCCACTATTCCACCACCATTGCTCCTCATCTACTCCACCATCTGTGCTCCCCCAGTACTCCGCCATCTGTGCTCCTCCACTACTCCGCCAACTGTGCTCCTCCACCACCAATGTTCCTTTACCACTAGTGCTTCTCCTCCACTCATGCTCCTCCTCCACTCATGCTCCTCCTCCACTCATGCTCCTCCTCCACTCATGCTCCTCCTCCACTCATGCTCCTCCTTCACTCATGCTCCTCCTCCACTCTGTTCCACCTCCACTAATGCTCCTCCTCCACTAATGCTCCTCCTCCATTAATGCTCCTCCTCCACTAATGCTCCTCCTCCACTAATGCTCTTCCTCCAATAATGCTCTTCCTCCAATAATGCTCTTCCTCCACTAAAGTACCTCCTCCACCAAAGTTCCTCGTCCACCAATGCTTCTTCTCCACTAATGCTGCTCCTCCATCAAGGCTCCACCTCCCCTAATGCTCTTCCTCCACTAATGCCCTTTCTTCAATAATGCACTTCCTCCATTACTGTCTCTCCTCCATCAATGTTCCTCGTCCACCATTGCTCCTCCTCCACTAATGTTTTTCCTCCACTGATGTTCCTCCTCCACTAGAGCTCCTCCTCCACATTGCTCTTCTTTCACCAATGCTTCTCCACCTCTAACTGTGGTGGATTCCAATGTTCCTTTTCCACTAGTGCTCCTTCTCCATCAAAGTTTCTCCTCCACCAACACCCCACCAACAATTTCTCCTAAATTGTTCTCCACCACGACATTTACCCAACAGTCCACACCATTTTCCTCCCCCTACGTCACTTCTCTTTCCCCTTAAATTATGATCCCTCCCACTCCCCTTAGCAATGCTCCCTCCCACCCCTTTAAATATTGTCTCTTCTTTAATAATGCTCGTTTCCTCTACATCATGCTCCTTCCCCTCGCCTTTAACAATGCTCCTTTCCAAGTACTCTTTAACTCTTTAAATAATGCTCCCTTCCCTTTAATAATCCTCCCTCCCTTTAAATAATGCTCTCTCCCTTTAAACAATGCTCCCTCATGATCCCTTACCATTGCTCCCTGTCCTCCATTTGATTTACGCTCTCTCCCTTTCCCTTAACCCTTTCCACACGAGGACGCAATTTCAGCTTTATTCTTGTTATCGTCGAAGTATTTTATTCACCCCAGAGACTTCGAAATGGTAGGGTTAGATTCAGCCTTCGTTAAATGAGGCTATTTATCATTTCCCTTAATACTCCTTACTTCTACCTCCTCCCCTCCCCGATCTCCCCTTCCCTTCCCTTTTCCCTTTCCTCTTCCTGCTTCTTCACCCTCTCCCTCTTCTTCTTCTTCTCCCTCCTCCTCCTCCTCCTCCTCCTTCTGGTGGTAGTGAGGAGAAGTTGACAGACAAGCACACAGAAACATAATGGAGAGAGAGAGAGAGAGAGAGAGAGAGAGAGAGTCAGTGTCTGCCCGTGTATCTGTGTCTTGTTTACTTTATGTTCACGAGTTTTAGAAATAAATAAATACATACATACTGTACTCATGACTATATCTACCTCTGTCGCTAGGAACGACTGATCCTCCAACTGCTAAAAAGACACATCTAACTCTTCCAAACCAACTTTTTCATCAAATGTTTAACGCACGGCAATTCCCCACTTACACCTGTCATTTTTAATACCGAATTGACTGTCCGTGTGTCGTTAAGCAGCCAAATGCCCTAACTACCTCTTCCGCCGGATGTCACAGCACGGTACACGCCACTCACCTGATTAATTGTGTCCGCCGGTGTACGCTCCTTGTCTTACGCAGTTTCCCTTTTAATGGATGTGGCTCTTCCTGTCGTGTCTATTATCTTTATCTAATTATCAGTCTTCTTCTGTAGGTGTTATCATTTCGTGTGAGATCAACAGCAGGATCAGAACTTCTACAGGGAAGCGTGATGGCTGCAATAAATCCTCTGTGCTGGTCACGTACGAATCAGGCAGAGGTGTTTGTTGTGACAGCAATACACGTGAAAAATGACGTGTGTGTGTGTGTGTGTGTGTGTGTGTGTGTGTGTGTGTGTGTGTGTGTGTGTGTGTGTGTGTGTGTGTGTGTGTGTGTGTGTGTGTGTGTGTGTGTGTGTGTGTGTGTGTGTGTGTGTGTGTGTGTGTGTGTGTGTGTGTGTGTGTCTGTGTGTGTGTGTATGTGTGTGTGTGTGTTATTATATACCACTAAGTGTGAATGAAATTTACCTCACTCACTGACCACTCCAGTACCTTGTAGTTTTTCATTAATTTTTTTGCCACGCCTAATCGATTTCAGTCAGCTTAGGAGAGGTCTCAGAGATGAAAGGGTAAGAAACAAGCACTACTAATCCATCCAGTACTGTGGCATTTTTATACATCAGTCCTGTTAATGCCAAACTACTGAATTCAATTTCGGAGAGACCTAGTAATTAAGGAAGGTAAAAGAAAATCACAGTGAAATCCATCAGTACCGGGATGTAGTTTGTAATCTGTTCTTGCTTAACTAGACGATGACCCTCTGTTCAGGGGAAGAGAGGGGCGTGATATTGAGGGAAAACCAGGTGTAACTTCTGATGGATAAGAAAAGATCATCAGAGCAGGGAGTGTATATCACAAAGGGAGAATGGGTGGAGGTGGGGGAAGGAGGACAAATAAGGAAAAAGGGAGGAGAAATAAAAGAAGGAAAATAAGGGAAGAAAGAAGGGGAAATTAAGGAAGAAGTATAAAGGACCCAAGAACTAAAGGAGGAGGAGGATATCTGAGAAAAGAAAGGAGGAAGAAAGGAAGAAGGATAAGATGGGAGAGAAGGAAGGAAGGAGGAAAGGAAGGAAGGAAGGACGGGAGGAGAAAGACAGGATGATAAGAAGGGAAAGAATGAGTATAAGGGGAGAAAAGGAGAATAAGGGAGGAAACAAGAAGGAGGATAAAGGGGGCGAAGGAATGAGGATGAGGGAGGAAGAAATGAAGAAGGATAAAGGAAGGGAAGAAAGGATGATAAGGGATGCAAAAAAGAAGGAAAAAAAGGGGAGAGAAGGAAGAGGGATATGGAAAGAAATATGGGAGAAAGATAACAGTGAGGGGAGGAAGAAGGATGAAAGGGAAGGAAGGGAGGAGGATACGGAGGGAAAGAAGGAAGGTGTACAAAGAGGAGAAGAAAGAAACGAAGGAAAGAAGATAAAAAGGAGAAAAGAAGAGAAGTATGGAGGAGAACGGGAAAAATAAAAGATAATAAAAATGGATAAGGGGTAGGAGACGGCAGGAGGATAAAAGAAGGCAGGAATATAAGACGGAAAAGAAGGGAGGAGGATAAGACGGAAGAAAGGAAGGAAGGACGAAAGGAAGAAAGATAACAGGGTAGAAATGACAGAAAAGTGGAAGACAAGGGGGGAGTGTGAAGGAAAGAAGAAAGGAGGATGAGGGGGGAGTAGGAAGTACAACAGAAAAAACGAAAGAAGGGAATTAAAAAGGAAGGAAGGAAAGATGGAAAGACTGTATGGTGAGGATTGACAACTTCGCCCCGAGAACATTATCGTGTACTATATTCTTGATCTTTTTTTATGACAGTATTAAGCTTAGACATTTTTTCAACTGAATGACTCAGACACAACTTTCATTAACCCCATCAACACGAGAGAGAAATGAAATGAAAATAATGTCATCGAACTGAAAATATTAAACAGGATGGATGAAATGAGGGGAAAAAAGTAAATGCCACTCACTGTCTGTATGACATAAATCTTTAACCTTTATCCATCGTTTATTCTTGTTACTCCCAAATGATATTAACTTGAAAATGACCGCACCCACTGAAAGCGTTGAGAAAGGTTATGCTCAGCTTCTTAAGTTCCCAAAGTCTCTCCTAAAACTTATAAAGCAGTTTTAAGATAAGAACATAATCATCACGCCGAATGGGTTAAAGATTTCAGACGTCCAGGAAGCAGTATATCTGAATCAGGAAAACTGATCAATCTCTTACTGCAAAGAAAAAGAAAAAATACCAAAAAAAAAAAAAAAAAAAAATGCAAGCGCAGGAAAGAAAACAAGAGAAAAAAAACAGAGGGACAAGGACATGGAAACCCAGTTTAAGGAGGAGGAAGGAAGATACGAATGATATAAAGATATTGGAAAGCAGGAGCAACACAAAGCTAGAACATAAAATGAGGAACTAACATAGCTCAGAAAAAAGAGTGGATGAGACTAAGTAAATCCAGAGAGAGAGAGAGAGAGAGAGAGAGAGAGAGAGATAAGAAGTGAGCGAGACAAGAGGCGTCGTCAACCTGTCTGCAACAACACCCAGTTAAAAGGGGCCCTGGCGAACGATGTTGTGGGGCGAGAGGACGAGAGGGGAGGGGGCGAGGGGGGGAAGAGAGTGGCCAAGACGATCTGAAGTTACGGGAAACAGGAGGGAAGGGGGGAGGGGAAGGGGGAGATGGGGGAAGGGAAGTGGAGTATGAGGGAGAAAGAGAGGTGAGGAAGTGGTTTTTGGAGAGGAGTGGGGAAGGAAGAGAGGAGATTTGTGGAACAAGGGGAAGAACATGGAGATTTTAGGAGTAACAGGGGAATGAAACAGATTTTAGGGTACTGCGATTTAGAATTAAGAAGAAATAGAGGGGGGATTACATGATGAAGGATGGAGGAATCTGAAGGAGGAGAAGGGAGGGGATGTGGCGAGGGAGAGGAGAGAGGGGAGGGTATGCGGCGAGGAAGAGGAGAGAGGGAGGGTATTTTAAGACTTGAGGAAGCGTGGAATGTATTTTAGGATGAGAATGGGACTACTGGGAGAAAAAAAACAAAAAGGATAAAGGATAAGAGGAAGAAGAAAGGGAGGAGGGATAAGGAGACTGAATTTGAAGAGGGGAAGGAGAGGAAATGAGGTGTCGTTTAAAAAGGAGGGTACTTTCAGAAAAGGAAATGTGGGAGGCATATTTGGATGGGTGGACTGAGGTATTAAAATGTAGAATGAATGAGTAATGGCAGAATCAGGGGGTGAGGGGGAAAGAGGGGGAGGGGACTTACAGAGAGATGGGGAAGGAGAGGGGGTAACAACTTTGAGAGGACTGTATTTTAAGACGAGGAGTCGTAGGGTGTGCAGGATTTGGGATTATCAGGAAGAAGGATGAAAGAACAGGGGTACGACTGGGGGAAGGAGAATAGGGTGTTTTAAGGAGTAGTGTGTGTGTGTGTGTGTGTGTGAAGAGGTAAGTATTAAGAGGAAAGAAGGACATATTGTACCAAGAAAATATAAACAGATGCAAAGGAATATAAGTTGAATTTTTGGAGGGAAGAATGGCTATTAGAAGACTGGAATTACCGTGAAGGAATCGGCTGAATGAATGGAGGGTTGTAAGCTATGTGGAAGGGGAAAGGGAAAGAATGTGTAGAAATAATAAGAATAAGGAGTACAGGAAGGAGGAAGGAAGCAGTATTTGGAAGAGGGAAGAGGAAAAAGAATCTATGAAACGAGGAAAGAAAAGGGAGTAAAGGGAAAAATGGAAGGAAAGAATGTGTGAAAAGGAAGAAGGTGAGCGTAAGACTGGCAGGAAGGAAGAAAAGAGATGTGTGGAATGTAAAGCAGTAATGTGAGGCAAAATTAAGACTGAAACTAACTCGCCTATTTTTAAGGATGGGGAGGCAGACTATTTCTAAGGGTAGAGGACATATGCTAAGAGTAAGCTGGTGTGTGTGGTGGGGGATGCAGGCTACTTTTAACGTGACTGAGCTATTTTTGGAGGGCTAGTATAGTTTTACAAGGAGCTGGGCTATTTCTAGGATGCGTTAAGATACTTTTAGGTAAAGCTGATATACTCTGAGAGGAAGATTAGCAACTTTTAGGGAGATTTTTAAATTGTTTTTTAGGCAATTTTTTGCGGGACCTTGCCTAATTTTAATGACAGCTTGTTCTATTTTAGGGAAGTAAAGACTACTAGTTTCTTTTCAGAGGCTGTTTTTCCTACTGTCAGTTTTTTAAAGAATACAGTATTTCCAAGGTTTTTGTATGAGAGGTCATGGTAGAGTGCACGGTAAAGGATGGCATTGAAAGGAGGGTTTGTTGCTGGGTAGGGACAAAACTATATGGTGATTCCTTTTGCCGGTATCATGCCTCCCAAATACTTAAGGTACTATTGAGAGCAAGTCCATATTTGAAAGAAGTATATTATGAATCTATTTTAAGGAAGAGAGTTAGAGCAAAGATCGGGTTATGCGTAAATGAGCACGGAGAGAGAGAAGAGGGGGTAAATAAATGACAGGGAGCTAATACGAGAATAATAATAATACATAAATAACGAGATAACGAACTGATTGAAAATACAGAAATAACGACTGGAAGACAGAGGTCAATGTTTAGGAGAGAGAATGGTGGAAAGATTGAGTAGGCTGCGAGAAATAAGAAAAGGTGGCAAAGCAAAATGAAAAAAAGAAATGAAAGACAAACCAAAAAAGATAAGAGGTGTAAACTGGGAAGATCAAACGAAAAACAACAATAAAGCAGACGAAAGAGAAATAGAGAAATAAAGACTGTGGAAGGAGGAGGAAGGTGTTGTGGTGCGAGGGAGAGGAAGGGCAGTGTAGCTTAGGTGTATTTTAGGAGGTTGTTACTGAGCAGGGATAAAAGCGCCACGAGGCTTCGTCGTCTAGGTCAACCCTCACTGGATACAGCGTTAGGGAATGGGTAAGTAGATAAAGAGAATTAGATAAACAGATGGGTAGACGGAGACAAATATACAGAAATACAGATAAATATATATATAAAAAAGAAACATAAAAATGGAGAAAGACTGATAGATAGATAGAGATATTAAAGGTTCGATAAACAGTCTTCCTGCTTTCCTATCCTTGTCTTTGACCCACAGCATACCTACATTCTTCCTCTCCTACAACAAATAACCTCGAAAGAATCAGGAGATAGGCTGCTGTTTGCTTTCTCGCCTTTAATGAAGTAAGGTGTTCTTGACGGAAATGTCTTACGGTAGAGGGGGAAGAAAGGATGGGAAAGGAAGAAAAAGAATGGGAAGGAGGAACGAAAAGGAAAAGAAGAAAGGTAAAGTAAGAGAAAGAGAAGAAAGGAAACGAAGAAGGAAAGAAGGGAATAGAAGAGAAACGGCAGGAGGAATTGGCAATGAAAGCTGCAAAGCGAAGAGGAAAGATGATAGAACAGGAAGAAGGAGAGAGAACAGGACTGAGGGAAGAGAAAGGGAAGGAGAGAGGTGAAGAGGAATAGGGGAAGGAGGAAGAAAGAAGAGGGAAGGAAAAAGAAGAAGGAAGGAGAAGAAGAAGGGAGAAGAAGAACAGGAGGAGAATAAGTGAAGAGGAGGACGAAAGAGAAGAGGAAGGATGGAAGAAGAACAGAAGAGAGGAAGACATGGTGAAAAGTAGGAAGAGCAAAGGAGGGAAGAAAAAGCAGGATAAAGAGGGGGAAGTAAGCAAGGGATGGAGGAGGAGGAGAAGGGAAGAAAAGGAGGGGTAAGGAGGAGAAAAACAACAAATGAGGAGAAAAAGGAGCATAGAGAAGAGGAGGGAGGGAAGAACAGGGGAAGGAAGGAAGATTAGGTAAAAGAAGGAACTGAGGAGGATAAAAAAAAAAAGTGAAGGAGAAGAAGGGAAGGGCAAGTGAGTGAAAAATGAGTGAGAGATGCGCGGAAAAAAAAAAAAAAAACACGAATGGAAGGACCGAACCGAGAGACGGAGAGAGAGAAAGAGGAGTGGATGTAAAACAGGGAAAGGCAAATGTATGGGATGGGAAAGAAAATGGGAAGGAGAAAAGAAGAGGAAGGAGAAAAGAGAATGGGAAGGAAAGGAAGGGTGGGAGAGATATGGTGAAGGGGAAAAGAGTGAAGAAGAGGAAGGAGAAAAGAGAAGAAGGAAGGGGAGGGTGGGAGAGATACGGTGAAGGGGAAAAGAGCGTGTTAAAGGGAAGAGAGGAACTTGGGAAATAGTGGACAAAATTTATCAAGGCCATCAAAACTACTCCAGTTAAAGGAGAGGGGAGGGGAGGGGACGGGAGGATATGGTAGGGAAGGGGAGGGGAGAATAGGGGGGGAAGGGGAGGGAGAGGAGGGAAGGGGAAGGAAAAAGGAGAGGAAAGAATGGGAGAGAAAAGAGAGGGGACAAGAGGTAGGGGAGAATAAAGGAGGGATGAGGAGAGGGGAGAGGAAGAAAGGAGAGGGAATCTGACGGGGAGGAGAGGGGATGGGAGGGAAGGGGCGGGGAGAGAGGGGATGGAAGGGAAGGAGCGGGGAGAGAGGGGATGGGAGGGAAGGAGCGGGGAGAGAAGGGATAGGGGAGAAGGGGCGCGAGAGAAGAGATTATGAGAGAGGAGGGGAAGGAAAAGAGTGGCGTGCAAGGGAGGGAGAAAAGGAGAGGGGAGAGGAAGAAATGGGAAGGGAGAGGAAGAGAGGGGTGGGGAGGGGATGGGAAGGGACAGAAAAGGAGGGGAGACGAAGGGATGGAAAGGGTAAGAGGAGAGGAGAGGTGAGTTGATGGGGAGTGGGAGTGAATGGGGATGGAAGTGACTGAGTAGAAGGGACCGCTGGAGAGGAGGGAAGGTGAATGGAGGAAGAGGAGGGGAAGGGGTAAGGATGGGGAAAGGAGAGGGGAAGGGAATGGGTAAGGACTGGGAAAGGAGAGGGGAAGGGAATGGGTAAGGATGGGGAAAGGAGAGGGGAAACATGAGGGTAGGGGAAAGGAGAGGAGGGGAGAGAAGGAGTATTTATGTGCGCGTCGAGGTAGGGGAGGGTCAGTTTTGGAGGAATAACGTAAGGCTTATATAAAAGTTCCTCAACTTCTTCCCTATTCCGAAAGGAGGATAGTAAACTGCAGGTAAAGAGCAGCTTAAACCCTAAGCTCGCAGGTTTCATGTCAAGATCAGTCTGGGGCATTATGAGGAGTTTCGTCTGATAGTCTGGTAGTAGAAAGATGTTCGTATGCTAGTATGGGGATTTAGGAAGAGTGTTTCAAACTCCTTCATTCCGAGCTGTCTCTCCTAACATGAATATAGTCGTTTGGTGGCAGTGATATATATATATATATATATATATAATCCTGTGTTGTCCTACGAGAAGCGTAGGAGCCCGGGCCTTGGTAAGTTGGTCCTGACATTTAAGATGAGAGTGACCAGACTCACTCATCCCTGAATGGCAAATAATATATATATATATATATATATATATATATATATATATATATATATATATATATATATATATATATATATTTATATATATATATATATATATATATATATATATATATATATATATATATATATATATATATATATATATATATATATATATATATATATATATATATATATATATATATATATATATATACACACACACACATAGAGCACCGTACCGATGGATCAAATATGGAAAGAGGTAAATGGTGAGCGGTGCGAGAATGAGAATATTATTGACATGTAAGGGGAGGGAGAGTTTTGAGAGTGTAAAATAACTAGAACGGCCAATCAGTTTCCTAACAGACCCTTGGAGAAAGGGCTAATATAAAGCCACGAGGTGTCCATCAAAATGTATTTTTATTTCAAACTCACGAGAGTGGATAAGCTGGCAATTTCCGGACATCACTTTACTGGAGTAAACAGAACATGAAAAGGGGCCAAAAAAAAGTCCCCAAAAGACCTTAAGGCTGCAAAGAGCAAACTTCAAAATAAAGGGGTCAGCAATAAATAGTTTCATATACCAAGAATTCTCAGTAGATCTATCCCACCAAAACGTACTCTCAATAACCCTACATCCTAGAGCAAAACTAAGGGGAACTAACTCCCTTCGGAAAGCATATATATCATCAGAGATCAATCTCGTCTACGCATTTCCAATGACTGTACATTATTTCCTCAAATTTCAAAACTTACTTCGAAAAACCTAAATATTACAAAAACCCTGCATCAAAACTGAGGTGGGCCAACCACCTTCAAAAATTAACTCATCAGATTTCTACCCCCTCTAGACATCCCCAAAGGTTAAAAACATAATTCTAAAAATAAAACATAAACTATCTTGCGTTAATTTTTCGAAAACCCTAAATATCTCAAAATCGAGCATCCCAGGCAAAACTGAGGGGCATCGACCCCTTCCTAAGTAACCCATCAAGTTTCCATCTCCTCTACACATTCCCAAGGATAAACACCAAACACTCAAATGCAGTAAGCTAACCAGCCTAAAATATTTTAAAAATCTATATATTAGACAATGAAGCATCCAAGAGAAAACTCACGGGTGCCAACATCTCTCAAAATCATTATTATAATTTCCTCTTCACAGTTTCAAAGAATTATTGCAAAATAATCGAAATTTTCTCATTGCTCAACCTACAGACTCACGAGAGAGAACAAAACCTTTCGTACAATACAGACTGGCTTTTAGTGCCAGGCGCAGGGCTGGCTGGTGGAACTTTTCGATAACTCAGCAGTTTAAGTCAATCAGTGACATAGGAGCTTCTAGGGCAGGACCCTGGGGAAGATAAGCAACACTTGATCCTTATGAGGGAGATTAAGTACATCTCAGAGGAGTGAGGAAGAAAGATTAAGCAAAAAGAAAGTAGTACGAAAAATGCAAAGCGAACGAAAGAATCATGAATGGAACACGGGAGAGGAAAATGAAGAAAATAGAAGTCAACATGGACGACGGAGACGACGACGATGTTGATAGAGAGATAAATAAGGTAAGACTTGAAAAGGAGACTGAGGAAAACGAGACAGTGTAACGGAGAGGGATGGCGAGCCGACGGGTTAGTTAAGGGAGGTATCGAGGTGTGTTGATGAATGGGAAGGTAAAGAAGAGAGTGAGAAATTGTAAGGGAGGGAGAGTAAGAAAAAAAGATGGCGTAGGTTGGCTTTTACGAGTACCCAAGACAAGACGAGGGTTTAGAGTGACGAGAAAGAGTGTGTGAAATAGGGTATATAGTGTGCAGGAGAGGCGAGAGTGTGGGTGGAAGAGTGGAGGCCGAGGGTGTGGAAAAGGGAAGACATAGGATGGAAAAAGTGTGCAGAGGAAGGACGTAAGAGAGTGGGTGGGTATGTCAGTGAATCAGTGCTCAAGCAAGCCAGTGAGTGAAATGTCGGTGAGTCTGTGTGTGAATGAGAAAGTCAGTCAGTAAGTGAGTGACTGAATGATTTAGGTGAAAAAGTGAAGAGTGATTCGGTGAGTAACTGTGTGTGTGTGTGTGTGTGTGTGTGTGTGTGTGTGTGTGTGTGTGTGTGTGTGTGTGTGTGTGTGTGTGTGTGTGTGAGAGAGAGAGAGAGAGAGAGAGAGAGAGAGAGAGTGAGGGGGGGTAGGTACGCGGGTGCGGTGGGGTGGAGGTGTGGGGGAGAAGTGAGAGTAAGAAGTAGGCGTGGTACAGGCGTAAACAAATGGTGTTCACGCCCCCCTCTGGCCATAGGTGGGGGGGGTGGCCACATGTACGGGGAAGGTGAGGGGGAAGGTGAGGGGGAGGGGGTGGACAAGAGTGGTATATGGTTGGAAAGGAGAGTGGGAAGAAGGAAAAGGGAAGTAGGGAAAAAAGAGCGTGGTGTATGGTTAGACTGGGAAGGGGAACGACAAAGGGAGGCAGAGGAAAGGAGAGAGAGATGAGAGAGAGTGGGAAGATGAATAAGAAAGAGGATGAAGGAGAGGTAGATGGGAATGTAGTGGCAGAAGGATAATCGGGAAGTAGTGAGAACGGCCTATAGTTGGAAAAGTAAGGGGAGAATAAAATGGGAGAGGCTGAGAGAAAGTAGGAACAGGGAGGGTGAAAGCGATGGAGAGAGAGGGAAAGGAAGGGAATGTGGATGGGAAAGGGGAATGAAATAGGATTTAGAATGGTAAAAGGCAAGGCAAACAGCAACATACCTATTGGTCTTTTCGAAGTAGTTTGTTGTAAGTACAGTCGGGAAAAAAATGATGATGATCATTCTATACACACATATAGCCTACATAAATGTACACGTGTGTGTGTGTGTGTGTGTGTGTGTGTGTGTGTGTGTGTGTGTGTGTGTGTGTGTGTGTGTGTGTGTGTGTGTGTGTGTGTGTGTGTGTGTGTGTGTGTGTGTGTGTGTGTGTGTGTGTGTGTGTGTGCGTGTGTGTGCGCGCGCGCGCGCGAAAGAGCGAGAGAGAAAGAGAGAGAGACGGGAACTTTTGGAGATGTGATGGGGCAGAGAAGACGATAAGATTACCGAAGGAAGGAAGGAAGGAGGAGACGAAATGAAAGAAGGGGGTAGGAAGGGAAGAAGGACGTGGATGAGGAAGGAAAGAAAGACAGAAAATAGACGTAGGAGCAAGGAGTAGGGGAAAAAGAAGTAAAAGAGAGGATGAAGAGCAGCCAGAAATACTGAGATGATGTGAATGAAGAGGAAGGAGAGAGAAGCAAAGAAAGAAGATACATATAGTAGGAGTAAACTAAGGATGGAAGAAAAGGGACGGAGTGAAGAAAATGTGAAGGAACTGAGGAGAAAAGAAAGAAGAGTATGGAAGAGGAAAAAATGACACATGAAGGAGCAGGAAAGATGCAACTGGAAGAGGGCAGAAAAGGAAGAAACTTTTAAAGTGAAGGAGGCTGTCGGGAAACGAAGGGAGAAAAAGTAAGAAGAGAAGGAAAGGAAAAGGAGGAAGCCAAAGAAGGTGAATGAAGGAATGGGGGGAGGGGAGGAAAGGAAAGGCTATGGAAGGAATGGAGAGAGTTAAGGAAGAGAGGGAGGGAGGAAGGAAGGATGGAGGTAAAGAAATTGCCTTAGCTTATAATAAATTCCTCCTCCTTATACTGTCTCTCCTGCCTTTCCTCTCCTCCCCTCGATCTCCTCTTCCCCCCCCCCCTCCACTTTCCATCCTCCTCACATTCTTTTCTCTCTTAATATGTTACCTCTGTTCTGTTTCTTCTGTTCTTCCTCTTCTTTTTTCACTTCTCTTTTGTTTTCCTCTCTCCCATTTTTCTCATTCACTTTTTTCATTGCTTGTCCACTTCTTTGCAGTTCTCTTTGTTCCTATAACCATTCCTTCTATTCCTTGTTCTCTATCTCTTATCACACTCCCCTCCTCCTTCTTTCCCTTATTCCTTCCTTCTTATCATCCAATCCTCCTCCTTTTCTTTTTTGTTTTGTTTTCCTGTTTCTCACATGTTATAAATGAGTACAAAGGAAAGCAAACAGCAACAGATCTGTTCGTTCTCTTGAGGTTGTTTGCAACTGGGAAGGTTATATTAATCAAAACTATTATATGACTTCAAGACAAGGATTGAAAACTAAAAAAAAGACTCATTTACCATATTTCTCCTGTCTCCTTCCATCATTCCACCTACCCCTTTCTCTTATAATCTTCACATCTGTCTCTCAAATTTTCTCATCTCTCTTTATTTCCTGTCTTATACCTCACCCCATTCCATCGTTTGACTCGCCTATCCCTGTCTTGCACACTTATCCTGCCTCATTTCTTCATTCCGTTGGTTACTTTCTATCCCATTACTCAAAATTTCCTTATATCTATCTTCTTGCCATCCTCCTTTTCTCCTCACTCATCCCTCTCTTGCTTCTTTCCTTCCTTCCTCCCTCTCTTGGTCTTTTTTTCTACTGTTTTTCCTCTTCCTTTGCGTTATTCCTGAAGCCTTCATTGATCCTAACCATTCCATCCTGTTCTCTCTCTCTCTCTTGCTTTTCCCTGCTTTCCGTCTCTCTTCCCCTTTCTTCCTCCCTATTTTTCTCATTTTTCTTATCTTCCCATCTTTCCGTTTCCCTTCTTACCTTTCTGTCTCTTCCTGTTATCACCATCTCTATACGTCTCTGCCAATTCTTTTCTTTAATTACTCATGCTGCCTGCCTACCTTCTCATCTCTCTCCCAGCCATTTTTCTTCTTTCTGCTATCCTATTCCTTTCCCTATTTTTTCTCCAATCATTCATCTCGCTCCCTCTATATTTCCATCTCTCCACCCAACGTCATCTTCTATTATCTTTATGCCTATAATCTCTCCCATTCTGACAATCTACCAGTCCAGTTTCCTCCCTGCTTTCCACTCCTGTTACCTTCCCTTCGATATGCCTGTCTTTCTGCCTTTCTTAGTGCCGTCGCCTTTGTCTCACTGTCTCTCTGCCCGTCCATCCCTGTTCCCGTTTTCCTTCCTTCATATTTACCTACCTTTCCTCCATCACTTTCAGCCTTTTATAACCTGCCTGTATTTCAGTCTGTCCTCTTGTCTCACACTTTCTCCTCTTTGCTTGTCTACATCCTGTCTGCTTACCTCCCCATTTCGCCTCTTCCCCAGTCTCCCAATCTGTCTTCTCTGTCTGCCTTTCTATCTCTCCTCTTTACCTACTTCCCAATCAATCCTCTTTGTCTGTCTCCCTGTCTTTCGTCATCCCAGCTTACCTTTCTTACCTCCCTGCCTGTCTGTCTGCTTTTCCTCCTTCCCTACCTGTCTGCATGGCTATCTCCTCCTCTTTCATAACCATCTGCCTCCATACATTCCATTCCTTCCTAACATTCCTCCAAAACCATCTGCCTGCGTGCCTGTTTGCCTGCTTACCTGTCCATCTGCCTGCCTACCAAACCACTTGCCTGTCTGGTTACCTGTCGACCTACTTATCTGTCTGCCTGCGTGACTATCTGTCCACCTGCCTGCCTGCTTGTGGGCCTATCTATCTGCCTTTCACCTGGATGTCTATCAGCCTACCTATCCACGTGCCTTCCTAGCAACCTGTCGACCTGCCTACCTGTCTGCCTGCCAACCTACCCACTTGCCTGCCTGTCTTTCTGCCTACCTGTCTGCTCACCTATCCACCTGCCTGCCTGCTTACCTATCCACCTGCCTGCCTGCCTTCGGGCCTGGCGACGCTGACCACCGCACCCTGGTCTTTGTGCAACATGCAAATTAGGTAATCGTGAGCTACAGCCACCCATTGTACAGATCCCCCTTCCCACCCCCACATCTCCCTCACCCTCCTTACCTCCCTCTCTCCCTTTCTGCCTCTCCCATCTCTCTCCCCTTACCTCTTTTCCCCCACCTCTCTCTCTCTCTCTCTCTCTCTCTCTCTCTCTCTCTCTCTCTCTCTCTCCCGAAATTTCATTTGGACCTATGCTTCCTTGTGCTGTTCTTATTTTCCTTCCCATCTTTTTATTTCGTTCTACTCTTTATTTCCCTTTATCCCATGGAGAGAGAGAGAGAGAGAGAGAGAGAGAGAGAGAGGAGAGAATTAGGTGCGAAGAAAGAGGAAGAGACAAAGGGAGGAAGGACGACAGGGGAAGAATGAAAGGGAGAGACTGATGAAGAGATATATAAGGAAGTACGAAGAGAGAAAGAATGAAGAGACAACACAATGAAGAAGGCGGAAAAGAAGGTAAGAAGTGTGAAGGGAGGAAACAGGAAGGGAAGGAGAAGATATGGAGGGACGGAGGGAGAAAAAGGGAGAGAGAGCAGCTGAAGAGAGGGAGGGAGGGAGAAGAAGAGAGGCGGGAGAAGAGAGGGAGGGAGGGAGGGAGAAGAAGAGAGGTGGGAGGGAGAAGAGACGTGGGAGGAAGAAGAAAAGAGGAGGGAGGCAGAAAAGAGAAAACAGGGAGTGAGAGAAAGGCAGGGAAAGGAGGAAGAGAGAAAGGGAAGGAGAGGACAGAGGAAAAGAAGAGACATGCGTGGAAGGGAGAAGGGTGAAGTGGGGAGATGGGGGGGCAGAGAGAAAGATGTTTTGTGAGAATGAGAAAATTGTGCGAAACAGAAAGGAAAAGGGAGGCAGAGAAAGAGAACTGACTGAATGAGGAATAAAGAGGAAGGGAAAGAACCACGAAATGGACTGAAAAATATAAAACGCAAAAGAGAAGAGAAGAATTTGGTATGGAAAGAGAGAAGCAGTGAGGAAAAAGGAGAAAAAGGAACGGGATGAGGGAAGAGACAGAGAAGGGACGGGTGATGGACGGTAGATAGTGGCGATGGGAGAGAGAGACAGACGGATAAAGATGGTGCAAAAGGGGGTAAGAATTCAGACGGATGGAAAAGAGAGGACAGAAGTTGTAGGATGGGACAGTAAAGGAAAGGACGGAGAGAAGAGGGGAAGATGGGAGAGATGGGGGAGGGAGGAAATGAATGGGAGGGGAAGGAGTATACAAGAAAACGTGGAAAGTGAGGAAAGGTAGACAAGAGATATACTGAAGGAAGGAGGGAGGACGAGGAGAGGAGACAGATAGGGAAGGAAGAAGGGAGAGCAAGGGGAAGTTCGGAAAGTAAAATGGCGTGTGGGAGAGAATGAGGGAAGGTGGAGGGAGTGAGAAACAAGGAATGAACGAGGCAGGAAAGAAGGAAGATATGGAGAGGGAGAGAGAGAGAGAGAGAGAGAGGGGGGGGTCAGGGAGTAGTATGGAGAGAAATGGGTTTAGAGAGAGAGATGGTGAGAGCGAGGTGGTAAGAGATGCAAGGAGGGATTGTCGGAAGTAGGGAGAGAATTAGGGAGGGAGATGTGTGGAGAAAAACTGGGAGTTGAGAGAGAAAGGGGGTACAAGAGAGAGACAAGGAGGAAGGGAGGGAGAGAAAAATGGGGGTGAGGGAGGGATGGAGGGAGACCACTGGCCGGCTGCCATAATGAGGGGAAGATACTGGTCGCGTCTTTCTCATGTTGATCACGAGCACCAACCCTTTGTCACCCTGCCTGCCTCCCTCTCTGCCTGCCTACCCTTCCCTCCCTCCGTGCGTCTGCCTCTCCCTCCCTCCCTGACTCTCTTTTCCTCCGTCTCTCTCTCCCTCCATGTGTATCCATGCATCCCCTTGTCTCTATGCCTTCCTCTTTGCCAACCCTCCTTTTTCTTGTCTTCCTGTCTTCTCCAGTAATCCTGTCTTTTTGTCTTTCTGTCTTTCTCTACCTCTCAGTGTCTCCCTACCCGTGCCTGTGCATCCATGCCTCCCTTTTATCTCCACCTCCTTATATTTTCTTTTCCTCCTGCCTCCCTCTTTCCTCTGGAAAGTGTCTCCTTACCATCCTACCTTTCTCTGCCTCTCTCTCCCTCCTAATACTGAATATCTGTTATTCTTCATGTCATCCACCTTCTCTGCCTCCCTGCCACCCTCGCTCACTCCCTCCCTTTCCCCCTGTCTCCTCGTACTATCCTATCTTCTGTCCTTCTTGCCCCTCCCTGTCATTATCTCTCTCACTGACTTTCCCTGCCTCCCTATCTCTGCTACCATCTAGTCTCAATGGCCTTCAGTCTCTCCCTGTCTCCCTCCCTCCTTGACGGTCTCTGTCATTTTCTTCTTTACTTTCTTTTGTCGTCTTCCTGTCTTTCCTTGCGCCTACCCCTCCCTTTTTCCCTGTTCCTATTTGCTTCTCTCCTCCTCGTATTTCCCCTCTCTTGCCATCTCCAGTACTGTCTCCTTTGTTACTTCACTTCCCCCGGACTATCCTGTTTTGTGTGTCATACTTTCGCTGTCACTTGCTTCCCATTTTTCGTGATTTCCTGCCTCACTCTCCCTTAGATCCCCCTCTGCTTAAGCCCTTGCACGTGCCTGACATCTCCCCTTCACGCCCTACCTCAGCTATCACCTTCCCTTCATCCCGCCAGTACCATTCCTCCTACACCCTGCCTCTTTTGTGACTAACACCAACTTATCCATTCACTGTACCACCCTCTTCAGGACCAAGAGGATCAAAGTAGGGCAGAAAATGTTGCACCCTCACAACACATTTTTAAGGACCTGGGTGTAATTTCTTCCTTTCGACCAAGTCACGGCGCAGTGAAATCAAGACACATCTACTGTCCTTATATTGTGGCTTCTTCATCCTCTGTCAATATTTGCCCCTCTGTCCCTTGCCAACACCTTATCATCGCCACCCTGCCTCCCTTGTGACTCACCCAACCAACTTATCCTGCCAGAAATATTCCCTCCACATCTTCTGCCTCCCCCCTCCCCCTCCTTTTCATCCCTCCCCTCTCCTCCCCTCCTTTGCGTCCCTCTCTCTCCTCCCTCCTTTTGCACCCCTTCCCCTCACCTTCCTCCTCCCCTCAGCCCTCACCTCGAGTACCCCAAAAAAGCTATTAATCAGAAAGCCGAGGGTCGCAATAAAAACAAAAGACGCTTCTCATCCATATGCATCGTCGTCACTGTCGCCATCGTCGTCATCATCCCCATTATTAACGTCGTAATCATCATCGGCAACATCAGCATCATTATCTCATCTTCATTATCACTGTCATTGTCGTCTGCATTATGAACTTCAGTATTATTGTTAACATCACTGTCGTCAACAATCATTATCGTAATCATCATCATGAGTATCAACATTGCTATCATCATTGATGTCGTCAGCATCGCCATTATCGTTTTCATTATCATCACTATCGACACTCCTTATGACCTTATACAATGTTCCTATTCAGTACCTCAGTGACACCTTCAATATGTCTCTAAGTATCACTCACAACTCCAAACGTATAAAAAAATTCGCTAAGTTGGTCAACCAAAATTAAACAACAATGACTATAGTATGTGAAGAAAGACACAAGAGATCATTGTCTTCTTCATCCTCCTCAGCAGCAGCAGCACTAACACAGTATATCCCATTTATGACAAGCTGGAAAAGAAATGAACAAAATAGGGAAGAGTCCATCAAATAGGAATGTGAAATGCACCATACAGCAGGTCACTGAAGCATTCATCACCACAATTCTCAGTATCATCATCAGTGTCACCATCACAGTTCTCATCATGTTTCATAATGTAAAACACAGTGGTGTCTCGTTTTATTATTTTTTTCGCACAAATGTGGGCTGAGGAACACTGCAAGTAATAAGTAGAACCGTAGCAGGTTTGTTAATAGGCAAAGCTGAAATATGAACAGAAGAACCAAGCAGTTGGTATACACAACAAAAGGCTGGAAGTTTACAGTAGCAAGTACAGTAGGAGATAGAGAAATAGGTCGTCACAATTTTGGTACAATTTTTGGTAGGACAGCTGGCAGAGTTAGGGAGCAAATAGCATGGTAATGGAAAAAGCAATGAAAAGAGCAGAGTGTACAGGTGGCAGCCAGGGGTACTGTAGTCAAAAGGGTAACAGACAGAACTCTGTATGGGGCTGTAGACAGTTATCAGTAGAGCAAGAGGTAGGAAAAAATAAGTTAAAAGTAGAAACGAGCCATATGCGCGGCAGTAAAAATAACAGTAGGAAAAGTGTAAAGTAGGGTAGCAGACAAAGAGCTAAACACGGCTGAAAACAGAAACAGGGTAAGCAATAGTCTAAAGAATAGTCGGCTTGAAGGGATGTGGGAAAGGGAGAGATGGGGACGTTTACAGTTGGCAACGAAAGTGCTGTCAAAAGAAGGAAACATTCGCAGTAGAGCAGCAGGCAGAGTTGCACTGTGCTACAGAAGACAGAGTAGCAGAGGACAGGAGGGCAGGGAGATGGATGAACAGGGAGAGGTGCAAGGGGGCAGGAAGACATGGATGAACAGGGAGAGGAGCAAGGGGGCAGGGTTGAAGGGAAGGGGTACGAGAGAGCAGGGACGAAGTGTTGACACCAGCTCAGGTACCGGGCACAAATCATACACCATAACGTATCGTCAAGCGCTTCACCACCTACACACACTTTTTTCTTTTCCTTTTTTTTTTGAGGGGGGGGAGGAGTTGGGAGTTTGGCAGGGGTTTACTGGGGGGTTGACTGATGGCTGCGGCGAACAAATTCCAGCGGGGAGAATTAAGAGGAGGAATTTTTCAGAGGCGTGATCTATTCGATTAAAGAATGGACGGCTTTATTTGGCGCTGTTTTTGTGATTTACGGCTCACTGGGGGTGCGGTGGGGGTGGGGTGAGGGGAATGGGAGCCGTGTTTGGTGGGGACGTTTCTTCCTTGCGTGGGTGAATAGGTTACTGTGGGAGAGTGGGTGACTGGAAAAGTGGGTGACTGGGAAGTGGGTACTGGGAAAAGTGGATGACTAAAAGAGGGAGCGAGTAACTGCTGGCTGACTGGGAGAGTTACTGGGAAAGTGAGTGAGAGTGTTCAATGCCGAGTGAATGTGGAAGGGCGTGTTACTGTCGGGGGGGGGGGGGCTGTGGTATGGTGATGTGGATGGAAGATGTTAGATGGTGATTGTGGGTGGGAGGGTGACTGAAGGAGGGTGAATCTGGGAGAGTGGGTGACGGTGCAAGGGCGAGAAGGTGGGTGAATGTGAGATGGTGGGTGACTGTGGGCAGGTGGGTACTTTGGAAAAGTGGGTGACAGAGTGGCTGCTAGAGAGTGGGTGATTGTAAGCAACTAATGAATGCTGAGTGACTGAGTAAAACTAAATGATTTACAGGTGAATACAAATGTGAGTAATTTGGAAAGCTGAATACCTGTGGGAGGTGACGGGTTGGGTGGAAGAGAAGTGTGAAGGGAGGTGTGATGAG